>NW_022103898.1:77846848-77850479 GCF_000313985.2 Echinops telfairi | reverse complement strand
AAGCACACTTGATTTACTCCCCAGGCTGCATCCCCTCTAACAGGCCACAGGCTATGGATGCAAGCCCCCGGACTCTCCCTGATCCATAAACCTCCTTCCTGACAAAAGAAAAAGGGAGTTCTCTGTATGCCTTAGCACAAATCTTAGTAAACATTCTAGCTTATAAAATTGATGGCTGCAGTTATTTTTCCTGTGAAATAGCAAAGATCACATTTAAATGTGGAAGGAAGTCACACACGGGCCTCATATAGCAAGAAGAGTGTGGGATGGGCACATGCTGTTCTGCTCCCTCAGCACATGCCCCCTGTGAATTACCCAAAGATAAAAGTTTGCCACGTGCAGTACAAAGCAGATCATTTTTGCCCAGCCAGCCCTTCGAAACACACTATCACTTTGCATCACCAAGTGCAATGCTGGCCCTAAACATTCTGACACTTATCCCAACCCAGAACTTCGCCTCATTCCTGAAGATCATCCCATCCTTGGCCCTGTGAGCTGAAAGCCCAGCCCCAGTGCCTGCCCCAACCCCAGGAATTGCCTCATCTGACTCTTTAGCTCTGAGCCACGCTCACTGGCCATTGCCCGGCCTACCAATTCCATCTCACTCTACTTCCTGCCACACCTAGTCTGTCTGATCCTGGTCCTATTTAGCCAAGCCCAGACCCCATCCCCAGGCAGTTTCTGTCTGACCTAACCTGGGGCGTACTAGATCTCTAGATCTGCCCATCTGAGCACACCTGCTGCCGTTGAATTCTTTATGCTCCCCCTCCTGAGGTCAGTCTCTGGAATGTACAGTCTGCCCAAACCCTGCAGAGCACTGCTTCCTACAAGGGCAAGGGGAACCAAGGAGGACACTGGGGCTTACTGGCCCCATAGCCTTTCCCAGACAACAAATCACTAAAGGTGTGCTTCTGGTGCTATTAATGTGCTGGGCGTCATGTTCAAATGCAACTCAGACTCAGTAAGTATGGGGTCAGGCTCAAGATTCTCAAGATTCTAACAAGCTCTCAACTTAATTGTCAGTTCAGGAAGGACACTTTGAGTAGTAAGGTTTTTTAATATTATTCACTATCATTTTCCAAATAAAAAAATTATTCATAGTCACAACAGCTCTAATTTCCACCAAGGGAAGAGAACTTATCCCCCCACAGTCTGCTGTAGCCCAGAGAACTTGGAATCTGTCCCACACATGTTTTGCATTAATCACACGCAAGACTGCCTTGAATTCCACTTAATAGTCTCCTAGATTTGTGTTTGGTTGAATACTCCATCCCACTCCATCCATCTGGTCCCTGCACCGAGCACTCACTCATTCGGCAAACATTTACTGTTTAGCATGTGTCAAGGTTATGGTGCCACAGTTTCTGTTCTCAATAACCCCACAGGCCAATAGGGAAGCTAGAGCTGTAAATAGATCTTTTCAGCATAATAGTATAGTGTCCGTGTGTCATGTGTGGGAAAAGAGTCCATAATCCCACCAGAGTGATCAGGAAAGTCATTCTGGGAAAAAGTTGCCTGAGCTGAATCTCAACAAAGAGGGAGAATGAGCCAAGTGAAGTGGGAGGTAGGAGCTGTCTGGCAAAGCAGAAAAGCAACCTGGCAGAGGCTCAAGCTGGGTGGGAGGGGAACTCACACACTTGGGGTCATTGGGATTCTGCTAGCAAAGGAGAAAGCCTCTGAGAATAGGCTGGGCTCTAGAGCATGGGCCAATAATGGAGGGCCTCGTCTGCCATACTAAGGAGACTGGGATTTATCATGTGGACAATGAGGAAACCATTTTAGCCTTTAAATAAGGACATGGCATGGTCCCATTTGTGTTTCAGGTAAATCACATTTGGTGACTGTGTGTAGAATGAATTTGAAAGTGCCAAAATTAGAAATAGGGACCTGGTTACAATGCTAGTTTCATGATCCAGACACTGAATGATGTGGGCCTGACCTAAAATCCTGGTGGTTGGAATAAGAAAGGGAGAACAGGATCAAGACACGTTTGGGATGTATTTGGAGCTCTACGGCAGGATTGAATGACTAGCTGAATGAGAAGAAAAGGAGTTAGGGGCTAAAAAGGTTAGCATGTGCCAGAAGAAGCCAGCTCCTAGCACAATCACTACGGGTTTGGTAGGCGCAATTGTACAGCGATAATAAGTAAATATTATAGTAAAGTTATAGAGAGCATGAGAGATAAAAGAGATATATAGAAATAAATGGAGTCAGACACGTTTCATGGTAGCATGCTCACCTCAGCCCCGCTTGGTGGTCCACGTGGAGGGAGTGAGAGCGAACTTTAATGCTCCCCAAGCTTTTATACTCTCTGGGGACATTGGGGATGTGCAAGCCCCCACATTACAGGTGAAGACATACGTCACAGGAAAGGGTTGTGCTACGGGTATTACAGTGATGGGAGGGGGTGATCTAGGGACATATGCACTACAAGGTGGAAGCCAGAAGAGAGGAGTCCTGTGACCATCAAGAACGATAAGCCACCAGTGAAGTACTTGTGAGATCCTCTACGCTTTATTTGCATGCCCCCACCCTGTCTCTATGGGGCAGGCTCATTCAGTGGTTTGTTCTGTTGTGCTTTGGGTCGCTATGGGTCTTCTAACAGCAATAACACCCCCCTCTGGGTGGAAGAGCCATCCCAAGCTATTTCACCTTACACACCTACAAGTGTCCTCCCTGTCTCCACCACCAGTGCTCCATTTCTCAGTCTTAATCCCAGTCACCTCCTAAATCAGTCCCTTAGATCAGTCACGAGAGAGATTTTTCTAACAGACTAATCTTAGCATATGTCTCATTCCATTCCCTGTAGAGTAAGATACAAACTTCTTAGTCTAGCATCCGGGGCTCAGTGACAGGGCACCAGGGCTGGAATGATCCAGGCACGGTGGCAGTGACCAGGAAACTGTGCTGACACTGGTGCTAGCTCATTTGAAGAGCGAGTTAAAATGTAGACACATCAACTCATTCTAAACGGTGATAACCTAGCCATGATTTATTGGACACATACATTTTCAGTCTCCAGCACAGGGTAAGAGAAAAAGACTCAATCCTGTTCTCGTGGAGTTTGGGCGGCTGCTGTTAGTTCGAGGATCAGCCCTTTTCTCTGCTGAAAGAGCAATTTCCGTTGCATTTCCTTTCAGGTCTGTTTGTCTTCCGCTTCTAATGGTTACATGGGCTTTGGGGGCGGTCGTGAGGCAGCGCCGGCAGGTCTCAATCGGGGTGGGGGGTTCGGTCCTTGCGGGCTTCGCGTGACCGGTTCCTGACCACCTTGCTGTGAATGACACAGCTCACCCCGTCATGCAGCTTCACGTACCGCTTCGGAAATGTCTCTGACGGCCGCGGCCTCCGCTGTGTTTCCTGTGACGAACTTCTTAATGGCCTTGGCTTTGGGCACGCACTTCGTGCAGCGAATGGGCTGCACGTGGCCGCCGCCTTTCTGAGCAGGGCGTTGTTTCCGCCTTTTCTTTGTCATCTGGGCAAGGACGCGAGAGATTTCATAGGGTTTTCATTGGCTGATTTTCCAGGAGGAGATCTTCAGGCCTTTCTTCCTAATCTTAGCTTGTAAACGCCACTTGAATCGATTCCGCGTTCTAGCAGCACCCAGGTCTCTGCTAAGAGCAGAGTGGCGGCC
>NW_022103898.1:77840657-77845157 GCF_000313985.2 Echinops telfairi | reverse complement strand
TGTGGATTAGATGGTGATGTGGGGTAAGTGTGGGATAACGCACCAGCTACCGCACCAGAGAAATGAAGCTGCCTGCTCCCATAACGATGTACAGCAGTGGTTTTCAACCTGCGCATCGCAACCCCTTTGGGGGTCGAACAACCCTTTCACGGGGGTCGCCCGATTCATAACAGTAGCAAAATGACAGTGATGAAGTAGCAACTAAAAAATGTTATGGTTGGAGGGTCACCACAACATGAGGAACTGTATGAAAGGGTCGCGGCATAGGAAGGTTGAGAACCGCTGATTTACAGCCTTAGAAACCCAACTTAAGATAGTTGTGAGGGTGGTTGGAAACTGGCAGGTAGAGAGGCAGGTGGGGAGGGGAAGTTAGAGGAAGAGGCAGAAGAGAAGCTTTCAGACAGCGAAGGGAGAACGGGAGGGAGAAAAAAATAATTTTCTTAAAGATAGTTATGAGTCAGAACTGACACGGAGGCAGGGGGCTGTGGTTTAGGCAATAACGTGGTTATGTTTTAAGTTACATATCTTATAGATAAACAAACTACAATATTAAGTGATGAAATTGTATGATCTATGGGACTTGTTTCCAAACAACAAAGAGGTGTAGAGGGAGAACTGAATAAGGGTGTGGATGGAGCAAACTTAGTAAGGGTTGATAAGTGGGTGGGGCTGGGCGTGCTTTTTTACAATTCTGTCAACTTTTTGTATATCCAAAAGCCTCCTTTGTGAAAAGTTTTAAAAGAAAAAAATAACAGAATCCTAAATTTTCGCTTGAGCAATCATGTAGCTAATGCTTACATTTCTGAGGTGGTAAAGAAGATGGCAAAGAATGGAAGCCAGAGATGTAAGGAGTATCCTGTGTCCCATTTTGGACTTAATATGCCTGGTACACCCAAAAGCCATGCTGAGGAAGATGTCAGGCAGATACCTAGATTTGCAAATCTGAACTCAGGAGAAAGGTCTGCACTAAAGAGATAAATATGGAATAATTAACATACACCTGGTATTTTTAAGCCATGAAAATGGGTGAGATTATTTTATGGGAGAATGTATACAGAGAAAAATGTAAGACCAAAGCCACAGAAGGTACAATTTAGGGGTCGAGTCGCTGAATAAGAACTAAGGAAAGGGGGAGCGAGGGCATGTATGTCTCGGAGAACACAACTACATTTCTTCTCTTATTATTATTCAATACTTTTATTGGGGCTCCTACAGCTCTTATCGCAATCCATACATTCCTCCATTGTGTCAAGCACAGTTGTACATATGTTGCCATCATCATTTTCAAAGCATTTTCTTTCTACTTGAGCCCCGGGTATCAGCTCCTCGTTTTTTTCCTCCCTCCCTCATCAACCCTTGATAAATTATGGATTATTATTTTTACACAATTACATTTCTATTGGTGGGAAAACAGGGAGGAGAAACCTCATTAGGAAAAAGAAGCTTAGCAATACTTACATAAAAGGGGAGCATGTGCCTGGTACCACGTTGCTAACGGACACTTCTGACCTAGTTTCTTGGTGAGGCAGTCCATGTGGGTGACTACTGGGAGTTTAGACTCTGTTCTTTCAAGGAATGTGAATAGGCTTGTTATCAGACAGAGAGCATGGAAAAGTCGATTACGGCAGACGTGGTTATGTTAAAAGGTAATATCTTATCATTTGATCTCCTTTTTATCCATTTTAAAGTTGTTTCAGTTTAAAAAATAAATAAAAGCAAAGGGAAAATACATGTGGATTAAAGCTCTGGTGAATCTCCCCTGACCATGGACCTGGGGCATGAATAGCCTTGCTGTCATGCATAATGCATTCAAAAGTAGATTATTGCAGATGCAGTTAGGTTAAAATTTAGCACCTTATGCCCAACTAACAAAAGATAAGAGCGTCTGGGGTCTTAAAGGCTTGAAGATAAACAAGCGGCCACCTAACTGAGTAGCAACAAAGCCCACATGGAAGAAGCCCACCAGCCTGTGTGATCATGAGGTGTTGAAGGGATCAGGTATCAGGCATCAAAGAACAAAAAGTCATATCATTGTAAATGAGGTGGAGTGCAGAGTGGAGACCCAAAGCCCATCTGTAGGCAACTGGACATCCCCTTACAGAAGGGTCACAAAGAAGAGATGAGCAGTATAGCACCGATGAAACATACAACTTTCCCCTAGTCCTTTAATGCTTCTTCCCCCCACTATCATGATCCCAATTCTACCTTACAAATCCGGTTAGGCCAGAGCATGTGCACTGGTACAGATAGGAACTGGAAACACAGGGAATCCAGGACAGATGAACCCCTCAGGACCAAAAATGAGAGTAGCAATACCAGGAGGGTAAGGGGAAGGTGGGGGGGAGAAAGGGGAAACTGATCGCAAGGATCTACATATAAACCCCTCCCTCGGGGACAGACAACAGAAAAGTGGGTGAAGGGAGACATCGGACAGTGTAAGACATGAAAATATAATAATTATTTCTAAATTATCAGGGGTTCATGTGGAAGGGAGGGTGGTGGATGGAGGGGGAAATGAGGAGCTGATATCAAAGACTCAAGTAGAAATAAAATGTTTTGAAAACGATGACAACAAATGTGCAAATGTGCTTGACACAATGGCTGGATGAATGGATTGTAATAAGAGCTGTACAAGCCTCCAGTAAAATGATTTATTTTTAAAAAGAAGTATAACTGAGGTAGATCTGTAAAACAGGTTATTAGCTCTCGAGAGATGTGAGGTCAATCGAGGGTTAGGGCATTTTTAGCATTCACTATATTCGAGCATGTCAGCATGCGGCAAGAGCAGTAGAGTGGTAAGCATTGAAGACATAGAGGGAGAGAAAATGAAACGAAAGGCAAGTACTCACAGCAGCATTTGCCATAAAGGCCCCAAAGGGAAAACAACCCAAATGCTCATCACCAAGGAGCAGATACACAAACGTGGTGTGGATAGACACTGGAATATTGTCTGACAATATAGATTGTTGGGGTGGGAGGGGGTCCCCAACACTCAAACGGGTCCTCGGGAGCAGCTTTGTGATTGTGGAAAATATTTAAGGCAGACAGCTGGGCACAGGGGCTCCTCGTCCAGTGTCAGAACTGAGAGCGTGAACGTGTTTTCCAAATGATACATATAATGGGGCTTACAAATTTTTCATAAGCCATGCACATCATACAACTAACATATTACATAGTCAATGAGTAATGTCATAAGCAGATAGCAATAAACAAACAATGAAGTGAGTCAGCATCTTGGGCTAGTGCTAGCTGACCTCGGACACCCCTGAGCCCTCCCAGGGGGTTGCTGCTTTTTCAGTGGGTTTGTCTATAGAACCTGATTGCTCTTATCTACAAATAGCTTCCAGCCACAGGGAATAGCCGCACGTACCGAGGATTCATCTTATATGGTAGCTCCCTTATGACAGTTCCTTTATTGTGGGGACCGTGTCTAGTCATGAGAATGTCTATTAATATTTATTTACATCTCATAACCATGATGGTCTTCCCCCCGGTGGAATCAGCTTTCCAGAACCTAATGATGAGCACAGAGGATTTAGCTGAATTACAGTCCCTCAGTTTCCCACAGTAGATGAATCTTGAAAACACATGACAGTGAAAGAATTTAGTCACAAAACACCCTACTTCATATGATCCTATTTATGTGAAACAGTCAGAGTAGGTCAATCTACAGGGATGGAAAATAAACTTGTGCTGGAAAAATTGGAGGGAAATGAGGCCTGCCTGTTAAGAGAGGAAGTTCTCAAATTGTGCCGATGTTGCACAGTCCTGTGAGTATACTTAGAATCATTAAATTGCATAACTGGAATGGATGAGTGTTAGGATATGTTCACTATATCTCAAGAAAGCTGTTACTTAAGGGGAAAATAACTAAGCTGGGAAGTTTTGGAAAAGTTACAAAAGAATGTAATACAATCATAAATAGAATGATCTTTAATGAAAGTAATATGCCCTCCATTACAGTAAAAGAAAAGAAAAGGAGACGGTGTAAGCAATTTGTAGTGCTTGAGGCGCCCTGGTGGCATAATGGTGACCCGGTTGGGCTACTAACGGCAAGGTCAGCAGTTCGAATCTACTGGCTGCTCCGTGGGAGAAAGCTGAGGCTTTCTGCTCCTGTAAAGTTAGTCTTAGAAACCCAAAGGGGCAGTTCTATCTTATCTGATAGGCTTGCTATTAGTTGGAATTGACTCGATGACAATGTGTGCGAAGTTGCTAGTATATATAGGGGACATAGATATGTGAAGTATCGAGATGGGATCAAACTGACAACGCCAATGGTAAGATTAGCTAGGCAGTCCAGGGGCAGGTGAGTTGATGTGACTGCATGAGGAACCATTCAGAGAAGGAGAGTGAGAGTAGCTGTACCACTTAAAGACCATAAGCATTGTCACTGAATGGACACGTAGAAATTGTTCTGCTGCGTATATTCTCAAGAACAAACAACAAATACATGGCACGAGGTCCTGAGAGTAGAGTGGGTTACCTGTCGTGCTGGTAACC
>NW_022103898.1:77838399-77839959 GCF_000313985.2 Echinops telfairi | reverse complement strand
CGAGTGCAGGATGATCACAGACCAGTGGGTAGAAAGTCTTTGGATCCAGTAACGGTGTAAGCATCTCAGCACTGTCAGGGGTCTCCACGTGGCTTCTCCAGCTTCCAGGGCTGCATCAGGGTAGTTCCATGTGGCTTCTCCTTAGGGATGTCTCGCAGGGAGTCAGCAGAGAGAGAGAGGTGTCTCCCGCCTCCAAGCAAGAAATACCGGATTTCCCAGAATTCTCAGGAGCAGGCCATGCCTACACAGAAGCTTCATTGGCTGTCACCTGATTGACAGACTAGACTCCACCCCTTCACTCGTATTCCTCTCAAATTGACACCAGATTATGTAACTCCTACAGCGACATAGTGAGTTACATGTTTTGTTGGGCTGCTAACCACAAGGTCAGCTGTTTGGAAACAAGGAGGAAGATGAGGCTTTCTGCTCCCATGAAGAGTTGCAGCTTCAAAAAGCCACCGGGGCAGGTCTGCTCTGTCCCACACTGTCAGTGAGAGAGGGAATGCACTTGATGGGAGCACGTTCAGGTTGGGTTTGGGTTATGGAGCACAATCCAACTCTGGTGCAGCGAGCTGACTTAACAGCAAGGGTGAGAGACGGAGGGCGAAAATAAGTAAGTAACTAAATGTGAAACATCCCAGAAGTGTTCCCGCTAATTTCAGGGACAAGAAAATGAATTTGTTCTCCATACTACTATTGAACATTATTCTGATGGTATTAATTAAAGCAATTAAGCAAAGGAACAAAAGAAGAGGGATAAGACTCAGCAAGGTAAATAATGACCATTATTTTCACAAAACATTTTATACCAAGAAAATCCAAAGAATCAAATAAAGAGTTATGATAAGAGATGAGAGAATTGAATGTAGTGACTAAGAGCAAAATTGATAGAAAGCAAATATAGGAATACACCCTCTCCTCAATTATCAACACGATTGGATTCCAAAAACCAGGTTGTTAAATAAAATTGGTGTTATGCAAAAATAAAGGATCACCGAATGGAGGATGACCACGTCATTACATAGCACCAAACTACTGAGGATTGTGGCCTAGCAAGATGACACGTATCTAAACGACCACCACCAGCATACTCTCACCTCACACCTCAGCAGTAATCCCTGTCAAGAGTACATCATTAATGCACAAAATAGTCGAATAGTAACCTGGGCCCGAAGTCTATTTTTGGTATTCCCTCGGGACTTCCTTGCTCTGCTCCCCTTACTGTCCTGTTGCATCCCCTTAGTGTTTTGCCTCGGTGTGGTGGGATCAGATCAAGTGCAATGCCCACACTGTGTCTCCAGTGTTGTCCCCTGTAGGGCTATGGGTCAGTGAGGGACATCGTGTCTCATAGTGGGGCCAGTCATGTGGTCTTCTTTGTGGACTGGCTGCTCTGAGGGGGAACATTGTTCTTAAGGTCTGGTGGGCCAGGATGTGCTCCACTCTCTCTTCCTCCCCCTTCATTTGCTCCCATGTGCTCTGATCAGACATGCCCCTCTTCCAGAGCTGCAGATTCAGTACCGTCCTCTGAAATAAATTCTTCTGGGGAGGAGGGGCAGGTGT
>NW_022103898.1:77835031-77838251 GCF_000313985.2 Echinops telfairi | reverse complement strand
GTGGGTTAGTGCCCTGTGCCCCAGCTACCCATTTCTTTTTTATTTTTATTTTCCTTTCCCCACCTCCTTTTTAGTTGGCTACCATATGTATCCCTAGATTTGGTCTGGTCCCTGCCATTCTGCCTGATCCTCACCCCAGGAATGTTTGTATACAGTAGCTTTTTCCCTATGCCCCTTTTGCATTTTTTTTTAAAGCAAGGTAAAATGTTTTAAAGATAACTGGATAGCTAGTGATTTGGAACAAATCAGATTGACTCACCTTACACCAAGATAAATTACAGAAAAGTCAAGAATTTTAATGTAAAATAATAATGCAATAATATCATTATTATTTGCACGTAACTTTTGCTGAAAGTCCTTCAACAATTGCTGCACCAGTGCCCTGACAGAGGTCGTGAAACAGGGGATATTATTGCTGACAACAGATGGAAGAAGCACACCTGCCTGTGTGATCCAAGGATTGCAAATAATATAATTCAAATCTAAAGGATAGAATAGTATCAGAGCTGAAACGGTGAAAGCCTGGTTTGCAGAAGACTATGGATGACAGTAGAAGTCCAAAATCCCTTTGCAAGGTCCACACATAGAGTAAGCCTCTGATGAATTCCCTATGGCCATCGTCAAGGGATGGAAAGAGCCTTATTATCAGACAGAGAGCGTTGTAAAATCAATATAATTAGGTTAGACATAGTTCAGTTAAAATGTAATATATTTTATTTGGTCTCCCTTTTGACACATTTAAAAACTGTTTCAGATTTTGTTTTTAATGGAGAAGAAGTGCGTGTGGATTAAGCCCCTGGTGAATTCTCTCTGACCACGGAGCAGGAATATAAACAGACTTGCTATCATGTGGAGTGCATTGGAAAGTGGATTATTGCAGATCTAGTTTGGTTAAATTTACCAACCTTATCATTTGATCCCCCTTTTGACCCATTTTTAATTTATTCTAGTTTTCAGTATTTTCTAGTTTCTTTTCTATTGGCATTTTTCTCCATTTTACTTTGTTATTATTGTTAGTTTTTGTCGTTGTTGTTGTTGTGTTTTTCATGTGTTTTTCTGTACATGAATATGTTAGTCTGGGTTGATTAGAGAAATAAATTCATTGACACTCATATATGTATAATAAAGAGCCTTATATAAAAGAGCAATTGTATATTAAGAAAACATCCCAGCCCAGTCCATACCAAGTCCATAAGTCCGATATTAGCCCATATGTCCGATACTAGTCCATCAATTCCTCTTTAGACTCATGCAGCACATACAATGATCCCGTATGCAGGAGGATCACAGGCCAGTGGGTAGAAGGTCATGTGGATCCAGTGACAGCGGAAGTATCTCAACACTGGTGCGGATCTGCACGTGTCTCCTCCAGCTGTCCGAGTGTCCCCACCGTAGGAAAGGGAAGGCAGGAGGGTGTGTCCCACCTCCAGGGAGGAAGACAGGAGTTTCCAGAATCCTCAGGGAAGAGCCATACCCACACAGACACCTCATTGGCTATGACCTGATTGACAGGCTAGACTCCACCCCTTTGCTCCAGTTGACAGGAGATTATGTAACTGGCACAATGAAACCCAGGGTAGGTAAATCTACGGAGACAAAGTGGTATCTTGCAAGTATCCTGACAGGAAGGTTGGGGGGAAATAAACCCACTGCCATCGAGTTAATACTGATGCATAGGGAGCTATAACAGTGAATACACAAAAATGTTCTAAAATGGATTGTGGTAATGATTGTACAACTCTTCTTGATTTGATTGAACTTTTGAATTGTGTGATATGTGGATTATGTGCCAATAAAACTTTTTTTAGAAAAATAACATTGAAAAATAGGAAAAAGATCAGCAATCTATGGGGAAAGTAGACAAAAGATACTTTGCAAAAAAGAAAATGCAGAGCCTCTGAATCATATAAAATGATATTCAAAAAAAATGATATTCAACATCACTCACAATAGGAAAGAGCAAATAAAGGTACAATATATCCCATTTTCCATCTATCAAATTGGTGAAAGTTAATATGTTTGGTCAGATAAATTGAACCACATTAAAATTACCTGAAGTTCATTTAAAGGGTGAAAAAGTAAGCCTAGGCCAGGAAAAGCGAATTGTAATCATATACCTGACAATAAACCCCTTTCCAGAATATATAGAGAACTCCTACAAATTTGGCCTGAAGGGTTAAGTACTTGACCACTGGTCTCACGAGTCATAGTTTGAACCCACCTAGAGGTGCCTCAGAAGGCAGACCGTGGTCTCCTTCTGAAAGATTACACACTTCAAACCCAGTTCTACTGTGCACACGCGGGGTCACAGGGAGTCGGAATTGAGTTGACAACAGCTAAAAATGGCTGCAAATGAAAAAAAAAAAAACATCGAAATCTCAATTTTTAAAATGAGCAAAAATAAATTTAAACAGTCGAAGGCATCCTGGTCAATGTCATCAGAAAAAATGTAAATTAAAACTATAATACTTATTTAATTGTATGATTTGTTCATGATATGCCAATAAAACTGTTTTTAAAATAAAACTACTTTGGGCACCCCCCAACTCTGGGGAGAACCACAGACTTTCATAGTCCCTGGCAGAAACAAAGCTCAAAGAAGACGTCTAACGTGTGGGAATCACAGAAACCTCTCTCCTTGGCTGAGGCGCAGGGCCTCCCCTGACGTTGGCAGTTCTGTGTAGAAGACACTCTCCTGAAATAGCTCGTCCCTCCCCGACTCAGGAGGTGTCTCTACTAGACCTCTCGCCCCATGAGCAGGGCCAGACCCACCAGCAGGAGAAGCGTAGTGGACTTTGACTGAGTGCACCTCCCACCCAGATACTGAGCTTAAACTCGGTCCTCTGTCCCCAGAGGCCAACAGCACTGTGAAATACTTCTTGTGAAACTTCAGACTCCTGTCATTTCCCTGCTGTCGAATGCTGGCTTGTTGGCTTTCTTTGTTCTAATTAAAATTTCCTCTGGCCAGTTACTGAGCAGTCTTCAGGGTAATGGCCTCCAAGAACTATAAAATTATTTTCGTCGCTACTTCATAACTGTAACTTTGCTGCTGTTATGAATCGTCATGCAAATATCTGATATGCAGGATTTATTTTCATTGTTACAAATTGAACATAATTAAAGCATAGTGATGAATCACAAAAATAATATATAATTGAATATTGTGAAATATTTATTTCTAATGACAAATAAATGAAGTTTTGTCTTGAAGCACGGTGTA
>NW_022103898.1:77826315-77833976 GCF_000313985.2 Echinops telfairi | reverse complement strand
CGGGCATCACCTGTCCCTGCACCCACATAAAACCAGTTGGAGAGCCTGTGGGACCTATGCCCTCTGGAAGGATCCCAGACGCCCACTCCACCTGGCACGGCAGAAATCACCAACCAGGAGTCAGAGGACAAAGTCCTATCACACAGGAGAGGAAGTGAGGTAAGTCTGCAAAGACTGGGCAGAAAGAAAGGTCCAGTGTGCATGGAAGCCCCACTCGGAGCTGATCTGCCATGGATGCCCTGGTTCGACTCCTGCAGCTGCTGTTACTGCTCCTGACCCTCCCTCTGCACCTGTTGGTCTTGCTGGGCTTCTGGCAGCCCCTGTGCAAAACCTTCTTCCCCTACCTGATGGCCGTGCTGACTGCCAAGAGCAACCAAAAAATGAAGGAGAAGAAGCAGGAACTCTTCGGCCAGATCAAGGTCCTTGCGGAGGCCTCTGGGGATGTGTCCCTGCTGGAGCTGGGCTGTGGCACCGGGGCCAACTTCCAGTTCTACCCACCCGGCTGCCGGATCACCTGCCTCGACCCAAATCCCCACTTTGAGAAGTTCCTGGCGAAGAGCATGTCTGAGAATGAGCACCTCAAATATGAGCAGTTCGTGGAGGCTCCCGGAGAGGACATGAGACAACTGGCTGATGGTTCCATGGATGCGGTGGTCTGCACCCTGGTGCTGTGTTCTGTGCAGAGTCCAAAGAAGGTCCTGCAGGAGGTCCAGAGAGTGCTGCGGCCGGTGAGCAGACGGGCAGGGTTTGGGCCTGGGGCAGTCAAGGACAGTATCGGCCGTGCCCCTTTTCAGGGCATGCCAGGGCACGGGGTTGATTCTAACTCGTGGGCAGACTTCTCAGAGCATCAGGCATCTCATTGGAAGTGCCTCTGAGTACATTCAAACCAGCAATCCTTAGGTTAACAGCAAGCCCCTTCGCTCCTTGCATCCCCTACGAACGCTTCAGGGCACCGAACTCAAACCCAAGCCATTGTCAGGAAGTCAGTGCCAACCCCTGGCACCCAAGTGTGTTGTTGCAAAATAGAACTGCTCCCTTGGGATTTTCTTGGCTGTGGTCTTTGCAGAAGCAGTTAGTCCGGCTCTTCTTTCTTGGAGCCAATTCGTGGGCCTGAGCTGTCAATCTTGAGGTTAACAGCCAATTGGGAAACAGCTTAGCACCTTAGACACCTCACCCCACTGCCATCTGCTGGTGAACGGGAACTACGGCAAGTGTCGGCTGGGGTGGGGGGTGCTGGGGGATGCAAAGAGAGTCCAATGAAAGTTTGAGTGGGAGGATAGAAGCCAGGGAGGGCAGCAGCTAGATAATTTGCTTGGCCATGCCTGGGGGGGGGTTTGGAGGAAGGGAGAGGCACGGAGCAGCTCAGCCCCACTAACGGTCTTCTCTCTCCCAGGGAGGAATCTTCTTTTTCTGGGAGCACGTGGCTGAGCCGCGTGGAAGCTGGGCCTTCATGTGGCAGCGAGTGGTGGAGCCCACCTGGAAGCACATTGCGGACGGCTGCTACCTCACCCGAGAGACCTGGAAGGATCTGGAGAGCTGCCAGTTCTCGAAGCTGCAAATAACGCGACAACCCCCTCCCTTCAAGTGGGCACCTATAGGGCCCCACATCATGGGAATGGCTGTAAAATAACCCTTCCCCAGGCCCCCAAGGTGGCCACTCACTCCATCCCATCCTCAGCCCCATCCGAACAATCGCACCCACTGGCCAAGTCTTAATGTGCAGATCGTGGCAGACAAAAGACCGCCCCCTAATTCCTCTCTCTCCCGCCTCTGCCAGTGGGAATCTCCAACTCACTTCCTCCTACAGTGAAAAAGCTCGACTCCCACGCTGTCTGGAGAGAGAGGGAAGGAGTGGGGACAGAGGTAGGGACCCTGTCTGATCCTTAACTGCCCATTTCTGGGCTGGGTCTACCAACATTTGCACACCTGCCTCCTGGGTCTGCCTTCCATCTCCCTTCTTTCATGGAACATGCCTCCCCTCCTTCAACCGTCACACCCATGCGCCTCTAGGAACTGGTCCCAAGAGGCACGCTATGTACACCCCAGCCAGGCCCCCTGACCCCTCCTCCCCACGAGTACCTGTGTCTGAGTCAAGGGGGTGTCAGAGAACCAGGCCTCTGCTGGACATCCAGGACGAAGGAGTGGGACTCAGAAAGAAGTCAAAGTCTTTTGTCCTCAAATGTTTTTTAATAAATAGGCAAAACCCACTGGACTGATGCAGCGAACTCGGGTCAAAAGAGATGGGGAAGTAGGTTGGGAGGAGCCCCTGAGTCAGCGACACATCCTCCTCCCCAGCCCTAAGGCACTTTGGGGGCAACAGGCTTGCGGGGTTCTATTAGACGAGGTGAATGGGAGAGAGATGAGTTAGGGTCTCACCTCCCCACCTTTGATTCAGGGCATACCTGCCCTTCTCACTCTCCCCCATGGCCCCTCCCTGATTTACCCCATCTCATAGCATAGCATTCCAGGGGTAGGTGGGGGTGGGGGTGGGGGAAATCCTAGTGGGGATGGGGAGAGGTCCACAGCCCTGAGGAAGCAGATCCTGCCAATTCCTGATGCGACACCAGCAACCCACTCTCCCCTCTTCATCCAAGGAGCCATCGCTAGGGAAGGGGTAGAGGGGACCCACGGGTCAGGATGGATGGGACAGAGGAAGTTAGGCCGTAGCTGGCACAGGATGCCCATCAGGGCCCTGCTCAGAGTGCCCATCTGCAGCCAGGATGGGGTGTGCATCGGGACCCTCCCGCCGAGGGCTGCCCCAGTTGTTCCTAAGGATGGTGCCTGTCTTCTCTTCCTTGAACTGCTGCCGGTCTTCCCGTGGGATCTTCACGGCATGGTACTGGGGCACTGTGGCTTCGGGGTACCGTGCCCGCTTGAAAAATCCCATCTGTAAAGATACAAGGCCAGATCATGAAAAGCCAACCAGGCTGATGCTCCCGGAGCAGATACACAGCACAACACAGCTCCTTGCCCTCATCATCGCCCTGGCTCAGCACGGACAGCCTGCAGCAGAAAGGGCACAAGCCAGAAGGCAGCCCCGCCATCCGTGCTAAGTGCCCGCTATCATTCACATTCCAAGACAGTGGGCAGGAAGGGCACAGGACCAAGGATGTCTCCCTTGGTACCTGAAAAGGGGAGTTGAAGGTTTCCACCCACCCAGTCTATTCAGAGACCCGATACTCCCTCAAAAGACATAGGAGATCGGAAGAAGGAAATTGCTTCCTGGAGCCTTCTGTCCTCTGGAATAATCCCTCTAAAACCTTTCTCTCACAAGCACACATACATACACATGCACATATACACAGAGTATACCTATACACTAGGCAGTATCCTCCCGAAGGCAGGACCCACTCATCCATGAGCACAGCAGTCTATTCATGTTCTAAGTCAGAAACATGCTGGTCCCTATATCCAAGGCGGAAATTGTCCCTAGCATAACTCACACTCACAAGACTGACTCTACATGCTCAGACTCCTGCACACCATCTCCTTGCACAGTTGTCTCTGCACACTCATGCCCATGGGAAAGACATACACGGGACCTCCCTGCACTCCCACATGCTCACACTCCATGGGCCCACCCAACCCTCTGTGCATGCCCAAGGCTGTGTATACGCACCCTTACAACCTGCATCCCCTACAATTCATTCCCGCCCACTCCCATTCCTGGGGCTTGCACCAGCTTCATGCAATATCATTTCTTTATTTTGTACATTCATGACCCCTTGAATGCTGGCAGCTCTACTTACACTTACACACACACACACACACACACATCTACCTGCCCACACCACATATTTGCACACGCAGACATATGCAAACACACACGTTACCCAACAGTCCCTGGGCCCCTGACTTCCATGGCTGAGGGCTGTATAGCCAGATGGGCCCGGTGATAGTTGGTGGGAAAGGATGAGCTCTGGCTGCTCCGGTGGAAGAAACCACACTGGGGCATTTGAGGAGAAGGGGGGCAAAGAGGCAGAGAATGGGAAGACTGAGGACAGGTAGGCCCTTGCCCGAGTCCACCATCCATGCGGGCAAGAAGAGATCCTGGGGGCTGTTCCATGAATGTATCCATCTCCCCTAAACTGTGAGGTTCTCAACAACTGGGGTACGACCCCAGAGGCCTGCTCCACTGATGACTCACAAAGGGGGTTCTTGCCCTGTGCGTGCTCCCAGGGAGTATGGGTTGATGCAGGAGGAGTCTCTATATGGGCTCCATAGCTCCACATGCAGCCCTGGATGAGATGTGTGTTCTGGGTATGAGCCATGATGATATAGAGCTCTGTGCCCTGACAGTGATGTAGGGTTGATGATGTAGCACTGACCCATGCATGTGTGAGCTTGCATGTTGGGCCCCGCATGTGAGTGTGATCCTATATGCAGTTCTGTTTATGAGGAAGTCCCACACAGAGCCCCGTCTATGGGGGTTCCAAGTTCAGCCCTCTGAAGAGCAGTTCTCTGGGGGTACTTCTCCACATTGGTTGGTCTCATCGACCTCAGCTCTTTTCCAAGCTACCTGCCTCAATCTCGTTCCATCAGACCACACTTCCCTACCTCAGGACGTTCCCTACCATGGTTTTTCTGGAAGGCTTAAGCCCCATCAACCTCATTTACACACATACAAATTCTACTATCCTATCTTCTTCCAATGGAGCCCAGGTGGTGTTGTGGTTACGTCTTGGGCTGCGATCCGAATGGTCGGTAGTTCAAAACCACCAACACCTCCTTGGGAGAAAGACTTGGCTTTCTACACCTGTAAACAATGACAGTCTCAGAAACCCACAGGGGTCACTGTGAGTCATCAATGACTCCAGAGAAACTCCCCTCAGTCCTCCCATCCTTTGAATTCCCACTACTCTGACTCAACTCTTAACACCTCTGACTATAAGCTCATCTCCCCCCCCAAAACCAAACTCACTGCCACAAGTCAATGCCAACTCATAGCGACCCTAAAGGGGGGCAAGACAGAACTGCCCTTGTGAGTTTCCAAGACTGTGACTCTTTACGGGAGTCAAAAGGCCTGCCTTGGTCCCATGGAGTGGTTTCAAACGGTTGGCCTTGAAGTTATCGGCTCAATGCATAATCACTATGCCCCCAGGGATCCTTTTGCCTCCCTTACTAGGTTGTCAAATCCCTGTGGACAAGATCTGCATTGATTTATCTTTGAAACTCCCACAACCAATTAGAGTTCCCGATATATTACTCAATAGTTACTTGTTGACTAAATGAGTGAGTGGGAAGGTAAGAAAATCTTCGTACACAACGCCACCTGCCTGACAGGGAAGTCCAGCCCCCACGGACCCACCCTCCCCAGGCCTCACCTTCCACATCAGCAGCACCAGCAAGGCCAGCACGAAGAGCCCAGCCAGCACAGCCAGGAGGATGACCCACCAAGGCACTCCTTCTGCCACCACAGCCACTGGGTCCAAATAGACCATCACTGGGATCTAGGGGGCAAAGGGTGAATGGAGCAAGAGAGGAGGAAGCAAGAGAGAGAAGAGCGCTCGCCCACTTCCCAAGGGAGGCCTGCAGCTCACCACTGTGGACGCGTCTCTGAGCAGCAAGTTCTTGATGGAGGACTTGACCGTGATGTTGGCTCTGACAATCACTTCCAGGGATTTCACAGCTGAGTATTCCTAAGTGACCAAGGAAGAAGACTCTCCTGCTAAGTGTCCTCATGCCCCCTCCCTCCCTTCCACCCAGCTGCTGAAATTGTCAGTGGAATGGTGTCTACTACAAAGGGCGCATCTGCCCCCCACCTGGGTTAAGGATGTGCTGCATTTACACAGCAGGGAAGTGGTGAGTCCCCGAGGGGCTCATGGAAAAGGAAGCCCAACCTGGGCCCTCAGCAAAGTCCTCACCTCCAGGAAGGTGCTGTTCCAGAGGCGGCCCCAGACGTGCAGTACGGCTGAGCGGTCAAAGCTGTAGAGCGGGCAGCTGAAGAGCACACAGTTAGCCGTGCCCCGGGCACAGTCCTGAAGACCAAGACAAGCAGGGGTCTGAGTCACTTGACCCCACACACTGAACCTGCCCCAGAGACATGCTCCCCTAGACCAAGAGTCAACCTGGAGCCTTCATGCCATCCTTCTGTGAACGCCCTCACCTGGAGCCCCCTTTGCTCTGTACTCATATTTCTTCCACTTTCCTTGCCTGGCTTTAAACTCCCCTCCACCTTACCTGCTTCAGACTTCCCGAATTAACCCTTTGGTCTCCCTAAATAATCCAAAATTGGGGTCTCCCCCAAATCTGGTCTATTTGGCTTTGAAAGAGATTGGGGGAGAGGGGGCTCTCCTTCCTGTACAGCAGCAGATTGCATAGCTTCCCTAATTGAGGCCTGTGTGGTATCTAATGATGGTCTCATTTATTGAACACCTACTATCTGCCAAGTATTTATCATCCTGGAGCCTCACAACAGTCTTGTAAGGTGCGTATTATGAACAGTTGCCATCAAGTTGATTCTGACAACCCCATGTGTGTCGGAGAGGAACCGTGCTCCACAAGGTTTTCAGAGGCTGATTTTTCAGAAGCAGATCACCAGGCCTTTCTTCCAAGGCACCTCTGTGAACTCGACCCTTCAGCCTTTTGATTAGCAACTGAGCACATTACAGTACCCACCATGCAGGGACTGTGCAGTATTACCATGCCCATATTTCAAGTGAGGAAATTCAGAGACAGGTAACCTGCCTGAGGTCACACCTTAGCAAAGCTGGCCGTGAGGAGGAGATGTGTAAAGACAGGCGCATATTCAGCAAAGCCACCCTCCTGCCCAAGGCCTACACTTCCTGGAGGAGGGGGAGCTGCTGGGGGACAAGGCACTCAGGCTCTGGGGTTCCCGGGCCTGCCCACCAGCCACTCGGCCCAATGGCTGCCTAATGACCATTTGCCCATTCACCTGAAAGTCCTATTTCTCTCACTTTACCATTAGCCACATGCAGAATTGTGCTTTGAGGCTGTTCAGATTCCTTGAGACACTTATTTTCCCACTTCCAACAACTCAAGAGTCAATGTGTCTACAAACGAGACCTTCTGCCTTTATTTTAGGGGTGGGGGTGGAAATCCATTTCAAACTTCTCACTAGAAGAGTTCCCCTTTCAGAGGAAGTCAGTCATATGGGAAAGGCAGGATTATCCATGTGATAGGGAACAATTACAGGAGTTCACACTAATCAAGAGGCCCCTTAGTGTTGTGGACTGAATTGTGCCCCTCCAAGAGGTATGCTGAAGACCTAACTTCTGGTACCTAAGAACATGACTGTGATGGTTAGGCTGTGTGCCAACTTGGGACACCTGTGGGAAGGTATGGATGGAGCCCAACCTCTCAATCAGAACACAGCCTAATGACATCCCCGTGGAGAGGTGTGGCCTATTTATGAGATGCTATGGAGAACTGGCCTCTCTCTTGCCCTACTCCTTCCTGTTTGCTTGCATCCTGCATCTGACTTCTGGGGCCTGTGGTCCATGTGGCCTGCCAACCCTGGGAACTATTGGTACCCTGCCACATGCCTGCTGACTTTGGATCTACATAATTCTGCACCTACCAACCTGTGATCTCCCAGCTTCCTACCTCATCAAACTGGCAGGGTGTGGTAGTTACATAATCTGGTGTCAATTTGGGACTTGAGAGGATTAAGAGTGAAGGGGTGGAGTCTAGTCTGTCAA
>NW_022103898.1:77808340-77824674 GCF_000313985.2 Echinops telfairi | reverse complement strand
TGTGCATCACGAAAACATCCCAACCCAATGCTGCCCAAGCCCACAAATCCAACATTAACCCATTAACCCAACACCAGATCCACAAGACTTTGCACCCACTGGCCTGTGATCTTCCTACATTCAGCATCATTGCATATGTTTCATGAGTCTGAAGAGGAATTTATAAACCGATATTGGACATATGGGCTAATTACCAAACTTATAGACGTGATCTGGACTGGGCTGGGATGTTTACTCAATGTTCAATTGTTCTTGCATACAAAGCTCTCTCTTATACATATATGAGTGTCTATGAATTTGTTTCTCTAGTCTAACACACAGGGAGGGTCTGGAGTGGTCTGGAGGGGCCTCCAACTAGCATCTGAACCATGGACTTGAGCTGGGGGGGAAACTGATTACAAGGATCTACATATAACCTCCTCCCTGGGGGGTCGACAACAGAAAAGTGGTAAAGAGAGACATCAGACAGTGTAAGATATGACAAAATAATAATAATTTATAAATTTTCAAGGGTTCATGAGGGAGGGGGTATGGGGAGGGAGAGGAAAATGAGGAGCTGATACCAAGGGCTCAAGTGGAAAGCAAATGTTTTGAGAATGATGAGGGCAACAAATGTAAAAATGTGCTTGACACAATGGATGGATGGACGGATTGTGATAAGAGTTGTACGAGCCCCCAGTAAAATGATTTAAAAACAAACAAACAAAAAATTCATTAATTAAAGAAAGAAAGTGAGGAAGCTGAGGGCCCTGAGGAGGGAGCCAGGTGCAATGGCACTCCCTCCACAATAGATGGCAGCAGAGCTGGCTCAGCTGCTTCCATTCCCCTGAGACCCTGCAACAGGCTCTGATCCCACCCTTCCCCACCTGAGAGTCACCCACACACACACACAATACCCCTCTAATGTGTGTCCTCGCCACATTCTCATGGGCAGCGCCATCCCAGCAGGGAAGAAGCACAGAGCGCGTGCTGATTCTCCCAGTAAAGCCATCTAAAGGCCAAAACGAGGCAAAGCAAACAGAAGCCATGGAGAAACAGACCCAATGAATCCTCTATGCTACAACACGTTTTAGCCATTAACTAAATAAATATGTGGTTTTAACTGTGGAAAGGCAGCGGGTTTCCTGACACACACTGACCTTTCGATGCTAACCTGCTAACCGAGGTCAAAAGAGCAACAGATCTGCAAGGTCATTAAAACTATCCTATCCTTATAAAATGTGAAATTCTTGTTTGGCATCAATGAAGACTTGATTGCTTGGCTAACTAACTAACTTAAGGCCAAACTCCCTGCTCGGAAGGGCTTGGTTGGTGGTGCAGGAGGGTCTGAGGTACCAGCAGCTGCTTCACCGCTGCCTCCCTCCCTTGAGCTGTGAGGAGAACTCTCTCATCAGCATGCCCTCGGTGTTTGACCCTCATACCTCTTGATAAGCCAACCCTGCCCCCCCCACCTGAACCCACCCCACTGAGGCTCCATGCGCCCCGCGGCATCCCCCTCACGTCACCACACACCCGCTTCTGCCAGCACCCTGGTTTCTCTGCACTCACCAGGGTGATATTCTTCTTCTTCTCAGCAGTGGCCACTGGCCACCAGGATGTGCTCGGCTCAGGCTGTTCCTGCGGCTCCTGCTGCTCTGGCTGCTCCAGCTCCCGCCGCCTCCTGTCCCTGTTGTCCACATCCTGGATGCGGGGAGGGACAGCAGTGAGTGTCCCTCTGAGCGCAGCAATCCAAGGGCACCTCTCTTCCCGTGCCCTCCACCCCCAAGACAAAGACATCCTTCCCAATGTCTAACTCCCTCCTCCACCCTCCTGTCCAGAAGCCCACCTTGCCTAAGCCTCACCAGGTGGAGGATGTTGGGCCTCGGGGAACAGAGCCCCTTCTGCCCAGGCCCTTCCAGCTCCACTCGCATTGGGTACAGCAGCCACTTTCCGTTGGCAATCTCGTGGGGCCACATGATGTTGAGGAAGGCAGACCCCAGGGTGTTGAGGGATTGGCCTTGGTTGGAGAACTGTGGGTGTAGCGGGAGTGGGGGTGGGGGTGAAAGGACAGACTTCAGTTCCCAAGGGGGCCCTCAATCTGCAGAGGTGGGGAACAAGAGCTGAGGGGAAGCTTCAACTGAGGCAGAGCTTCAACAAAGACTCAGGATCCTGGACCCCGCCAGGCACTATGCTCTCCCCTCAACAAATCCAGGAAACCCTGAAGGCGTCCTTAGGAGATGTGAGGGACGACTCCAGCCAAGCAGAGGGTCTTCAACCGGTCTAAGAGACATCAACCCTCCCCGCACACTCCCATGTCTAGCTGAAGCCCACCATGGGATTTCCTGAGCTCCCATGATCTCTCCAGAGCAGCAGACTGAGATGGTCCAACAAGGGTGACCAGGAAATGGTCACAGGAGGCCCTAGCACAAGGGCCAGGTGGAGGAGGGAGGCCACAAATGCGCTGGACTGCCAAACAGCTATGGGAGTCACGTCACAGCCTCTTCCCTGAGTCTCAGGGATGGGTCACACGCCAGGACACTTACCGTGACTTTATACTCGACCTTGCTGCCCACATCCCGCTCAGAACTCATGGCACTCTCTCCCCTCACCACACCGGAGAAGAAAAGCTGCTGGGGGATGGCCTCCCTGGGAGAGAGGGGCCGAGCTGGAGGGAAGGGCCGAGTCTGGGGCAGGACTTAGAAGTGGTGATGCCCCTCCTCCAGTCCAGCAATGGGGCCCACGGGGCAGCACTCACCCAGCAATGGACAGCGGCAGTTCAATGAAGACCCGGGCCCAAGCAGAGACTGGATGAAGCACCTGCTCACTGATCCTGGCGCAAGGGTAGGGGTAGGCATGGGCAGCGCATACAGACACCACCCCTCCAGGTCGATACCAACCCAACTGCCCCCTCCTTCACCCCAATCTGCCCCCCTGCCCAGGCTCACGTGGCCAACAGCAGCTCCACTTCCAGCTCTGTGGTCTCAATGGTGATCCCTGAGGTGCTAAGGATGAGGTAGAAGGTGATCTAGGCCAGAGGTAGGGTGGAGTGGCATGAGGGAAGGGCTGGGCGCTTAGGGAAGGGGTCCGGGGTTACAGAGTCATGGGAGAGGCTAAGGGGAGACATGCCAACCTGGGCGCCTCTCTTCATGGGGTTCCCCAGCTCACACTCCACGTGGGAGACATTCTCCTTGGACAGGCAAAGCGGCTTCTCCTGGAGCGAGGCAGAGGTGAGCCCAGTCTGAAGGACTGAAACTCCCCGGGACCCTACCCGACCCCACCCTGTCCCGGGTGGGTCCTCACGGCAGGGTCCAAGGCCCGGACTCCTGAATAGTGCAGAGAGGCAGGGAGAGTGACCAGGAGCTGAGCCTCATGGGCATCGTCCCCATCAGCCTGGGGCTGGGCTGGGTCCGAGGGCAGGTTGGTGACTTTCAGCTCCAGGCCGACGAATGGCTGCCCACTCAGCGCAAACAGGGCTGTCTTCCCATCTGCATCCCTGGGGGCCAGATCCCACTCATTTGAACCCCCTCCTCAGCCTCTAGCACGCTCAGCCTCCTTCCCCCAGGGCACGCTGCCCTGCCTCCACTTGCTAGCCACCCCCCATACACACTCGCCTCACCACACAGATCTCTGCACACACAGGAGAGCCAGCCTGAGACTCGGAGGCCCTCCACTGTCCTCACTTGCTTACCTCGGGTACGTAACAAGGACTGGTTAGGTCTCAGTCTTTCATCTGTAAAGTGGGACTAGGGATAGTCCCTACCTCCTGGGCCTGTGAAGACCCAGCAGCGTGATGTGTGTAGAGTACACGCTATCACACGCATCATGAAGAGTGGTCCTTCCTCACCAGGAGAGGACCCCTTTCCCTGTGGCCGCTTCCCTGACCCGCATCCCGCCACGGTCTGAGTCATTGTCTAGGCCTCCTGGGGGCTTCCTTCCATTCCATCCCTTGAGCCCATGCCCTCCCACCCAGCCTGCTCCCGCTGCCCCCTCACATGGGCAGAGGCTGGAACTCTGTGTCGCTGACCCGGGCACAGAAGTGGGCGTGGACGAGCTGCAGGTTGCTCTGGCAGATCTTGTCTTCACCGCAGCCTTGCTTCAGAAAGTGGATCTGGGTGACAGTTGAGGAGACAGACATGCCCAGGAAGATACACAGCAGGGTCACGTAAACCCGGTTTTAAATGACCTCTGGTCAACTCTCCAATATGCCTGTCCCTAACTGGGTAGTATCGGGCTGGTCACTCAACCCCTCTGAGCCTCATCAGGAATATGACGGGGCCACTACCGTGCCAGGGCAGAGATAAGCAGGTGAACTACACGTTCCCCGCCCCCTCCCTGGCCTGGCTAACGAGCCCAGTGAGAGAATGGTCAACAGGCAGACGACTAGCCAAAAGGCCGGCGCTAAATCCACAGCTGCTCTGTGCAGGAAGGGGGCCAACGAGATGGGGTGGGGGTGAGCTGGAGATCCTGCTCCATAAAGATGACACGAAACTCCGTGCAGCAGTTCTGCTCTGTCTGATGGGGCCGCCAAGAGTTGGTATCCACTTGACAGCCTACCACAGCTGGCCGGGGTGCGGCCCTGTGACCGCACTCCAGGTGAGAATGGGAAGGGTTTTGTGGAAGTGGATTCGTGCTGGGTTTAGGAGTCAGGAGCACCACTTCCAGGTGGGGCATGAGGACCACGCCAGGCACTTGACCCTCCTTCCCCCTTCTGGGTGACTGGGATGGAGAGGATGTCAGGCCCTGGCAGGCCACCATTGAAGACGGCAGCATCTCCGTGAAATGGCCGAATGGAGGATGCTGTCCCCTCTGATGAGGAGGACGCTCAGGGTCTACTTCTGACAGCATTTACAAGTAGGAGGCCCAATGGGATAAAACACGCAGGCGCTTTGACCTCTAGAAAGGAGGGTTTGTGGGGAGGACCTCTCCGCTTCTTCGTCTGGGTCAAACAAGAACGCACGCTCACCTCTGCCCGCTGGATGCTGGGCTGGTGGGCATTGAGGATGGGGGCCAAAGGAGGCAGCTCTCGGCCAGGAGCCTGTCGTCGGAGCCGAGGGAGTTGGAGGCTATAGGACACGGTCACCACAATGGCGCGAAGTTTGTCTTTGACGTTCTCCTGGGGAGGGGGACATGGACGGCGAAACTGAGACAAGCCCCAGGCCCCCGCCCTGCCCAACACCCCAGATGGTTCTCGGACCGATCGAGATTCTTGGAAAGAAACAGAGAGATGCAGGCGAGAGGTGGAAAACTGAACGCAGAGGAGGGAGACACACTGAGCGAGAAAGGAGGCGACCCAGGATGGAGAAGGATGAGGACCAGAGTTTGCCATGGAAACGGCCCTCTTCATCTACAGAGAACGCCAACGTCCACAATAAAGGCAAGGAGGCGGCAGCAGGGGAGGAGGTCAGCCGCTGAGGCAGCTTCCCGAAAGTAGAGATCTCAGGATGAAGTGTGAGTATGTTGCAGAAGCAGCAGCTAAGAGGAACTGAGGAGCCTGGATCATGACCTGACAATGGCCCTCGGAGACCAAGGGGGTACGTGTCCACCTGTAGCTGGAATATGGTGTCGCCACAGACTCGATCATGCTGGTGCTTCAGCCATACAGTGCCGGAGGCCTGGTGTTTGGGGTCATCTGGACTCCGACTCAGGAAGGTCACCCGGGGGACCTGGCCCCGGAGCCTCCGGTCGGTGTCTCCATCTATCATGTAGTCCAGAGCTGTGGTGTGAGGGGAGAAGAGGGGAGCCAGTGAGCTAGGGAAGAGCTCCCCTCGACCCTGTCCACCACCACCACCACCCCAGGGTGTCTCCTTCCCCAGCTTCCAAGTAGCCCTGCCAGGAAACCCAGCATGGCGAGAGGGGACCTCACTCACCCACGATAGGGCTGTAGCTGCTGGGGGCTGCAATGTAGCTGAAACACACCCGGAGGTCCACGCTGTGGGGGCAATGGGTGGCTCCTGAGCCAGATAAGCCTGAGAGACCAAGACCCCAAGCCTCCACCTTCTCACTGCTGCCCCAGCCCCCACTCCAAACTGGAGAGAAAGGGGGAGAAGGGGGAACTGGGTCCCGGAGGCTTCCCCTGACCTCACCTCAGACCCCGACTCACCAGACTGAGTGGCCCCCAGGACAGTTGGGCTGCTCTAGATCGATGGTGCGAGGAGCAATGAAGACCTCATGGGAGACATGGAGAACAGGCCGGGCCCTGGGGGGACGGGGTGAGGGCCATGGGAAACATTAGAATGAGAGGCAGGGTTGAAAGAGGGGTGGGGGAGAGTCTTCAGCATCAGGTTTGACAGAGAGGGGATCCAGCCACCTCTGGGCAGGAAAAGGGAGAGGAGGGGAAGGGGGTCACCTAAAGAGGACAGCAGTGTCGGCCAGGGAGCCCACCAGCAGGTCAGGGTAGTGGTTCCCGTCCACATCCAGGCCGCCAGACAGGGAGTAGCCAAAGCTCCTGATGCCCACGGCCTCGCCCTCCAGCACCTGGGTGATCAGATGGTCAGCCTCTCCTAACCCACTCCCCACCTCCCCCACCTCTGTCCTCTGCCTCCCCTGCTCTCTGCTGCCCATGCCCCCTTCTCCCACCTCCCTGGGCCCCCTCAAGCCAGGGACACTCCCCTCACCTGCGAAGGTGTGAGGACCACTCCCAGGCTGCTCCCGTGGTAGATGAAGACTTTCCCGGCCCCATCGAAGGGAGCACCGACAGCGAGATCTGCAGGGGGAGTGGGGGGGGGGACAGTCTGAAAGGCTGCAGGTGACAGGAACCAGGCCTCAGCCCTTCCTCCGTCCTACTTGTTTTCTATTTCACTAGCATACACAGACACAGCTGAGCCCCAAGCACTTTACATTTAAAAAAAAACTGTTGTCCTGGAGCCGTTCCGACTCACAGCGACCCCATGTGTTACGGAGGGGTATCTTTCCAGGCTTCAAGCCCCACAGAAGTAGACTGCCAGGGCCTTCAGCAGAGTGCTGCTGGCAGATTCAAACTGCCTGCCTTGAGAATAGCAGCCAAGCGCCACACATACACACACACACACACACACACAATAGCAGCCAAGCGCCACACACACACACATACAGCGTCTATGTGCAACCTGACGCTGAGCCTTACACACACTCAACATCTTGAATCCCCGCAGCCACTCTCTCGGGCCAGGACTAGCTCAGAAAGGTTATGTGACTTTCACGGGTAACTCTCAGATGCCAGCCCAGCGGCCTTCTCCCCTGAGGCCTCAGAAGGCCCTGCCGTCTGAGACACACTCACACACACACACACACACACACACACACACTCCGCCTTCCTGCCACTTCTCTTCACTGAGCATCTTCAGATGCCAGCCACACCTGGGAAGCCATCCTGGTTGAGGTCCCCGAGGACAGTCACACTGATCCCAAACATGGAGTCCGGGGAGCCGAAGAGGCGGAGAGGGGCGAGGTCAGCCCAGTGACCCCCCTGGTTCATGTAGACATACACAGCACCACCCAGCTCTTCTTGGCGTTCAAAGAAGTAGGGGGCCCCTACTACCAGGTCTGGAGAGCTGGGGAAAAGAGAAAGGGTCAGCATGGGGTCTCCCTGGCCAGGCCAGGGCCCTCGTGCCAGCTTCCCCAGGCTCCCCTGCCCTGTGCCCACTCTCACCCATCGTTGTTGAAATCGGCCACAGCCAGCGAGTAGCCAAAGCCAGAGGTCAGGCGCTCCCCAGACAGTACAACTTCGGGGACCAAGCGGCTGGCACTGTCCTTGCGCAGAATGACCACGGCACCCTTGTGATTGGCTCGGGGCGCCCCCGCCACAAAGCTCAGCTCCTCCGCACGCACCAGCCCCTTCCCCGAGTCGATGGAGAAACCTGGGTGGGGATGGATGCTTCCTGGTGAGAACTTCCCAGCTGACTCTGCCACCGGGGTGTGCCCCTACAACCCTGACCCCAGCCCACCAGCTGGTCAGGAGTCAAGAGATAGAGGAAGTGTCCCCAAAGCTATCATGGCCATAGCTGGACCAGTCTTCCCGTCCCTCCCGAGACCTGGCAGCCCTCCCACACCTGCCTGGTCCAGAGATTGGAGTGGGCCATAAGATGGGCATCAAGTCCCTTCCAGGGACTGGAGGAGAGAGGAGGGCTGAGAAGACCAGAGGGCTGAGCGAAAGGTCAAGCACAGTGGCAGGAGTTGAGGCAGCGGCCCCACCAGGCCCACCCCAGAGAACTAGAGCAGAGGCAGGGTCCTCTCTGATCTCCACACCTTCGAGACCCCCAGTCCTAGCTAATGCATCCTCTTTGCCCACCACACAGAGGGAAAGGATGCCTTCACATAGTGGGAGAGGGACGTATGGTAGAGAGGGAAGTGTTTGATTCACTCGAACTTCTCCCAGGCCTTGTTTTCTCCTCTGCCGAAGGGACGCAGATGAAGCAGTGAGATGATGCGAACTTACCGACAAGGCTAGGCTTCTCTCCAGCACTTGCCCACCATCCATCCCTCTGAGGAAGTCCCCCTGGAGGGCTCCCCTCCTCCTCCCCAGTACAGTCCAGCCTGAACCTCTGCCTCCACCTGGACCTTCCTCCAGTTCACCGGTCCCTGAGGCCAGCTCCCTCAGGGGTCCTCTCCTCAGACCTGGCCAGGGGACCCAGCTCTCCCTTCAGTGTGTGTCAGGGATGAACAGAGAACACATCCCCTAGGGGAGGCTGAGGTCAGGCCCCGAGGGCCCAGGAGGACGTGGGTGGAAGCTTACAAACCTAAGTAGCTATTCAGGGCCAAGTCTCCGACTGGTCCTGGAAGACGGTCAGCAGGGTCCAAAGTTCTATACACCAGCTGGTCAGGGTCTGAGCTATCAATGTTGGTCACAAAGAGCAACCCTGTGGGGGGCGGGGGGCGGGAGACACCAGGGAAGGGACGTCCAGAGGAGGAGCCACAGAGTGAGAGACAAGAGTCAGAGCAGAAGGTGAACGGGGAAGAGGAGGAGAAATGGGAATGAAAGAGACCAGAGACCGAGAGAAGGAGACAGACAGAGACAGGGACGGGAGGGTGGGAGCATGGAGAAGGAGAACAAGAGAGAGGAGCAGAGGGTTAGCGTGGCTCTGGGCCAGGGAGGGGTCCCTACCAAAGTAGCTGTTGGCAGGGACCGGGATGAGGCGGGGGTCCTGATCCTTCTCGCCCCCCGCCTCGTAGGGCCCGTCGTCCAGGTGGGCCAGGTCCGCTGAGCCCTGCGCACAGAGCTCCACCCTGGCCGTGCCTGTAAGAAGAGTCCTGTTAGTGCCCAGGGCAGGAGCAAGGAGCACCCTTCCAGTCGGACACTGAGTTAGACAGGCATGCGGGAAGCCCTTCCTCACCCCTCCAGCCCCACCCCACCCCCACGCCCTGCCCAGCCCAAGCTTCCTGGGCGCCCAAGACTTGGCATCACACTCACCGAGGGTCAGCTCGGCCCGCAGCGTGTGCAGAGATGGGAATGGAAGTGATGAGGGCAGGCTGTGTGCTGGCGCATGCAGCTGGGTGGGCGGCCCAACGGTGCAGGTTGGGGGGGTGGGGGGGCTTATGCCAGCGTGTGGAGGACCTTGGGGCCATGCGAAGGACAGGAGGCACTCCCATTCGCATGGGTGCTAGTGTGGTGAGGGTAGGAAGGAGGCATGCCAGTGCCGGGGGTCTGATGGCGGCGGACATGTAGTCATGCGTGGCCATGTGCAACTTCAGTCCTGTCTCTGGGCCCAATCAAGGGCTTGGGTCCTCTCATCCCCTCCCTGAGGCGTGACTCACCCTTCCAGTTATAAGTTCCCGGGGCCCCAAAGAGGACGTAGTGGTTGTCGGGGGAGAAGGCGGCAGCAGTGCCCTGCTGGCAGAACCCAAACTGGTCATGGCCCTGGGGGCGCCCCTCACAGAACTTCCACTCCCCACCATCCAGCTCATCCCGGATGGCCAGGTCCTGGCTGAGCACAAAGCAGCGACCGATCACATCACGCGTCTCCAGGACCTGGTCCACTCGCTGCCGAGCCTCGTACCGATGTGCACAGGTCTGCAGGAGGAAACGAGGAAGGGCAGTTCCCCAGTGTGGGCCCCGGGTACTGCTTGAGCCGCGCTGCCCTTACAAAGAAGTCGGCCAAAGGCTGGCACCCAGGTGACTGCAGGCACAGATGCACCCCACACAACCCTCTGCCAGCATTTCAGGGCACAGCCACTGAACCCCAATGTTGGGCAAGTACCCGCATAAACCAGTACCCCATCGTAGCCACTTCCTTGATCCTCTCTGAGAGAAGTCCTTGTTTTACACTCTGCCCAGGCACCCGCAGGCACAATGGAGCCAGGCCACTACATGTACACCTTCCTCCACAGGCACCTCCCCTGCAGTGAATTCCCTCCCCTAGCCACTCTCCAAGCAAGAAATCAAAACCAAAACTATAAGGACCCCACTGGGGATCCAGTCGATTCTGACTCCTAGCAATGTTCAGAGGACACAGGGTTCTCAGACTGTAGCCAGAAAAAACCCGAGAGCTGCACCTTCAGCTCACGGAGCTACTGGTGGGTTTGAACCACAGCCTTTGGGGTTCACTGCCTGCTACTTAACCCACAGTGCCACCAGGAATTAGCCTACCTACAGGTGCCTTTTCTTGCCTCTTGTCTTTGGAGCTTTTAGAGAGGCTGGCGGCTCACTAACATTAACCATAGCCTGCTGCAGAGTGACTTGTATTAGCCGTTGTGTGTTCGTGTGTTTTCATGAGAGATACAGGCAGAAAACAGACAAAGAAGGAGAGAGGACGTAAACGCCTGAACCTGGGCTGACGCCGGCTATTTGAGGCGGGGACCAGGTACTTCCCTGCCTTTATTAGGAGTTCAGCATCTCTCAGTCATGCGCGCAGGGCCCACCGCTTAGATGGTTCTCAATAGGAGGGGAAGGGTTTTTATCAATTGATTGCTTGGTAAGGACAGAGACCGTGTCTCAGACAGGCTTATGTCATCCTAAGGGCCAAGGAATCACCACATGCCCCACCTGTGTCCTGTCAGTGCGTCTGGGCATAGGCGCACACCATATACACAGGCACACCCACGCACGGGCACCCACCCTCCCTTAAACGCCCTGGAGAGAAGCGGTGCTCACCACAATCTTGCCCCCAGGCCCCTGGCTCCGAACACTGACTCCCAGCCACTGGTTCTCCTTGCTCTCCTTCTGCACATCCACTGGGGACAGGACACTGGGGGTTAGGGGAGGGAAGAGGAGGCCACGTCCTCTCCTTCCCTCCTCGGATGCTTCCGGACACCCCTTGCCCCGCAGGGCCCTCACCTCCCCGGTCGATGTCCACTCTGTAACAGTCTGTCTCCTCCAGGCTCAGGGGGCAGGCGAAGAGGCCTCCAGTGCGATTAGCCTGCTGCCCAGGCAGGGCCAGGGCCTGAGGAGCACCCACCAGCAGCCTGCACGATGGGGTAGGGGCAAAATTAGAGGGCAGAAGGCTCCCGCTACTCCTGAAACTTCCCTGGTCTCAGTACCAAGCAGAGAGTTCCAGGAACAAGGAGAAGGACAAAGGTTGTTTTCCCAAGCCTGGGACAAGAGCAAGTTCACACAGTTGGTCATGAAAACACTCTGGTATATATGCACCCAGTTCTCCCTGTATCAGGAGCAACACTCACAGCAGACACACACACACAGAGGCCTAACCAGCCTGGCCAGTACTGCTGGTTTGAAAGAACCGCCTGTTCACAGCACCTGTTCATGCCCAGGCCCTCTCTGCCCCCTCCTTGGCCCCGTCCCCAAGTCCTGCCCTCCTTCCCCACCCTGGTCCAACTGAAACCCTGCCAGAAATGCCAAGAATGCTAAGAGCAAAAGTAATGGGGCCCAGACTGGCCCCACGAGGTGGCCCAGAGACCAGCTTCTGAGGTCTTGGGAAAGGTTAGCCATGGGCCTGCTGTCTCCATTAGGGGCATAACAAAGACCCCACTCCTGGGCAGCTATGCCACCAACTCTATCAGTGACTGGTATGAAAGTAGGGACGTTTCCCATCCTGGCTCCAGTCCTATCCCAATGCTACACACACCCCCATCCTGAATCCCTTGCGCACTCCTCTTCCTTCTCCTCCCCAAACTTGGTGTCTCCCCTTCCTCCCACTGCCCACCCCTGACCAGTCGTCTCCCTGACCTCCCCCTCCCCGCTCAGACTTTTTCCCAGCTACAACTTTCTTGGCAGGACAATTTTCCATGATCACAGCCAAGGCTTCTTCCCCGGGGGAGGACTGTACTGAGAATGGAGGCTGCCTGGGCCCCCTGGGGCTGAATCTCCAGGCCAGGAGTAAGAAGGGGGTGATGGACAGATGTGCAGCTGGCTGCTGGCAAGAGAGACTCCACAGTGGGCTCAGGGTAACCCGCAATGGCGCTGGCCCACACTCTACCCCCTATCTTTTCCTGTGGAGAGGCTCAAATACGTGGTGGGCATATTACAGGCAGGCAACTGTGGGGCACTGTGCCAGTCCTGGAAGGGCAGAGGGAGGGCAGTGAGCCATCCTCCCTTCCCGGAACTCCTCCTGTGTCTTAGCAGCTGCCATTGCATGTCAGAGCCAGTGTCAAGAGAGAGAAGGGGGTGGAGAACAGTAAAAGGGGCCTCCATTGAGTATCAGCTCACTACGGATCGGATCGAGAACCCAGCAGACGCCCAGTGTCACGACTGGTCAATGAGGTAGGTTGGTCCACAGAAGGGTGGAAGTTCGCCATCCTTCCCTCCAGAGAAGCCTCAGAAGAAAGGCCTGGTGATCTACTTTCACAAACAACAACAGCTGTTAAAAACCCTGTGAAGTACAGTTCTATTCTGACACTCAGGGAGCCACCTTGAGTCAGAAATGACTAAGCAGGAATTGGGGGAGAGGGGGGACTATGCCTAGCCCTGTTTCAGACACTGGAGAAACAAGGAAGTCAGATTCATCCAGCACCTACAACAGGTCAGGCCCTAGGCAGGCGCCAGAAATGTAAGGACCTACGATGTATCCCCATACCTGTGCCCCGGGCTGGGTAAGATTGATGCAGTAGTGCACTAACTCTTCACAAGAATGACTCCTGGAGGGGGAGGGGAGGAAAAAAGGAGGAGCTGATCCCAAGGGCTCAAGGGAAAGTAAATGTCTAGAAAAGAACGATGGAATATATGTACGAATATGTCAGATCCAATTGATGTATGGTTTGTAACAAGAGTTGTAAGAGCCCCCAATAAAATAATTTTTTTTTAAAGTAATCCTGTTGGATTGTGATAAGAGCTGTACGAGCACACACACCCCAATAAAAAGATTTTTTTTTTTAAAGGAATCCTGTGAGATCAGGATTGTCTTACAAGGGCAGTTACTCAGAAATGAATTGTGCAGAAATGCGGGAACTCAAATCTCCATCTGCCCAGCTCCACTACACCTGCTCCACTGCCCCCCATGACAGCTCATCTCCTGAACACCAAGACCTACCTGCCAGGAGGGGAGGGGGAGCGGTGGAGACCCACATCGCCTGGGTTCCCTGAGCGGAAAAGGAAGCAGAGAGACAGGGCCCTGGGCAACAAATGCCATCCTTCAGACCAGCCACCAGGGCCCCATACCTCCAAACACAGAGACAGGCCTCCATCTGTTGGGGGGCTAGGACTGTCTCGTCCTTCATCTTCATGCTTGCCCCCTCAGAAGCATCAGGTGTTTTTTGCTGCTCCCCTTCTTTTGTGTCGTCGCGGCGCCCCCCGTGCTCAGCTGAGCACCCAGAGCTGCTCAAAGCTCCCCCCTCCCCTGGAGGTGAAGAGTATGGAGAACACACGTGGGAAGGTCCACATGGAGTGAAGAAGACGTCAGATGTGTAGATGTGCCCAGCCCCATTTTGGCGGGGAACTGACCAGCCCATCCCTCCTGGAACAAAAGCGCCCACACATAGCCTCACCAGTCCCTCCACCTCTGCTTCAGCCATACACTCCTGCCCACTGTGGTCCCAGGAGCCTAGCCACCCCAGGTCTCTGGAGGCTCAGTAGCCACAACTGTCGCCACTATAGAGAGAAAAAGAAAAGACTGTGACTGAAGGGGTGGAGGGACCTTTAGGAGCCCACTACGGCTACGGCCGCTCCTCTCGGTTCTCCACATTCCATGGCTCCTGCCCTCACCCAGCCCCTCTCTAACCTCTCAATCGAGGTGGCCTGGAAAACGGCTTCACCCCGGGGGTGCTCTAGCCAAGCCTTCAGATCCAGCATTGCTGTCAGGTGACGTCAGCATCGCTGTTCTGTGGCTCACAGAACAGAATGGCAGCACCAGGGACACTGCTGCATGGCACTCACTAAGGGCCTGGCGCTGTGCCAAGTATTTTCCAGAGGTGGTTGCTCCTGTCTGACGCAGGAAGCTGGCATCTTGACAGAAGCAGTTCACCGCCCCTTTCTCCCCTGGATTCAAACTGTCGACCCTTTGGGCCAGCAGCAATTGCAAATCATTTGGGACCCCAGAGCCTCCTTTTCACATGCATCAGGAACTCTTTTCATCCCCAGGACAACTCTGCGTGGTAGTGCGACTGCTGACTCTCCAGTTAGCAGCTAGAGGGAATAAGTGAGGTAGTCAGAAGACCTCAGAGCCTCCTCCAGGGGCCAGACTGAGAGGCATCTAAACAGTGGGAAGGTCTTTCCACCAAGGAGCGCTAGAGACGTCAGCCTGCGCTTCAAACGCCAGGAACTGACCGCTGTGGACCCCGCTCTCCCACGCCACCGGCAGCAGCGTGCCCCCTGCTCCAGCTACTGCGGCAGTCAGGCCCCTCTGGCCATACTCCCAGCTTGGCTCTGAAGACAGGCTCGGGGGCTACTTTCAGAGAAGAGGGGGAAATGACAAGAGACCAAGCTATTAAAAATAACCTAGAATCTGCCTGGAAATAGCTCCGAGAGAGTTCAGCATGTCCTAAAAAGGCCTCCGGTCCTGGAACTCTGGCAGAATGGGGGAGGCAGGAAGAGGGCTGAGATGAGGAAGGAGGGGTGGGGAGAGGTGGAAGACTGAGGAAGAGGTGAAATAAGCTGTTTCCCATCTCCCCCAAAGTTCTGGGGAGCACCGAGCCTGTGCCCTGATGATGGAGGAAACGGGAAGAAGGAAGAGCCTGAGTTCTCCCTCCTCCTAAGGGGTGAGTGAGGAGAAATAAGCTCATGCCCCCACCCTCTGGCCCGAGGCCAGTAGTAAGAGGGGAGAAGACCGTCCCAGTGGACAGCATTGATCCCAGTAATGGACACTTAATGTGGCTTAGGCACTGGCTGCACAGGGTGGGGAAAGCCCCCTGGCTTGGGAGATGGGGAGTCTTTCTTCTCTTTCTCCTCTCTCTTTTAACTTGTAGCTAGAAGCAGGAGGACAAAAGGCATGGCCGGCAGGGCCCCACACACAAGTGTGTCCGACTCCCACGGTGAGAAAAGGATTAGACTGGTCCTTTGCCCCTTGCTCCTCCCTGCCTTTCCCACAGCTGAGATCCCTGGAGCTGGACATTTCCTGAGGGAACAGCATGGCCAGCATCCCTCCTGGATCTGGATCTCTCTCCCTGCCATCACTGCTGCTGCTGCTGCTGTTACTATGGCCCAGGACGACCATGATGATGATGGTGATGATACTTCGGGAAGTTGTGTTTCCTGCCACTCTCTTTCATCAAACAACCTAGTACAGGATCCAGGACCCCTCCCAACCTGCTTGTCGTCTTGGCCTCGCGCTATACAAATGAGTAGATCTTTCAACACCCCAGTGCCCGCTGTCCTTCCATCGATGGCAGCAAGGCTTTGGCGGGAAGTCATTTCGGGAACCTGCCCTCCCTCGCTCCCTTCCATGGCACTCAACCTCTCCACCCTTTCCCTCTCCTCCCACCTAAGTAGTGACAGAATGATCAGTCTCCCTTCCTTGGAGAATTCAGCCCTGGAAGGAGGAGGGGAGGGAGCCAGACACTGGCATGGGAGCGAGGATGCCACTTGGAGAGAAAGACAGAAGGCCATTGCCTGCCAAGACAAGAACTTGGCTCCCTCACCCACCCCCGAGCTGCGGAGGCTGGGATACAGAACCAAGCAGATGCGGTCAGCCTCCATGTTGGGTGTGGGGTCTGTGGGCAGCGGTATCTGGGTGGGCTTGGAAGACAGAGAGATGAGGTGGGCAGGGGTTGAAGAAGACGATTGGCGGCTCGAGCCTGGGGACTTGAAGGGGGTGCGGTGACTCACCAGCTCTGGGGTCGAGGGTGCAACTGCCTATGCAGGGCCACGGAGAAGCCAAAGAGGCTGCCCGGCTCTCCCTCCTTGCGTAGGGCGCCCATCACGTCCAGATTGAAGGCAACAGTCTCCGGGCAGAGCAGTCCAGCCATCAGGGAGCCAAGAAGGTAGCAAAGCCCAGAGGCCCCCCGGAGACCGTGGCCCCCGCTTCCAGCCATGGGGGGGAAGCCGCGCGCGCGCG
>NW_022103898.1:77802012-77807862 GCF_000313985.2 Echinops telfairi | reverse complement strand
GCCCGTGTGGGTTTCCCGAGGCTGTATGTAAATCCTTGCCGTTCTCCCGCGCAACTGCCGGTGGTTTTCAGCTGCTCGCCTTGTACGGTCATCAACCCCCGTGCGTAACTCATAGCGCCACCAGAGCTGGGGGCAGGGAATGGGACCGAAAGAAAGAGACCCAAAACCAGGGTGAGTGATGAGTTAAAAGTACAGCCAGAAAAGAGAGGGGAGGACGAGTAAGGGTCTGGGCCTGGGCCTCCATGGCCCCCGCCCCCCACCCCCACGGCCACATACCCATGCCATCCAGCCTGTGCCGCCTCATAACGACCCTCTAGGACAGCGTAGAACTGCCCTTGCGAGTTTCCGAGACTGTACCTCTGCAGAAGCAGAAAGCTCCGTCTTCCTCCCGCAGAGCGGCTGGTGGTTTTGAACTGCTGATCTTTCGGATCTCAGCTCTATGCCCAAACACGACGCCACCAGGGTTCCTCCCTCAGGCTCATAGCGACCCTGTAAAGACAGAATAAACTGCCTGAAAGCATTTCTGAAACTAAAGAGCACACAGCCTGTCTTTGGCCCACTTTCTCCCCCTGATGGGCTTGAACAGTGGACCTCGCTGGTAGCAGCCCAGCGTTTAGCCTGCTGTATCCCCAGGGCCCCCACAGAGACCCATAGAGCGCCCCTTAAACTACTCAAATCCCACCCTCCAGAACCCCGCTAGTTACACGGGTAACACAACCAACCACATCATCAGCCTTGGGGCAACGGAAAGACAGAGGAGAGCGCGCTGAGCAGAGCGGCTGGCTGGAGGAGGCGGGCTGGAAAGGACAGCGCAGAATGGGAAAGATGGCGGAGAAGGGCCAGAGTGGGACCAACAAGGGATGGAGGGCGAGAGTAGGAGGCGTTGAAGGCGACACGGGAAGAGGACGTTAAACGTGGTGTGTTGAAGGGGTGTAAAGGGGGCTGCCAACTTCCAGACTTTTCCCCACTGTTGTCGGTGGTGGGGTCGTGGTGACCCCAAATGTGCCAAGGAGCTGTTCTATATGCTTTTCACAGACTGACTGGGGAGAAGTAGATCACCAACTGGGTCTTCTCGGGCACCTCTGCGTGGGTATGGCCTGCCAACTCGACAGCTAGGCGTCTACCACTCAGCTGTTTGCACCACCCGGAGACAGCAAAGACCTTGCCCAGGACTCGACAGTTCCCATCTGCCTAAGGGAGAGGGGACTTGAGGGACCCCAAGGCCGTCGCTGGCTCAGGCTCCGTTTGGATGGGACTTCTCCGCTGGGACTCCACCCTACCCCCCACCCCACCCCGCCTACCCCTCCTCCTCTCCCTTACCTCACCCCCCACCCCCGCTAGGACAGAAGCCAGGGTGGGGAGGACATTTTCTAACTCCCTGCTATTTATAACTCCAATCCAGAAGTGGGGCCGGCTGAAGAGATAGGAAATAATTTGGCATTAACTGGAATTTCTTTTGCTCCCACCTTCCATCCCTGGTCTGTTCTTATTTTTGTTTGTCTGTTTGTTTGTTTTTCTTGCCAAGTGTCTGTCTCATGTCTTTCCAATTCTCTAACTTCGGTCTTACCCCAGACTCTATTTCTGTCCCAGTCCTTGTCTCTGTCACACTTGGAATCGTTGTCACGCTCTTGCTCAATGTCTCTGATGTTGCCTGTGCCCCTCAAACGCGGGCCTATTTATGACTCTCTTTTCTCGCCCTTTCTTAAAGGCTCCGATGGCTGTCCTGCTTTAATCCCTCCTTCCAGGTTCCCTGGTCCCCCTGAGTTTTTTTTTTGTTTTGTTTTGTTTTGTTCCAGGATGACATTTTAAAAAACAACAGCAGGTGGACGCTCACTCACTCTGCTGGCTGGAAGGCAATCCTTGCCTTGGATAAGTTAATACCCAATTGCAAGTTTGGGTCTCCTTGTAATAATACTGCATCGGTGGACATCCCCTCCAGCAGACCAGAGCACTTCCTGATGGGTGTTGCCACAGAAACACGTGGGCTCTGATTTTTTATTCCCTAGACATGGTCACGCCCTTCCTTTTCTATGAGCTGCTACAACAATGCAAGTAATAAACCAAGGTGGAACCTGGGCCCCCTGACTCCCAGCTCAGACCTCCAACACAGGTTATCATGCCATTTAGGATCCTAGCTGCCCTCCTCTCTGCACCTGCAGCTTCTGCTTGCCTCCATCTCCACCCCACAGGCTCCTGCTAAATCTGAGGCTGAGATCAGATGCCAAGAATCTGCTTCTGACCTTGTCTGCCCAAATATTTGAGAAGTCACCTCACCCGCCACAGGAGGATAAAACAGGAAAAAAGAGAGAGAGACCACACAGAATTAGCCTGGCTATTAATAGTGGGGGAAGGGAGGGCAGAGAATACACTAGAGCACTAGGCCAGACTAGTAAATTTAGACATGTAGGAGAATGAGACCAGATTGCTAAAGTGGAGAGCTATATTGTAGGAGGAGAGGGACGTGAAGAAGCCAAAAGGCTCCCAGAGAAGGGAGGAAACATGCCACTAAAATAACCTGCCAGAGAACTTCCTGTATTTTTTAAGTCAAGGGCTTAGAGATTTGCTAGATTGAAAATCAACGCTGTTCAGAGGGAAAAGTTACGAAAAGTTCTTAGACATAATCAAGTACCTTGAGGATCAGGACCATAGTCTTGGGACATGAAGGTCGGTTGTTGTCACGTCGTTCGCAAAGACAATAGTCTACATCCCAAACCAAAACCAAACACTGTCATCTGGTCAATGCCAACTCATAGCAACCCTATAGGACAAGGTAGAACTATCCCATGAGTTTCCCTGAATGTAACTGTTTACAAGAGTTCAAAAAGAACCCATCTTTCTCCCACAGAATGGCCGGTGGTTTCAAACTGCCGATCTTGGGGATCATAACCCAGTGCATAACCACTATGCCACCATAGCTCCTCATTCTACATCCTAAATGATGAATAATGACTGGGGTCTTAAAAGCTCATAAGCAACCACAGAAGGTGCAACTATTATCTCTCCCCACCCAGAAGAAAGTCGAGTGACAAAATCAGAAGAGACGTGGAAATAATTCCTCCAATGGACTCATGAACCAGGCAGACATCAGTACCCACAACCCTGAGACCAGAAGAACTAAATAGTACCTAGCTGCTGCTACTACTACCAACTGCTCTCGGAAGAATCACATTAGTAAGTCCTGAATAGAGTAGGGAGAGAATGTGGAACAAACCCCAAATCATAACAGAGGTCAGCTTCTTAGTTAAATAGAGACTGGTGGAACCCCCAACACTATGGCCCTCAACCACCCTTTAGATCTGGACCTGAACTCACCCCCGTGTTAAAATAACCAGCCATTTAAGATCAAAACTGCAGTATTTACTCTAGGATAAAGTACAGAGGGCTAGCCAAGAAGGAAAGGTGGAAACAGGAAACAGGGAGGAAGTGGAATAAATGTTAGTACAATGAGGGGATCACAATGTATGAATAGAAACAAAATGCATATGAACTGTTTAACGTAAAACTGATGGTCTGCTCGATAAACATCACCCCATTGGCAATAAAAAGATTTTTTTTTAATGCTGCACGTCTCAAAAACCTAGAAATAGCCATCCCACTCCTACATGTCTACTCTAAAGAAATAAGAGAAAGAAAAAAAAAGAAATAAGAGCAATGCCGTGAATTGATGTTCATTCCAGCCTTATTCACAAAAACAAAAAGATGAAAACAACCCACGTGCCCCTCAGTGGATAAGTGAATAAATAAAATGCAGTACAGACATACCGTGGAGTAGTACGTCGTGATGATAAAGAATAACGATGTGTCTGTGGGACATACCATGGATGAATTGGGGAAACTCCTGCTGAGTGACATAAGTCAATCCAAACCAAACCAAGTTCACTGCCATCGAGTCAACGCCAATTCACAGCAACCCTAAGGGACAGAGGAGAACTTCCTCTGTGAGCTTCTGAGGCTCTAAGTCTACACAGAAGCAGAAAGCCTCCTCCCTCCCCCTTAGGGTGGCTGGTGGGTTTGAACTGCCAACCTTGTGGTTAGCCGCCCAATGTGAACCCACTACCTCAATAGGGCACCTGAAATAAGCCAATCACAAAAGAGCAAATATTGCATCATGCCATTTAAAAAAAAAACCAATATTGTTTATGGCTTTCAGGACTGAGGGGAAAGGAGGGACAATCACTTCTAGACAGTAGACACATGTTAACTTTGGTGAAGGGAAGGCAATACACAATATGACAGCCGTCAACACTACATAGACAAGGGAATGAGGGCACTGAGAGGTGTGAAAGGATAAAGGCCGTTTATTAAATGCTAGAAGCCCTGGTGGCATTGTGGGTTACCCAGTGGGCTGCTAATCGAAAGGCCAGCAGTTCAAAACCACCAGCCACTCTGTGAGAGGAAAGATGAGCATTTCAGCTCCCAGAAAGGGTTAGTCTTAGAAACTCACAGGGGCAGTTCCACCCTGTCCCATAGAGTAGCTATGAGTTGGAATCAACTCAACAGCAGTGAGTTTGTTTTTTGATGGATAGAAAATGCTGTAACATATTCAATTCTGAAAAACAAAGAAACAACCAAAAATTTGTTAGTGGCAGCTAATATGCTATGTAGCTCTGGGAAGGCATATAAGAGCACGGGCATAATCATGCAAAGGTATAGTTGTAGGTATTTGTATATATAAATTTATATATGCTGTGTATTTATTCATATACATAATAGATCACACAGGGGCACAGTTATGGAAATATCTTGGACATATCCAAACACCTCATAAGACTGAGTTATTGGGCTTGAACCCAATAATCAAGTTACTGGGCTAAGAACCATAGTCTCAGGGGACAAGTAGGTCAATTTCACAACATTGTTCAGAAAGATAATGTTCTATATTCTAGTGTGGTGAGTTGTGTATGGGGTCTTAAAATTGTTCAAGCAACCATTGAAGATACAACTATTAGTCTCTTCCCATCTGGAACAAGGGACAGGGATGGGTGAGTACTAATATGAAGGGGTAGCACAAAGCAGTTCCTTCATGTGTGGAAGTGTTCTGTATTATGATTATAGTGGTGGTTATGTGAATTTATACATGGAATAAAGTTGCATAAAACCATGCATACAGAAGGATATGTGTAAAAAATGGGAAAACTGAATAAATCCTATAGATTAGTTAACGGTTGCACCTGTACTACTGTACTAAGATGTTGATACTGATCAAGATCAAGGTTTTGCTATTGTACTAAGATTAGGGGAAGTTAGGTCTAACATACACAGGAATTTTTAGACTATTTTTGCAACTTTCTTTTGAGTCCATAATTATTTCAAACTAATTTCTTTTTCCATTGATAAATACCCAGACACAGAAAACGATTTGACCCTTGTGCAGCAGTTACATAATCTCTTGTCTACTTGTGAAAAGGTGGAGTCTAGCCTGTCACCCAGGTCACAGTTTGATGCCCTCATTTGGAGGCACTAAGGAGATAGATAGCTCACTGGAGGCGGGACACAGACACACTCCCTGTGAGACATTCCTGTTGACAAGATACATGGAGCTACGCTAGATTCCTGGAGTGGGGAAGCCACGTGGAGACCCTTGCCAGCGTTGAGATGCTTCTACCGCCACTGGCTCCACAAGACTTTCCACCCACTGGCCTGTGATCTTTCCTCCTGCGTTTGGTGTCATTGCATGTGCTGCGTGAGACTGAAGAAGAATTTATAGACTGGTAATGGACATATGGGCTAATTTCGGACTTATGGACTTGAACTAGACTGGGTCTGGGATACTTTCTAAATACACAATTACTCTGTGATATAAAGCTCTTTCCTTTTTAAAAAAATTAAATACTTTTGGGGGGAGGGGGG
>NW_022103898.1:77799280-77800386 GCF_000313985.2 Echinops telfairi | reverse complement strand
ACAGGCATTTTTTCTCCAAGTTTACCAATAAGGTTACAGGCTTTTTACACTATGATTTTACCATGCTAGATTTAGGGGAAGTTAGTGGGCGGGTCTTAGGCCTTCCTGGATGCCTTAAGGAAATGACCCCATATGTAGAACTTAAAAACCTTTTTTCCTCTAATTTCTAATTCCATGTGGGAGCACTGTTGTTTCCCCACAACAGCATTCCAAAAGACCCCTTGATATAAAGGGTGGTCAAACTTCTCAAGTACTCTTTCCTGATAGACATAACTTTTAACTCTAGAGATGCAAGGAAGGGAAAATGGGCTTAAGTGATCCTCCTTTATAGACCATGGTATATCAGATTTCATCACTGCCTTAATTTCTTCATAAGCCTGATCAATAATTCCAGCAACACCTTGAGAATTTATGTTGGACTTTCCTAATAAACGTCCCATAGTTCTTTTAGGTAGCAGACCCCAACTATCACTCTTAATAATTCCTGATTTAATCACAGCTTTAGGCTTTTCCTTGCAACTCTGATCAACTCCAGTATTAATTTTAATTCCTTGAGTACTTAGGTTAAAACTTCCTGACAAAAACTGTATTACTCTTTCAATAAGAGGCTCCTGCCTTTTAGAATCAGCAAGCTGCTGTGTGAGTTTCTGAGCCTTCTCTTGGTTAGTCAAGGTTATTGCAACCAGAACAGGGGCTGGGCTTTTGCCTGTTTGGCTAGGTCTGGTCTCCTGCTGTGAGATAGGGGATACCTGTTGTTTCTCTCTTAGATCTTCTTTGCTCTGGCAGGCAGAAACCTTGCCTCCAACGCTTTGCTGGGCAGGGTCTGTGTCAAGCTCCTTCCACTATTTTTCCCACAGGGAAGCCTGTGCTAATGGCAACCCTTTACTGTTGAATCTTGAGCGACATTGACTCACCCAATGAGTTCCCTTCCTGCAGCGTGGGCAGAGTTCAGGTTCTTTTAAACCCGATCTCCATGGCCCTGGATCATGTTCAAACACAGGCTGCAGCTTGCTTTCTGTGGCCAGGCTGATTGACCAGCATTGCCTACATTCTCTCTGAAGATGACCTGTCTTCCCACAACTAAAGCACATTCTTCTAGGCTTGGT
>NW_022103898.1:77795414-77796891 GCF_000313985.2 Echinops telfairi | reverse complement strand
GATGATCCATGAGGTTTGTGTCTCTCTGCAGAAGGCCAGTGGACTTCCCTGCCACCACAATAGAAACTCAGGTGAACCCACTGCCATCAGGCCCTTTTCAGCTCCTAGTCACCCAATGCCACGCAGCAGTGTTGCTCCTGAGGGCTTCCCAGACCACACATCTGGATGTGAACACACACAGGTCCTCCTTGGGGTGGATGGTCAGTTTGCACCATCAACTTGGCAGCTGGCTGCCCAGTGCTTAACTCACTTCACCACCAGGGATCCTGAGAAATTGGGGTTAGGGCCCAGAAAAGGAGCAGATGGACCTTGACCCTGGTGAATTCAATTTGGGTTTCCCAGAAACAGGTAACCTTGGTCCTCTGCCCAGAGCTGGCCCAAAGAAACAGCCAGTATGAGTAAGTGGGAGAGGTGGGAGGGGCTGATGTCTGCAGAATCCTGGCTGACTTTATACTGACTGTAAAAACGTTGGGCAATTGTGCCAAAGAGGGTGAGGGTGAGGGTGATACAGAATGGGCCTGGCACTCTCCCTGAGTCTGACTAATCCTTTCCGTTTTCCGTTTTTTGGGGGGTTTTTTTGAGTCAACCTAATCTTAGCATTCATAGGCTCATCCCTGAAACCTCTAACCCCAACTGCTACCACCACCCTAAGCCCTCAGCCTCTATTTCACTGGTGCTGTTTTCTGGCACCCGCTCCAGCCCCTGCCCTTCTCCCAAGGCCTCCCAGCTCTGAAAGCGAGGCATTGGGCACCTTCCAATCGGCCTCTATTCTGCTTGCTCACTGCCGTTGCAAGCGGGAGCCAGCAAGGGGGAGAACCGGGTTACGCTGCCCTAGGATGCTGCTCTCACTCTTCCCGGTTCTATTAATCAGCCCCTCTCTAGAAAGAAGCCTCTTCCTACCCACCTCGGCTGCCTGGCTGCCTCGGATTCCCAGCAGCCGATGGCCAACAGACAAGGGGAGTGTAGTGATGAGAAGACAATGAAGCCACCCCTTAAAAAGATTCCTGAATCTCCCCTGCTGGGGTCTCTCCATGGTCTACTGAGCATAGCAGTGTTACACACTCCGGTGCTGGGTTTCAATCGCAGCTCTAGCACTTAGGAGCTTTATGAATGACTCCGTGCTTCACATTCTGTCTTTGCAAAGGAAGCAGTTTCACAGGATTGTTCAGAGACTAAAGGAATGTAAAACACCGTACTTGATTCACAGAAAGCACTCAAGACCTGCTGGGAAAAGAAGTGCTTTCATACATATAGCCATAAACATACAGACACAGTATCCAGCGATTTTATTTTTTACCTTAGTGGTCTGCTTGTTGCTGCTGCTTAACCATTTCCAGATCTTGGCAGAAGGTAAACATCTCCCAGAGTTCAGGGCCCTGCTCTGTGAGTAGCTGGATGGATCGATCTGTGATTCTTAACTCTTGGAAACGTCAACAATGTTTGATTCTGACTCAGTCTTTGAGCACCCATTTCTGCT
>NW_022103898.1:77792529-77793956 GCF_000313985.2 Echinops telfairi | reverse complement strand
TGGGGAGGGAAAGCAACTTGCCCAAACCAGTCAGCATCATCAAGAAAGACAGTAATGGGGAAAGGGGGGCGGAGGGGGGGAAGAGGGAGCTGATAACATTGATGACTGTATAAACCCGATGGGATCAAACAACAGAACTGTATGTGAATGGACACATTGGATATAAAATATGGCACAAAAGACAAACCTATTATATGGGGGGAAATAATAATATGGGTTCCTGGGGGGTGGGGTCGGGGAGGGACGGGATAAAGGAGAGCTGATTATCAAGGAGTTCCAAAAGAAAGAAAACGTATTGAAGTTGATTGTGGCAGCAACTGTGCAATACTGCTTGATGTGATTGAACTGTGGATTGTCATAATATCTTTAAACGCTCCCAATAAAATGATTTTAATTTTTAAGACTAACAATAGCAAGAATATATTGACAATATTTAAAATGTTTTACAGCGGTTTAAATGCTTTAGAGTTGTGCAGTCACCACCACAATCCATTTTAGATCTGTTTATTCATTCTTATATCCGTTGTTACTAGCTCCACACATCCTCCCCACCTCTCCTGATCATAACCCTCACTCCCCACCATTAAGTCTATTCTGACTCATAGCGCCCCTATAGGACATGGTGGAACAGCCTATATTTACTCTAATTTTTCTTCGGCAGTTAATCCAGGAAACATTTCTCATTAGCACAGAGGGGTGTTATGTAATTTGCATTTTACTTTAGCAGCAGCACTCTTGCTTCTGGTGAGACTGAGATGGTTTCACAGTCCCTGTCACGAGGAGAGAAGGAATTGTACATTCACCACACATAGCCAGCCAAATAAGCACAGCTCCCTAGGAGGCCGCTTCAAGAGCCTAAAATGCTTCTCTACAATAATCAGCTAGAGCTGAGGGACCTGGCGGGGTGGGCAGAGAAGAGAGGGCTAGAAAAGAGGCTAGGAGCAGGGAATAAACCTCTGAGAACCCACCAGAGCTGCCAGGAGGGAAAGGCGAGGCGGGGAAGAGAATTTCAATGAGTGCTGTGAGCTTCTGCTGCCAACAGCCCACTAGTGATGAACGGTTTGGCAGCATCAGGCATCTCAAGAGCCAGAGACCCAAAGGCGACATTAAAAGCTGTCCCTACTTAAAGCCCACATGGAAAAAGCACACCAGTCTGTGTGATCACGAGGTGCCGAAGGGATCAGTTATCAGGCATCAAAGAACAAAATATCACATCACTGTGTACTCACCTCCCCAATACAATCACTGAAGACAAATGGATTGCATAAGCAATCCACAAATGGTGAAGAAAGCTGATGGTGCTGGGCTACAAAAGATATAGCATCTGGGGTTTTAAAGGCTTGAAGGTAAACAAGTAGCCATCTAGCTCAGAAGCAACAAAGCCCACATGGAAGAAGCACACCAGCCTGTGTGATCACGAGTTGTTG
>NW_022103898.1:77789385-77791114 GCF_000313985.2 Echinops telfairi | reverse complement strand
GGCGGGGCCGCCCCTCGGGGGGCGGTGCTGGAAGCTAGTCGGAAGCTGGGATGCCTGGAAGCTGCGACTCCCTCGTCAAGGGACCCAGAGAGCCCTTCATCCACAGTCAAGAGGCGTGCAGGCACTGACGCCTCAGGGTCTCGGGACACCAGTTTCTGAGGAAAGGGCTTGCTCGATATTTTACTTGATTGTGGTCAAAATGTAGGTCACAAAACGTACGCCTCCTCACCAGAAGTTTCTGCACGTCAGTTCTGTAACGTGGATGACGTTCTGCAGGTTGCGCCGCCCTCATTCGCACCGCACCAGCGTGAGCATGACGTCATTGCCCAGTAGTGAAAACCCATCTTTGTCCCCACCACCCAGGATGACCGCTCCAGTCTTCGGCTTCCAGTTACTTGCTCCTTTCATGTAAATGAGATCAGCACGCGGTGCTTGGCCCTCTCACTCAACCTGGTGCCCCGCAGTGGGATCGGGGATTTCTTTTCTGAGTGGTGTGCCGTGGTGTGTATGCACCACATGTGGTCCATTGTTCCGCTGTCGGTAGATATGTCCGTTGTTTCTACCTGCCACATAGATGTACATACAGGTTTCTACTGGTTTGCTTTGTGTTTGGCAAAGCCCTTTCCCAGCTCTGAGTCTGAGATTAGTTGAGAAGTGGGAGCAAGCCACCAAAAACAAGCTAACCACGTAGCAACCCTCGGGGATAGGGCAAACTGGCCCCTCTGGGTTTGTGAGCGTGTGCGTGTAAATCTTTGTGGGAGAGGGAAGCCTTCTGTTTCTCACACAAAGTGGGTGTCTGGTGGATTAAACTGCTGACCATGCACTTAGCAGCCCAGCCTGCATCCCACTACCCCACCAGGGCACTGTGCAAGGGCAACTAGCAGCACGGTGAATGGAGGAGGAAACTTGACCATCACCCCACAATAAACCAAGTCTTCCCTCCATCCCTTTTCTCTTCCTCCCCCCAGAGAAGAGGAGGCGAGAAGCTATTACTGCCGCAACCTGCCTGACAGAAGCGTTGGTGGATCACCTCAATGTGGGGTAGGAACCCCTTCCCCTGAAGTTTCAGACCAAGCCCTCGATTGCTTGTCAGATGGTGGGATATTCTACTAATGCCCCTCTCTTGCAGCTTCACTTTGTAAAGAAAGGCTTGATTCCGCGCTGACCATTCACACTGGTCAGGGGAGGAACAGCTGCAGTGGTGGCAGAAGCAGCCACAGTTCCCCCTCCCCACATCAGCTTCGCTGGTGCCTACAACTTGATGCCACCTGCCCACCTTCCTGTACCCCTCCCAGGCCAGCTGTCGCTTCAGAGGGAGGGAGGGCACCCTCCTTCACCACAACTTTCCACCCTCTCCTCTCCTCTCCTCCCTCTGGCAGGCCAGGGCAGCAGCTGGCAGGAAAGACAGAGCACAGCTGGTGGGGATGAGGGCAGAACCCATGCCTGGGGCTGAGGCCGAGAGAGGGGCAAGCTATCTCCCATCTCCTGTCTCCTCCTTCTGGGGCTCCAATGGGCCACCCCCTACCCCAGGCGTAATGGGAATGCAAATAAAAGCCCTAGACTTAAGAAGGAGCCAAGCCCACTGTCTCTGCTCTTGGGTGACCCCAGAGAGTGCAGAGATGACGATATGATATGCCTGGTTGGAAGAAAGGAGGCTGTGTGGTGCCTTTCACCCCAAGGCAGGAGAACAGCCTCTTGTGAATGCTGAGACTGGGTCATGTGGGGCTGG
>NW_022103898.1:77779083-77789285 GCF_000313985.2 Echinops telfairi | reverse complement strand
CGCAGAGACTAAGGGAAGAGAAGACTGTGGTTAGCGCCTCTGATCTCTCTTACAGCCAGGTTCTCTGTCTACTCCATGTGAATAGTAGAGGAGACTAGGGTTTCAGGAACTTTCTGGGGAAACTTTTGAGGCATTACTGTTTGGGCTCCCACCCCAACCCCAGTGCAGCCCAGCTGTCTCCCAAAGAGAAGGGGCAAGATCTCCCCCTCTCTTCCCTCCCACATTGTGAGTGTGGCTAGGCTTCTCCTTCTCCTCTCCCTTGGCTAGGGGCCACTCCACTTGGAACTCAGAGGGCAGCTAAGCCAAGGCCAGATTAGAAAGGGTTTTGTGTAGCTGCCCACAGCTCCTCTCATTCCCCGGAAGGGAAGACAAAGGCTCAGTCTATCTGGGCCTCTGTCAGGTGTCCTGCCCACTCTGGACCCCACCAACCCTTTGCCCCCTCAGATTCCAATGGTAGGGGAGGGGGGTCCCCCCGGATGTGGAGTCTTTCAGCTGACCTAAAGTTTTAGGGAGGGGTGTAAAAGATTCATCAGCCAATCAGGGGAAACCATTATGGGAGGGGGTGATCAGAGGGTTGGAGAGAGCATCCCCACAGCAGCAATGATATCAGCCACCACCATCTTGATTGCGGAGAAAAGAAAGCCCTGTGTTTAATAAAGCCTGGGGGGTGGAGAAAGAGAGAGAGTGCGTGTGCGCGCGCGCGCTGGTGCTCCTGTGTGGGCAAAAGGAGAAGGGCTGGGAAAGAGACTGGGAGCCAAGAAGCACCCCTGGCATACACTCTCCTGACCCAGGGTTCCTGGGGAGGGGGGATGCTCTCCCAGCTCACCCCTGATTCAGGGAGGGGCCCAACTTCCCTTCCCAGCTCAGCCAAGCCTCCTCCTTAAACATTTCCCTGGGCTTCCAATCACTGCCAGATGTGTCCTGACTGCTGGATTTTCCCAGCTTCCCCACACTCCCTTCTCCCTCCCAGCTTTTTCTTCAGGGATGTCTGTGCCCACCCCCCTCTCCCCTCCCTGCTGCAGGAACGCTTTGGAGGGGTAGGAGATGGTCTGTTTTCAGTCAGTTGCCAGCTCCACTCCCCTGTGGGAATCCTGGGAGGGGGGTTGACCAGGTCCGGGCGCATGTACGAGTGGCAGTTTGCATCACATCCAAGAACGGCCACAATCCTGAGGCTTCCCCAGCCCTGAGCCCTGGCTGGCCTCTCACTCCTGCAGGGGGGACACTGGCCCTGATGATCACCCCCAACTCGTTGGGTGGGGTGACCTCCTCCCTTCTCCAACCTCTAGTGTGGCCCAAGCCTACATGAACCAGAGAAAGTTGGACCATGAGGTGAAAACCCTGCAGGTCCAGGCCGCCCAGTTTGCTAAGCAGACTGGCCAGTGGATCGGCATGGTGGAGAACTTCAACCAGGCACTCAAGGTGAGCCACCTAGCTCACCACCCCCGTTCCTGACCTCGAGGGGGGGCGGGGGACGGCTTCCAGTCAGGCCAGCTCAGGCATGGGCTGGAGGGGGGGAGTTCCGAAAGCCCCATCTATGATCCCACCAGCAGAGACAGAGTAGGAACAAAGCCATCTCCAGGGAATGGATAGAAAGTGCCCCCAGACACCGCTCTGATGCCTGGGCTACCCCCTCTACCCCCCAGGAAATCGGGGATGTGGAGAACTGGGCTCGGAGCATCGAGCTGGACATGCGCACCGTCGCCACTGCCCTGGAATATGTCTACAAAGGGCAGCTGCAGCCTGCCCCCTCCTAGTCCCTCTTCCCTTCCTCCACCTGCCTCCCCCCCACCTCACACACCCCCTGGGCCAGAGAATGCAGCCCTGACAGGACCACAAATAAAGCACAGTGCTCCATTCCTATGTGGCCCGTCTCACGGGGTGCTTGCTCGGAGTGGAAGATTCAAAGGTGTTTTCTCGAGGGGTCAGGTGCTTTTGATGAGAAGGTGGCCCGAGTTACCTCTTACTGTCTCAGTTCTATTCAGCCTGCAGTCTGGTTCAGATGCCTGTTAGCTGAGGAGAGGTTAGGAGGTACCCACACCTTGGAAGGTTCCCACACCTAGCGGTCCGCAAACTCCCCATTTCAGAATTCCCGCTGCCCATCATTGAGGAGAAATGAGAAGGGGAGCAAGCGGGGACCCAGTTCTGGCTCCCTGCCCCTCCGCGTGCTCACAAGCCTCTCCCAGGCTGGTACTGAGCAGTGGCATGAGTCTGGGCCAGGGGGGCAGATTAGCTCTTGGGCATAGGGGCCCGTGGGGCAAGGCAGGACAGTGGCAGGTCCGAGGCCATATCGGAGAAGGGCAGCTGCCGCCCTTGGCAGCACCCCGGCCTGGGACGCCATGACATAGGTAGTCAGGAACACAAGCCCAGAAAGACATCCAAGAAGGGGCCCAGGCAGGCTTGGCACTAAACAGTGCTCCGGCCAGCTTGGCTCCAGCACCCACCCACACCCCCACACCCCCACTCCTATGCCCCACCCCACCCCCATGCTGCGCTTCATGCACGCACGCACGCACACACTTAAACGTAATCCTCCTCTGGGACTTTGGCCCCAGCTGTAGCTAGCCTGAGGGGACCTTGGGAGACTGGGAGTAAAGTCTCACACAAAGCCCAGGAGGCTGCAGGCGCGGCAGCACAGGAGGTGAGCTGGGGTCCAGGGGTGGGGGAGCCATCACCTGGAATGGAAACAGCTCTGAACAGCTAAGCCTGCTCTTCACACCTGACTCCCTTCCACCCTTCATGACGGGGATGGGGGGGCGGGGGGTGGGGTGGGGTGTTGTCAATGAGAAAACAGGTTGAGACCAAGTGGGATGCTCATTGTCACACTTTGAGTTTGGAACACACCCCACCCCACCCCACCCCCGGACTGTAGACTCCTGGCCCTGTATCTAGATCCAGGTTCCATCAAGGCCCAGGTCCCATCCTGAGGGTCTCGGGCTCCAAGCCTTCCCAGGTAAGGGTGGGGGCAAATCCAAGGCTCACACTCAGCCCATGTGGCGTTTAGGTTAGTTACCAAGGTGGGGCTTGCCCACGTCTTTGCTTCCCTCTCCTCCCGCCTCAAGTAGTTTCTCCGTGGGCTCAGATCAGGAGACTTCCAGCTTGGGGGCAGAAGAGGGGCTTGGGCGGGAGGGCTCCCTCTCCATCTCCCCATCTCCGGCCCAGCCTAGGTTGCCACCTGCAGGCCCCTGAGCTCCGTGCTGGCATGTGGCTCCCTCTGCTGCTGGGTGCCCTGCTCTGGGGGGCGCTGTGGCTGCTGCGAGACCGCCAGAGCTTACCCCCCAGCGATGCCTTCATCTTCATCACCGGCTGTGACTCCGGCTTCGGGCGGCTGCTGGCGCTTCGACTGGACCAGCAGGGCTTCCGAGTCCTGGCCAGTTGCCTGACCCCCTCAGGGGCAGAGGACCTACAGCAAGTGGCCTCCTCCCGCCTTCACACAGTGTTGCTGGATGTCACTGACCCCCAGAGTGTCCAGGGGGCCGCCAAGTGGGTAAAGACACAGGTCGGGGAAACAGGTAAGTGACTGGGGCCACAGGAACTATGGAGTGAGTGCCCTTGATCCTGAGCGGCCTCCCGCCCCCAGAGGGTCACTTGCAAGGGCTGTGGGAAACCACAGGCGCTAGGTGGGGTCAAAAAGTAGGGCTGGGATCCTCCTTCCAGGAAGAGGGTCCGTGGACTGGCCCACGGCCCACCTGGGTGCCGCCTCTCCCCACCGGCCCATGGCCCACCTGGGTGTCACCTCTCCCCACAGGGCTCTTTGGTCTGGTGAACAATGCTGGTGTGGCCGGGATCATTGGGCCCACCCCGTGGCTGACATGGGACGATTTCCACCGGGTGCTGAGTGTGAACACCCTGGGCCCCATCAGGGTCACCCTGGCACTGCTCCCGCTGCTGCAGCAGGCCCGTGGCCGGGTGGTCAACGTCACCAGCGTCCTGGGCCGCCTGGCGGCCAATGGCGGTGGCTACTGTGTCTCCAAATTTGGCCTGGAGGCCTTCTCTGACAGCCTGAGGTGGGTTCTGGGTTGTCTGGGCCCCAAGCCCAAGGGTGGCTCCAATGTCCGCTCAGAAGGGGGGCCAGCAAAGACAGAGCAGGCAGCGTGTAATGCTTAAGGAGGTGATGGCCCAGTGGGAGACTTCACACATTCAAATCCCAGCTTCACACGTTCAAATCCCAGCGTGCTCTCAGGGGAGCCTTGGGGCTTCCTTCCCTGTAAAACCGGGAGGTCTGTGAAAGGCCCTTAAAATAGGGCCTGGCACATGGTCAGGGCTCGAGAGAAGCCCTAATATCATTAACTGAAGGACTCACTGCTATTCATGACAAAGAGGACTTAGGATGAGGTCCCGGCTTGAAATAATTCCCCCAACAATCCTTTCAGGATAGGCATTCAGACCCTTCAAGCCCCACCCAACCTGTTGCCCTCAGTTCTGACTCAGAGTGACCCCACAGGACAGAGGAGCACTGTCCCTTGGCGTTTCCAAAGCAGACTGCCTGGCAACCGGTTCAAACTACTGACCTTAGCCGAGCACTTACACACCGCACCACCAGGACTCCTTGTGAATAGCAGATGGTAACATAACTTACACACACACACCCCACCCCCGCACTGAGGGAAGCCCATATATGTGTGTGTATGTGTGTGTGTGTTCAAAGTTTCACGGGGCACTAAAGATCCCTGTGGGGATCATTAAAAGTACCACTGAGGATGGCCCGCCCAGGAGCAGGGATGCATGTCCCACAAGCTGAGCCCACCTTTAAGGAAGGGTGCCTCTAACACCACCCCTCAGCAGATAGCTGCAGTGTCTACGTCTGTCCCTGTCCTTCAGTCTCAGCTGCCTGTGTTCCAGCTGGCAGCATAGAACCTGTACCTTCCATTTGGATTCCTGCAGCTGTGCCCGGTGGGGCACGTATCTCCACTTTTTGCCTTAGATTCCCCCCAGAAAACACCACCATCTGCACAGGGACGTAACCCTGTGTGTGGGGGAGTTAGGTCAGAGTTCCTCCCAACCAAGAGCTGGCAAACTGGCTCAGGACAGATGGCGCCAGCTGCCTATGTGGTTACAGCCCATCAGCCAAGAGTTGCTTGTATATTATCCAACGGTGACACTGTAAATGGCTGTACAAATGCTTCCATGACAGCTTCAGTTCTGCTCCGTAGCCTGCAGTGCTCAAAATGTTGACTCACTAGCCCTTTAAGAAAGTTTAGCTCTTTCCAACTGCTTCTCTGCTTTCTGCTTGGCCACGCAGTGGCCTCTCTCCCCAGCCTCAGGCCGCCATGTGTGGGTGTGCAGTCCATGAGGTTGCCTGCATTCAGTTTAACTGTAAAACCCGAAATGTCTTCTGTCCTTCATAAAAGCCCACTTGGATCACCAAAAAAGAAAGAAAGTTTCATGATGATGACTTAATCTGTCAACCTTTACCTGATTCACAGTAAAATGTTTTCCAAAGAAGAAAGTTGAATGATCCCTCTTCTAGATCATAAGGAGCCCTGGTGGCACTGTGGATTAGACATCAGGCTAACTGCAAGCTCGGCCGTTCAGTCCCACCGGCTACTCCCCTGGATCGACAAGGCTGGCTGCTCCTGTAAAGATTTTGAGCCCCAGAAACCCCATGTAAGGTGGCTACGAGCGGGCATTGACTAGATTGCGGTGGGGGTTTTTGGGTTTATTCTCGATCACAGAATATGGAAGCAAACAAGCCTCGAAAACAAACCCACCCACCCACCCTCCCGACCTTGGTCAGACCTGTCCCAGCCCAGTCGGGAGAGGCTGACAGCACATCTTAGCTATCCCCTCCCCCCCCTGGGACAAGAACACAGACGCGCTCTGCCCCTCCCTCAGGCGAGATGTGGCTCCTTTTGGCGTGAAGGTCTCCATCGTGGAGCCTGGCTTCTTCCGAACCCCCGTGACCAACCTGGAGAGTGTGGAGGAGGCCCTGCGGGCCTGCTGGGCAAGGATCCCTTCTGCTACCCAGGCCCAGTACGGAGAGGCCTTCCTCCCCGAGTGTGAGTAGCTGGGCCCACAATGGGGCAGATGAAGGAAGTGAGAGTACCAGGAAGGCCGGCCTACACCAGCCTGCTGGGAAGAGGTGGGTGTGTGGCCAGGGAGGGTAAGGGTGAAAGGAGTGTCCCGGGGACACAGCCAGCCAATGGGGAGCCAGTCCACACCGCACGCTGGAAGCGGGGCTTTGCTAAGAAGCCGCTTGCATTCCACTGGGCAGTCCCCAGAAGGGAGGATGAGGTGGGCTGGCGGGAGGGTGGGACGCTCACATCACCCCGCCCCGATCTCTTCACGCGGCTGCAGACCTAAAAGTGCAGCAGTGGATCATGAGCCTGCTCTGTGATCCGGACCTGACCAAGGTGAGCAGGTGCCTGGAGCACGCCCTGACTGCCCGTCACCCCCGAACCCGCTACAGCCCCGGCTGGGATGCCAAGCTGCTCTGGCTGCCGGCCTCCTACCTGCCAGCCAGCCTGGTGGACGCTGTGCTCACCTGGATCCTTCCCAAGCCTGCCCAAGCCATCTACTGAATCAAGAGTCAGCACTGAGTGATTTCTACCCCCACTCTGGAACTGCTTGGTACCAGGCACAAAGTAGGCCCAGGATAAATGTAGACTGTTCAGCAAGAAGAAAATTAAACAGTCAAAAACATAAGTGGGCAGAAACGAACGAATTATCCCCATTGAACCGCATAACTACTCAGACATGTCCTGTCCCGCGTCTCAGGCCTGTTCAGGCTGTAAAACCAATAGAACCCACTGGAGGGCACAAGGGGACGGTTTGTAGCCATGGGCCTCCTTTGATGCCTGGAGTGGCCACCAGAGGGCGCTCTCGGGAGTCTCCTTTATTTCCAGTAACTAGTAATTCAGTGTTTGGAGAGGGAATGGGTTTTTACCATTTCTCTTCTGGGTAGGAGGGCAGTAAGGGTTTGGGGGAGATGGGGACGAAGCGGTTTCAGGGCCAAGCTGGGTATCACTTTCTTTTCTTTTTTTTTTTTTTTGCTGGGTCACTTTCAAGGAAAAAAAACACCACCAAAGTGTTCCCACTATCATAATCGAAGCCTTAAAAAGGATGCATGCACACTGGCCACAGTTGTCAGCAACTTAACACCTTAGGAGGAGCCACGTCCCCTTGAGGACTGTGGGAGAGCTGACTGCTGGGCCTTCAAAGGTGGTGTCCAAGGTACACGGGGGCTCCCTGCAAAGGGGGAAACCACTGTGACTTGGGCAGGAGATGGCATTGTGGGTGTTTCAGCACCAAGTCGGTGGCACAAGACTAGGTGAACATGGAAGGCACTGGGCCCCCTCCCTTCCAAATATACCCCCCACCCCCCAAAAAAGTCATACTTTTCCCCAGAGTTCCAGAAGACAAGAAACATGGATGAGGAAAGGAAAGCGATCAAGTCTCATTCGTTAAAACAAAACTACCTTTTTGGTGTAGGGAAAAAAAAAATAATCCGTTTAATTGAAAAACCTGGAGTATGCTGCCCCACTCCCCTAGACGAGGGAGCTGAGGAAGCCAGACCTTACATCACTTCGTACCCACTCCGGATACTTTTCACGAGGCAACAAGCCAAGACGATTCCCAGGACCTGGAAGGAAAGATAGAGTGGGAGGTAAAGAAGAGCTAGAGATAAGATACCCCAGGCCCACCCAAGGGACCTCAAAAGACAGCTGGGGCTCCCCTCTCAGGCCAATGCCACCTGTTCAGCACCCTCCTCCCCAGATGCCCAGGATGTGGTCCCTGCCCCTGCCCAGGTCCCAACTACTCACCTCCACAAAAGCAATGCCCAGGCCTGCTGCAGCCACTTCCACCATGTGGCTTCTCAGCCAGCCACCAATCTTCTCCACACAGCCCTGGAAGGTAGCAAAGGCACCAACACCATCAGAAGTTATCCGTCCACTTCCCCTGGCCCAGATGCTTGACACCAAAACTCTAGTGCCTCAACCCTATCTTCTTCCAACCCTTCTCTCTCACCGCCTGATACATTCCCCAAGTGTCCCAAGGCCCTGTGGTTTTGAGCCTCTTCCCTACCTCGGCATTGATATCCTTCACGTTGAATTTAACCCCACAGTTCTGAGTGACATTGATGCAGCAGGAGTCAGGAACTCGGCCCCTGGGCTCCAGAGGGATGTTCTCCCAATCTGTGTAGTTTGTAGCCCCACAGCACTTAAACTAGGAAAAGACGGAGAAGTTGTGAAGGGGCCCTCCTCACCTTCAGAGTGGAAATAAGAATCCTCATGCTCCACCCATTACCCCTGCCCAACAGCCCCGCTCACGTCCTCCTGCATCTTGTCCAGGATCCTAGCAGTGGTGTTGTCCTTGGGGTAAGCCTGCATCTGCTTCTGGAAGTTGCTCTTAAACTCTGACCGAATCTGAAAGTGTGGAGGAGCGTGGCTGAGATCAGACCTCTGGGCCTGGGACCCTAGAACAGCGAGCCACCTAAGTCTGCCAAGTCCAGCCTACCTTGTCTCTGAACACATAGCCAGCAATGGCTGTGGCCACCTCCACCAGCATGATAAGGGACAGGAAGATGACAAACTGCAGGCACAGGGGACAGGAGTCAGGTGTGGAGTCTTTGGGTGAGGAACCCCTACCCAGCCCCTAAATCATTCTCAAGGGGCCTCGACCACCTCCCCCCTTCTTTCCAGCTCCCTCCAAGGACAGGCCCTTCCAGCAGCCCCCAGGCCCCACTCACCGTGATCATAAGATAATAGTTCTCTTTGCACACACCACAGCAACCCACAAGGGCCACCAGGAAGAGGAAGACACCCATTGCGATGATGACCACAGGCAACAGGGTGCCAGGGTTGGCCCCTTGGCTAAGGGTCTGACTCAGGACCAGATGGGTCCCCACACCCACCGCGATCAGTCCCACGGCACAGGCCTAAGGGGAGAGAAAGGTGGGTCAGGGTTAGGCCAGATCCACACCCTCCACGGTGCTCTCACATCCCAGAGACTGAACACTGGGGGAGGCGGGAGGCGTTGAAGGAACCACTTCTTCCTTTCCGCACCTTGGCAGCAAAAAGGAGGGCCCAGAAAGCCCCAGGGCACACATTCCACAGCCAGAACATGATCCCTATCTGCCTTCAGGGCTACTGGGCGGGTCCCCTCAGGCTCCTCCAGTGCCCACTCCACCCCCATCCACCCTGGGGAAGGAGGAGGAGAGCCACACGCGCCTCCCGGAACAAACAGTAGCCTCTCGAGGCTGGCGCCAGGGCAGGAGCAAGTTGAGGTGGGCAAGGTTCTCCCCAGCTGGGGGCGGGGGGCCGAGGTCCGGGAGTGGGTGGGGAGTGGAGGGAAGCCCCAGGCGATATCATCAGGAACCGTTGGCCGGTTGCCCCACTGCCCAGTATCACAAGTGGTTGGGTCACCAGACAGGAAGGGCCAAGAGAGATCAGGGGGCGGGTGCTGGTCACCCTGGCTGGCCGTTCTCGGTGCAAACAAGCCAGAGGAAGGAGCGCAGGCACCCCCATCTTCCCGTGCACATCTGGTCCCCAGCTGCCCGCCTCCCTGCCCCTCCGACCGCAGCACTGGCTGGCGAGCCAAGTCTCCGCGCACAGCCAGCGCGCCCCGGGGGCCCAGCTGCGCCCCTCCCACTACTCACGCAAAAGGCCAGCAGAAAAACGTAGAGCAAGAACTTGACACATTTCATCCCTCCTTCGGCCGCCATCGCTGCCAGGCCTGCGGCGAAGGGAGGTGGGGGGGGTTAGCAGCGGCCGCCGGGGGAGCCTCTGGTTTCCGGGCTCCCGGCGGCCTTCCCAGCCTGGCCCCCATTCCCGGCCCCTCCCACCCGGAAACCCGCCGCCAGGTCCACGTCTCCCAGCACCCTCTCCCACGGCCCGCGGGGAGGGGGCGGCGGCCGCCGCCTCCAGGGCCCCGGCTGATTCCCGGGCGCCCTGGGGGGCTCCAGGCCGACGCCGATCGCCGGCCCCAGGCGTTAGACACCCGCTCCCCGCCCAGCCAGCCCCCCAAACCGGTCCCCGGCCCCGCCAGGCCTCGCTTCCCTGCCACTTTCCCGAGTTTGGACACCAGCCCCAACGCCCTAAGGGAAAAAAGTTCGATCGGCGCCTCCCCCGCTCCCGCCCGGGCGCAAACTTCCGAGCAAAGTTGCTCGCGGGTCGCGGGAGGAGCCCGAGGGCGCAGGCAGAAGCCCGGGCGCGGGGCGCTGCCCGCTGCCTCCCCGAGGCCACGCCGGGGTCCCGCCGGGGCCC
>NW_022103898.1:77776476-77778010 GCF_000313985.2 Echinops telfairi | reverse complement strand
TGGTTTGTTTGGGGGCACAAAGGCAAGTGCGCATGCACAAGGAACCTAAAAGCAAAAAGAAGCTTTCTAGGCGGAGCTGTGAATAGTTCCCTGTATTACACAGTCCTTCCACCAAGACACACCAGGCCCATTCCGGTCCTGTGGCACAGCCCGCTCCGCCCCACCCCGCCCTGATGCTGAGGAAAGGGATATTCGTCCAGTTCTCTCTCTGTGCCTGCACAATTAAGAGAAGTCAGCCTTGTGCCAGGCACCTGGGGACAGGAAGAAGAGGAAGACTGCGCCCTGGTCCCCAGGCAGAACCCAGCCCTAACTGAGCAGAGGTCAAAACCTCGGGGAGGCAGCTGGTGCGGCTCAGGAAGAACAGGTAGAGCCTGCACTCTGGGGAAGACCAGGTTGTTTCACAGAAGTGGGTGATGCTGTCCAAGGTGACCCTGGAGAATACCCGGGCAAGCCCGCATTCCACAGGGAGGGGGAGGGCCAAGTCAGAAAAAGAGTAATCTGAAAACTATGTAACAGGCTGGAAAGCCACTGGCTCAAAAGGCTGGGGGGATGTGACAGGTGTAGATGACCAAGATTAAGAGACCTTAGAACCACACCCACCAAGTACAGCCCTGGACCCTCTCTCTTTCCTTTGGAGCTTTGTCGGACACAACCCGGCCATGAAAGGCATTTTGGGGAACGATTGAAGAAATCTGAATATGGACTGAGAATTAAAAATTAGGAAATTGTTCACAGCGATCATGATATCATGGTTACATAGGAAAATTACTCTATTTTTCTTAAGCTGCATAATAAATAATGGTTACATACGCTGTTTGGTTTTAGTATATTAAGAACAACAATATGAAGTGAAAATAAAAGAAGAAAGCGAGTCATCTAAGTAATGTGCTCTCCATTGTTGAGAACCGAGAAGGTTATCCCAGGCAATTTGACCAGTGGGTCTGAAGGCAGTGGAGACCAGGGAGAGGTTTGTGACCCTACTGTGAAATGAGAAGACATGTACAGTATGTTAGATGGCTTCTGGGGGCTAGCTCGGACGAGACTGCTCTGACCTGAGGGACAGAAGGTAAGGAAGGGCCCAAACTAAGGAAAGGAGACAGGTATGAGTGGCACTTCGGGTATTGGGGGCGGGGGTGGAAAGAGTCAAAGAAGATTCAGGTTCCAAATTCGGCACCCAAAGAGAGGTGGTCACCCCTACGCAGGTGGCACATGGGGGGAGGTGGAGGGAGAGGGTGCACTGAGTGGGCCACCCAACTGGAAGTGCCCTCCCCCACTGCCATGTAATTGAGGGTATGAACTCCAGGAGAGGAGTTGTACTGTCTCGATCCATGGAGGAGAGGGGGCCAGAGAGAAGGGAAGGTAAAAGAAATCGTCGGAGAACACCTGCATTTGAGGAGCATGAGGGTTGGGGTTGGTAGCCAATAAAAGGCCTGATGGGGAAAGAGACCTGAGAATCCGTGCTTCTGTATGATGCCAGGCACCATGCCGAGAACACTTCTGGCCAGCCCAAAGCCAATCTCGCTGCCATTGAGCC
>NW_022103898.1:77773993-77776300 GCF_000313985.2 Echinops telfairi | reverse complement strand
AGAAAGGCTCGCCTTTCTCAGGAGGAGTGGCTGGTGGCGGGCTCGTTTAATATTCACAACCACCTTCCAGGAGGTCAGCATTATTGTTCCTGCCTTAGAAATGAAGACAGAGATGTGGTCTAATGTGCCCAGCGTCCAAGTCAGTGCAGGGAATCCTTGTCAGGATTTGAACTCACTCAGATCCCTGGGGATCCCAATGCCTGTGCTCTTATCCCCTCTTTAGAGAAACAAACAAAAAGAATGTGATTATAAGAGGAGGGGAGCGTGTTCAATGGTATAGAGAGATCGACTGGAGTGGGAAGAAGAGTAGGTCATTCGATAGGGAGGCTTTCTCCAGAGCAGGTTCTAGAAGGCCTGGCTATGGGCCGCAGAGTGGGGGAGAGAGGAGGTGGAGACACCAGGTGGGCAAGGAGAAAGCTAAGGTGCCAGACCAGGAGAATGGAGCCGTCCTATAGGAATCAACCAGGAAGAGAGTGTATGCGGACAAACTCTCTATGTTAAGGTGTCTGGGAGGCTGGGACTCTGTGGAGGGAGCCCTTCACGTTTGTGGGTTGGAGATGTGTTCCAGGCACATTTTCCTAAGTAGAAGTTATGCCCAAGACGTCCCCCTGGAATAATGCCAATCTTAAGGTACTTGCAAGCACAGGGTTGCTACTACAAATGCTTGAAGGTCACACTGCTTGAAGGCTACTTGTCTGAAGGCTGTCTGTCACCAAGAGCAATCAGACCCTATTGTCTGTCCCACCATAAGTAGGGCCCACTCCCTTCTGATAAGGATCATAGATTGCTCCCCTGGAGAAGAGCTCAGAGACACCGAGGCTCAAGCCAGCTCAGAGACGACCAAGGTTAACCTGCCATCCTGACTCTAGAACCTGCCCATCTTGTGACGTATGTGCCTTCCTGTCATGTGTATGCCTCTAGTCCCTCCCTTTCCTGTTACGTGTGTGCCTCTAATATATGCCCTTCCTGTTACATACGTGTATGACACAGCTTGCATGCCTGGTGATTCTATAAGCCTGTCTGAAAATACATTCGCCCCCTCCCTCTGGTCCCAGCCTCCATGGAAGAGGTGAGCCCTTGCATACCTATCTGCTATTTCTTTAATGTACCCTTCGATTACACAACCATCTCTTCAGACCCACTCAGTTGTATTTTCAAATGCCTCATATACATGAGAAAGCTGGACGTTAGCTAAAGAAGCCCGAAGAAGAGGGTGCTCATGAAGAATATTGACAGTACCTGGGGGCTGCCCAAAGGACACACAAATCTGTCTTGGAAGAAGTAGAGGCAGAAGGCTCCTTAGAGGCAAGGATGGCTAGACTCCGTCTCTTGGACACGTCGGCTGGAGAGACCAGTCCCTGGAGAAGGACATCTGCTTGGGGAAGCGAGGAGCAGAGGAAGGCCATGCATGAGATGGCTGGAGACCGCGGCTGTGCCCCTGGGCTCTGGCACAGGGACCGGGCACTTGTTTCATTCTGGGGTCCATGGCGTCGCTATGTGTCAGAACCGACTCAGTGGGCCTCACAACACCCACAGAGCCTGGGAGGCCCCTGCTGAACTGGGTGTGCCTGCCGTGCTCCTGGGCTGACCTCAGATGTTGATCTTCACATCACTCCCTACAGCACACACGCCAAACGTCGGGCAGCCCCAGGTGCCACCACCAGCTGACCTGGACGGTTGCCCCTTGGGTGTCCATCACTGGGCAGTGGATGAGCTGGATGAGGAACTTTCACTCCTCCCCCTCCTCAGCAGGGCAAGGCCACCCTCCAGGGCACCCCCACCTGGGGCCAGCAACAATGCCCCGAGGCCACAGGTGTCCCGAACAAAGATCATGCCTTCAGAGAGCACCTACTGGCCCCTAGACCCAGCGTGATGCACCGAGGCCAGCACCCAAGGCCTCCTGGAGCCCAGTTCCCCACAGGAAGTCCAGAGCCTGCTGCACAGACAGCGCCTCCCCTCCCACTCAGCAGGGCCACCGTGGGTGGTCGGCTCCGAGGAGAGAACGCAGGACCCCAGTAGGAGAGGCCCCAGGGAAGGACAGGGACCAGTGGGGCTGGGGAAGGGTGGGGAGACATGGGGAGAATGATAGGGAACATAAGAAACAAAAAGCCAGCTGATACCCAGGGCTCAAGTAGAAAGCAAATGTGTTGAGAATGATGAGGGAAACAAATGTACAAAAGTGCCTGACACAATGGATGTATGTGTGGATTGTGATAAGAGTTGTACAAGCCCCCAATAAAATGATTTAATTATACTATAAATGTAGATAAGAGTTGTACAAGCCCCCAATGAAATGATTTAATTATT
>NW_022103898.1:77767579-77771863 GCF_000313985.2 Echinops telfairi | reverse complement strand
AAAAAAAACCAACAACCTCAGAACCACTCCTTCGAGTTTCCGAGACTGTAACTGTTTACAGGAGTACAAAGCCCACCATCTTTCTCCCAAGGACCCTCTGGGGGTTCTGAACGCTGACCCTGTGGATTGCAGCCCAACCCATAACCACAATGGCACAAAGGCTCCCAATAGAAGACACAGGAGGAATAATAAGCCTTGAGGGAGGGGTGGAGAACACTGGGGGAGGGGGAAGGAAAAGGACAGAGGGGAGGTGAGATGAGACAGAGAGAGAGAGAGAGAGAGGATGGCTATGTGTCCCCAGGCCACCACTGCTGCAGCGTAGGAGCATGGAGGCTGCAAGGTGAAGTTCAGGAGGCTGAGTCTGAATTGGTGTCCTGGGATTGAAACATAGGCTTTACCTATGGAAATGAGAAAGGCAGGGGTGCTTGATGTTGGGAGCTTCCAGACCCCAGGGATGATCAGGAAGGGGCTGACAGCACCTATGGTGCTGCTGGTGGACCACCCCTAGGAGACACTCCTGGAGACCTCCAGGAGCACCAGGGCCATGTCCAGCCCCAAGGGAAGATGCCCCGCCCCCCCCTGCCCCCCTCCTTCCCCAGAGAGACTTTGCCACTGAGGGTCTTGGTGGTGGCAAGTCTCTATTCACCCTGGGTGCCCAGTGGTAATGGTCCCAGCCCCTTCCAATAAGTACCCAGGGAAGCTCCTCCGTAGGAGCCAAGTGAGGCTCAGAGAGATAAAGCCACGGATTCCGGGTCCACCCGCAGCTGAGCCAGGTCTTGACATACCAGGGTCCACCAGCAGCAGCAGCAGCTCCGTGAGGTCAGAAACCCGGCTGCGACCTGCTCCACCACTCACACCTGCACTGTCTTTGGCTAAATTCCCTCTCCTCCCCTGCCCCCCACCCCCAAAACCAGGAACCTGTTTTCTCCCAGCAGCAAAACAGGAGGAAAGCCACACCCTTCTACATCTCACCAGGGCCCTGGGCAGCTCAAACCCACCCCTGAAGGAGTTGGTGGGCTGGGCTGGATAGTAGCAGGTTTGGCCCCTCGCCCACCAACAACCCCCCTTTTCACAGGGCCACAGAGAACTGGAGTAGGTTCTGCAACCTTAAGGTGGACAAAGGCTGCCTCACACTCTGTGAGGTTAATCATTTAACTTTACTCAAAGAATTGGGCCCTCGTCCATCCTTGCTACCTGAAAACAAGCCTCTAAAACCTTAGAATTCCTCAAGTGTCTTTGATGAGGCCTCCAGGATAGAGCTGAGGCTACACAGAGAGCCACCCCCACCCCCCACCACCACCCCAGGTGTTAGGCAGGCACCAAAGACCCACCTTTGGAAAAAAAAAAGAGAGAGAGACCTACCTTTGTTTACCCTTAAGAGTTTTAAAAAAAAAATCCAACTAGTTGCCAGAGTTCGAATTCACAGAACTGGACTCCATCGGGCTTTTAAGTAGATCACCAGGCCTTTCCTCAGAGGCATCTCTGAGTAGACTCAAACCCCCAACCTGTTAGTTGGCCAGGAGCACCTTGAGCAGGGTCATTGCTCATACCACCCAGGGACTGCACCCAGGAGAGGATTGGGAGGGCCCAGGAAAGTCTCTAGACACAAACACTCCACAGGCTTCCCGGTTGGAGACAGAGTGGATGAGTGCGGATGACTCACAGCTACTAGTCAATCCTGACTCACAGCAACCCTGCAGGACACAGTAGAACTGCCCCTGTGAATCTCTGACACTGTCTTTTTCTCTGACACCGTTTACGCCAATAGAAAACCCATCCTTCTCCCAGAGAGGCTGGTGGTTTCGAACTGCTGACCTTGCAGTTAGCAACCCAACTCCTCAACCCCAGGCCAGCAGGGGATCCTTGTGGGAGGAGAGTGCATCTCTTTTGAGGACTTGGAAACGCCATGCTGACAACCCTACCAGACCTTGCCTGATGGGTCTCACTATTTGTATCATTTTTGCTAGAACAGTATCGAGCTTTCCAAGGTTCTGTGAGTCATTCTTGTGAATTGTCCAATCCAAGCGAGGTGGTGGGAGGCAGCAAGTCCAAAGTGATTGGTGTGGTGGGGACTCCAAATTTGTGGCTGGCGTCTGAGGTCTTGGGCAGACTTAGCAGTCTGGAGGGCTGTACCCTTTAACTCATAGCTCCCCAAACTAGTTTGGCCTATGGCTCCCTTTTCAGAGGGGAAAAATTATTCAGCACCCCCTACCCTGGCAATTAAAAGGGTTTGTCCTATAACCCATAATCCAGAATCAAGTGTGTGCTTTTGCACACACTTTTGTGTTCTAGTGTCCCCAGGGAGCAGTATCCATTGCCCACTGTGTGACCTTGTGAGATCTGACCTTCAGTGCTCCCTGTGCATCTGATGACAGAACAGAAGTGGTTTTGAACTGGTGGTTTCAAACTGCTGACCTTGCAGAACGGAATGGAACTGAGCCCTGGGGTTAACAGAGGAGATGCCCAGCCGGCAAGCGGCCAGTGTGAGCAGCTTTAGCCCCTCCAGCTCAGGAACCTCAGTCGGAGCCATGGCTTCCTCCACCACTGCCTTGACTGCTTGGTTGACTGCTTCGTGGTTCTTGTCCAAGTCCCGGCTCAGAAGCAGAGAAGTCTTTAGCTGAGAACCATAGACCTGCGCAGCCCAGGTATCTCCTGGGCTGCAACAGAAATGAATGAGAAGAAATGAGAAAAAGGCAAAACAGTGGGGTGGGCTGTTGGCAGAGGATATAATTCCAGGCTTCTGTTCTTTGCAGCTGAGAAACCTCAGCAAGGGTTGAATAGAAATGCATTCATTTGTTCACTGTGAACCCACATTTGCCAGGCACTGGAAATAGGTAGAGATGGCCCCCTTACCTTTAAGATGCTAATGACCTTTAGGAACAGACCAACAATCGAGTGTGGCCAGGGCTGTGACAAAGAACAGCCAAGATGCTCGGGACCCCACAGGCTGGGGGGTTTACTGAAGGACCTGAGATGCTGGACAAGGGGCCTTTAGAGGACTCACTCGGCTGTTCTCAGACAGGTTGGGCTCCTCCCCCTACATGTGGTTGTGCAGCTCAGGGAAATGTGGTGAGGTTGGGTCAGGAGGGGTTGGACAAAGGGACAGAGGAGGAGTCATGTTGGCACCCCTGTCTCTAGTTTCTGGGTCCCAAGCCCTCTGGTCATCCTCACAGCCTCACCATTTCAACACACACATTGCCCCTACCTGGCAACAGCTCACTCCACTAGCCTGCGGGAACTGGACTCCCTGTGAACACTCCTGCGGCCCGCTCCTCATGTGACAGCGTGGGTCAGGCTTTGTCACATCCTGGAGCAACACATGTGCCAAGTTTTGAAGCCCCTGAAGCAGCCTTTAAGCTTAGAGCTGGGCTTCCCCTTGACCAACAACTCAAGTGATGGCACCTCCTACTGACCTATCTGGGCAATGCAGTCAGCTTTGGGCACTGTGCTCAGCGGGGCCTGCAGAAAGCCCTCAACCTTGGGCCTGGAGAAGTGGCTCCCAACCATCGAGTGAATTCTGACTCACAGCAACCCTGTAGGACAAGGTAGAACTGCCCTTGTGGGACTGGAACTCTGTAAGGAAGTAGAAAGCCACATCTTTCACCCACAGGGCAGCTGGTGGTTTCAACTGCTGACCTCTCGGTTAGCAGCCCAGTGGGTAATCACGAAGGCACCAGGGCTCCCTCCTGCAGAGAAGGAGCTGTAGGTGAAAAGTAGAAAAAGGGTAGGGTGGCCCACAATGCCTGGAGAGACCGAGGGTGCAGAGGAAAAAGAGGGTACTCTCAGAGCATGAGGGGAGGTGGAAGAGGTGGGGGTGCCAGTGGCAAAGGAAGATGTGACCCCTCAATGATTGTTGAGAGTCCCCCTGGTCATATTTCCCCTTCACTCCTCAAATGAAAACACTAGCTCCCTCCTCCAAATCCCCAACTTCTCAAAGGTCTTGGGGCTAAAGAGGTTAATATGATGCAAGCAGTGTAATCCCAGGGTTAATAAAGTGGTGTGGTGGAGAGAACAGTAATTACAGTGAGCTGTCCGGGGGTTTGTGGGCTAACATGTTACCCTCAGCCCAGAATAGCTGCCTATACCACATCCCCCTCACCACCACCACCCGAGGGCAGGCTGGGAGGGCAGAGGACAGGAAGCCCCAACACACACACACACACACACACACACACACACCAACACCATAATGCTAACACACACCAACATGCTAATACACACACATACACACACCAACATGCGAACCCAACCCCTCCCAGGAAAGGCTGAGGTGTCTGGAAATAA
>NW_022103898.1:77765058-77766692 GCF_000313985.2 Echinops telfairi | reverse complement strand
TCGAACTGCTGACCTTGCCGTCGTAGTTGCTGTTAGGTGCCATCCAGGCGGTTCCGACCCAGAGCGACCCTGCGCACAAACACTAGAAATACTGTATGGTCCTGCGCCATCCTTACAATCGTCCCTGGACCCGTTGTTCCAGCCACGATGTGTCCGTCTTTTCCGCTGCCTCTCCGCTTCATTAAGCAGGACGTCTTTCTCCAAGCACTGGCCTCTCCCGACCGCAGGTCCAACGTTTGTAAGACCAAGTCTTGCCATCTTTGCCACGAAGGAATTAGCAGTCCTGCAGTTCAGGGAACTCAACAGTCCCGAGCCTGAAGAAAACTAAAAGAGGCAAAACTGAAGAGGATACGAACAGAACAGACACTTCTTAGACGAGTTAGAAATAGAAAGCGAAAACATGCAGAGTGGAAAAAGCAGCCAACCCAACCAAAATAACTGGTGTTCAGTCCCGCCTTCGAGGAGCTGAAAATCCACACTAGACCACGAGATGTCAGCCTTTCCTGTTTAATGGAGGCAGAAAGGCGCCCTTTCTGTTTCTGGCTCTTGCTGCCTGCATTTGGTAGACATCCGTCCCCGTCACCGCTCTGACCCCAAACACACAGCTTGTTCTCCAACGGGGCTTCTCAGGACAGACAGCTCTCAGGAAGTCCACTTTAGCTAGTGTCTAAATTACGTGTGGAAGTAGCTGCACTAGGTGCCGAGGAATATTTCACTGAAAAAAACTTCTGCTCCCTTGGATCTCACAGAGTAAGGAGGTGAAGCTCCTTCAGCACGGCTTGGCAGGCATCCAAAGCCCCAAACCTTATACATTCAAGGGAGCATTGTTACCCCATCTCAGAGATGAAGACAAACTAATATGTCCAAGTTCACACCGTCAGAAAAGGGTCAGAGCTGGGACTTGAATCCAGAAAGTCTAGAAGCCAACAGGTTAGCATCCACTAGACCCAAGATGGTGTAAGGATAGCTGGGGGAGTGGGGGAGGGGTTAATAACAGACTTGAAAGACTTAAACAGCCAGAAGACATGTTTAAATTTTGCTTATACTGAGACCTATAGAAAGAGAAAATGGGGCCCAAGAGGTTGGGCAGGAGATATTGTAGGAGGGAGAGTTGGTCTAGAAAGAAGAAGCAATCTATGCAAAAGTTGAGATCATGGGAATGAGAGTGGACAGCTAAACCCAGGTTTCGGGCCAGGTTGATTGAGCGCCACTCCCTCAAAGGAAAAGCCACCAGATGGAGCTCATCTCGGGCAGGACAGAAGTTTGAAGTACTTCCTTCACTCTGCCAGCAAATCAACACTGACTCCTACTGACTCTCCAGGACAGGGTGGGATTGCCTCTGTGAGTTTCTGAGATGGTAACTCTTGATGGGGGTTGAAGCCAAGTCTTTCTCCCATGGGGTGCCCAGGGACATCCAAATGAAGATATCTAGGAAACATCTGGCATGGAGTCTTGGCAGATGCTGTTTAACCATGTCTACCCAAAGGGAAGGGACTTGTGCCTCTCTCAGATTTGCCATATATTTTAAAAATCATTTTATTAGAGGCTCATACAACTCTTATCACAATCCATACATACATCAATTGTGTAAAGCACATTTGTACATTCATTGCCCTCTTCATTCTCAAAACATT
>NW_022103898.1:77756302-77763232 GCF_000313985.2 Echinops telfairi | reverse complement strand
TATTTAGACCTCTACAAATGTCCTTTGCCTCCTAGTTCTTTCCTCTATTTCCTTTTACTTTCTTCTTGTCCCCCTTCCATGGTCAGCCTTCATTCAGGTTTCAATAATTCCCCTCGACTACATTGCCCCTGATCAAGCCCCGCCAGGCATCCTATACCCTCCCTGCCATCGATTGTAGATCACTTGTTATTCCCTTGTCCCTGGGTTGGTTGACACACCCCCTTCCCCTGCCTCCCCCTCTCGTGTGTCCTCCTGGAATCATCGGTCCATTGTTTCCTGCTTCGAATTGTTTATCCCGCCTACCTCATCTAGATAGGCATCTAGATAGGCATGCACAAAAACAAAGCAGAGAAAAACAAAGCAACAGAAGAAAACAAAAATACCAAAAAATGGGACAACAGAAAAAACAAGTAATAAAAAATAAAGAAAAGCCTATAAATCAGTGGTTCTCAACCATCCTAATGAGCGACCCTTTAATACAGTTCCTCATGTGGTGGTGACTCAACAACCATCAAATTATTTTCGCTGTCCCCCACCCCCAGTCAGTCCTGGGGCTTTGGGGCTCGGCTAGAGGGAAGTCCCGCTGGGATATGGGGTACAGTGAATGGGACCCTGTGCTAGGCATGCCCACACAGTAGGGGATGCTGGGCCCCTTTAGGGTTTCCCGTATGGGCTCCAATAAACTTCTTCCCTTTTGCTTAAAAAAAAATTGTTTTCTTTGCAACTTCAGAATTCCAATTTTGCTACTGTTATGAATTCTAATGTAAATATCTGATATGCAGGATGTATTTTTTTCCAGGTCCATAATTTATTGTACAAACTGAGTTGTCACACGATGAGTTGACATTCACTCCTCCAGGCATGAGAACTTAGCAGCTGAGAATCCATTCACCATGCTTTCACAGCTGGAGTTTTTTAAGTCTTAACTTGAAGTACAGGACCAGCAGAGCAATGCCCCACATGTGGCCAGCACACAATTCATTCTACCTGTGAGAGTGTAAGAGTCAAAATATTTTTTTTAATACCAGTGAACTGGAATTGAGAATCGGCTTCGGGACCTGCCATGATTTCGCTCTTGCCAAAGCTACAAACTCCACGGCCAGGGTCCTTCAACGTCTGCAGCAGGATGTGTTTTTCATTGTTACAAATTGAACATAATTAAAGCATAGTGATTAATAACAAAAACAACATGTAATTCTAGATTGTGAAATATTGATTTTTCCTTACAAAACATGACATGTTGTCTTGAAGCACAGTGTAACATGGGTAACAGTCTTCACGCTGGGTACTCTTTTGTGGGCTTCTCTGCATGTGGGCGGACCTGCCTGGAGACTCAGACTCAGAAAGGAAATGGTGTCTTGGTGTTTTCCTATGGTTTCAGGCTACCCCTGTGAAAGGGTCTTTCGACCCCCACAGGGGTCGATACACAGGTTGAGAACCACTGCTATAAGTAGTTCCAGGAGGTCTGTTTGTGGGCCTTTAGGAGTGTTGTCGGGCGGAGTCTGATGAGGTGCCATGCCTTGGCACCAAAGTCTATGTTTGGTATTCCCCAGGGATTTCATTACTTTGCTCCCCTTGCTGTTCTGTTGCACACCCTTAGTGTTTCACCACAGTGTGTGGGGTCAGATTGGGCACAATGCCCGCACTGTGTCTCCAGTGTTGTCCCCTGTAGCACGATGGGTCAGTAAGGAACATCGTGTCTTGTGGTGGGGTCGGCCCTGTGGTCCTCTCTGTGCATTGGCTGCTCTGAGCAGGAATATAGTCCTCGGGGCTTGGTGGGCCAGGTTGTGTTCCACTCTCTCTCCTTCCCTCTTCGTTGTCTGCTCCTGTGTGCTCTGATCGGACGTGCCCTTCTCCCTGAGCTGTACTTTCAGTGCTGTCCTCTGAAGTGCATTCTTCTAGGGGTGGGGGTGTTGTCCACATACTTGGGATTGGGGCCAGCCCTGCAACCATTGTTTTGTTACTATGTAAACCTGACAATGGTGGGTGGCAAGCATTGTGAAGATGTCCATGTTTTCTTTCACATTCAGGGAGGGAACCAATTGCCTGGATTTTTCCCACTGTGGTGGAGTCTCTGTTTCTATTACCCATGGAAATAGATTCTGTCTTCTAAGCTTCTAAATCTGTTCCTCCTAACTCTGATCCGACCTCTCCCTTCATGCCTGGACCCCTCATCTCTTTAATTTACCACTCAAATCCCTCAATACACTCCCGATTTTATGCCTAGTGCTCTGTCAGTCATGTTGATTTTAAGACATTTTAATTAGACAGTAATCATTTGCCATCAAGTTGATTCCAACTCTTGGTGACCCCCTCCTCCAGACACATCAAAGAAAAACTATTAAAATTAAAAAAAAAAAAAAAAGAACTATGTGCTCCGAAAGGTTTTCTTTTCTTCTCTTTTTATCATTTATTGGGGGCTCTTACAGCTCTCACCACAATCCATACATATATCACTGTGTAAGCACATTTGTTCATATGTTACCATCTTCATTTTCAAAACATTTTCTTTCTGCTTGAGCCCTTGGTATCAGCTCCTCTTTTTCCTCCTTCCCCCACCTTCCCTCTTTCATTAACCCTTGATAATTAAAATTTTTTTTTTTCATGTCTTACACAGCTGTCTCCCTTCACCCACTTTTCTGTTGTCCATCCCCCTGGGAGGAGGTTATATGTCAATCATTGTGATAGGGTCCCCTAAACTTCCCCTCTCCTGCCCACGCCTTCCCTTCCCTTCTGGTATCAATACTCTCATTATTGGTCCTGAGGGGTTTATCTGTCCTGGTTTCCCTGTTTCCAGCTCTTATCTGTACCAATGTACATCCTCTGGTCTAGCCACATTCGTAAGGTAGACTTGATAGTGGGGGTGGATGTGTGGGTTGGATGCATTAAAGAACTAGAGGAAAGTTGTGTGTTTCCTTGGTAGGTGCTAGACTGCACCCTGACTGCTCATCTCTTCCTTGTGACCCTTCTGTAAAGGGATGTCCAATTGACTACAGATGGGCTTGAGTCTCTACTCTGCCCTCCCCCTCATTCACATCGATATGATTTTTTTGTTTTCTTTTCAATCTTTGATGCCTGATACCTGATCCCATCCACACTTCATCACCTCACAGACTGGTGTGCTTCTTCCTTGTGGGCTTTGTTGCTTCTCAGCTAGATGGCCGCTTATTTATCTTCAAGCCTTTTAGACCACAGATGCTATATCTTTTGATAGCCGGGTACCATCAGCTTATTTCACATTTACTTATGCACCAATTTTGTCTTCAGCGATCGTGTTGGTGTTGGGAAGGTTAGGCTCACAGAATGTCACGTTATCACAACAAAGTGTTCTTGTGCTGAGGGAGCGCTTGAGACCCAATGTCCATCCCCTACCTTAATACTTAACATATAAATGTGTGTACGTAGATCTATTTCCCTAACCTTACATATAAATATATTTACATATGCACTTACCTGTATTTAGACCTCTACAAATGTCCTTTGCCTCCTAGTTCTTTCACCTATTTCCTTTTACTTTCCTCTTGTCCCACTATCATGATGGGCCTTCATTTGGGTTTTGATAATTCCTCCGGGCTACATTGCCCCTGATCAAGGCATCCATCCTATACCCTCCTTGCCATCGATTGTAGATCACTTGGTTGTTTCCCTGTCCCTGGGTTGGTTGTCACCTACTTTCCCTTTCCCTGCCTCTCCTTCTTGTGTGTCCTCCTTGTACCATCAGTCCATTGTTTTCTCCTCCAGATTGTTTATCCCACCTATCTCATCTAGATAGACATGCAGAGACAATGATAAGCACAAAACCAAGGCAGAGCAAAATAAAGCAACAAAGGAAAAAAAACAACAACAGAACAACAACAACAAAAACCAGGACAAAAAAAGAAAAGCCTATAACATTTATAGTACAAATAGTTCCAGGTTTGTTTGTAAACCTGTAGGAGTGTTGTCCAGTGGAGTCTGATGGGTTGCCTTGTCCTGGTACCAAAGGCTATGTTTGGTATTCCCCGGGAATTTCATTGCTTTGCTCCCCTTGCTGTTCTGTTGTACACCCTAGTGTTTCACCACAGTGTGTGGGGTCAGATCGGGCACAATCGCCGCACAGTGTCTCCAGTATTGTCTCCCATAGTGCTATGGGTTAGTGAAGGACATTGTGTCTTGTGGTGGTGCTGGCCCTATGGTCCTCTCTGTGCATTGGCTGCTCTGAACAGGAATGCCATCCTGGGGGCTTGGTGGGCCAGGTTGTGTTCCACTCTCTCCTTCCCTCTTCCTCTGCTCCTGTGTGCTCTGATCAGATGTGCCCTTCCCCCTGAGCTGCACTTTCAGTGCTGTCCTCTGAAATGCATTCTTCTGTCGGGGAGGGGGTTGTCCACGTAGTTGGGATTGGGGCCAGCCCTGCCACCATTGTTTCGTTACTATGTAAACCTGACAACCGGTTGAGGGCAGGCGTTGTGAACCATATTTTACATATGACGAAGCTTGATGAAATGCTGAGATGTCCATGTCTTCATTCACGTCCAGGGAGGGAAGAAGCCCACACCCTCACCACTGAACTCATACACAACATCATGCTAAAGATTGGAGTGGTCAAGGGTTTCATCTTATTTGGATTTACAATGAATGCTCATGGAAGCAGGAATCAATAACTCAAAGGACATGTTGCTTTCGACACATCCTTTCCACAAGACCTCTTTGAAGTGTCCACAAGCAAGGATGTCACTTTGAGGACTAACCCAAAGTGACCTTGACCCAACCCCTGGTATCTTCAATCGCTTCATATGCATGTAAGTCAAAATGAATAGGGAAGGCCCAAGAGGAATTAATGCATTTGAATATGCATATGGTGTTGGCAAAGAACATTCAAATCACCATGGACTACCCAAAGAACAAACAAGTCTGTCATGGGAAAAGTACGGATGCAAGGATGGCAAAACCTGTTACGCACTTTGGACATGTGGTGAGGAGTCACCGGTCCCCAGAAAAAGACATCATGCTTGGCTAATTCAGAGGGGCAGCGGAAAAAGAAGAGAAGATCTTCAAGGAGAAGAGTTGACATCGTGGCTGCAACAGTGCAATGGTGAGGAGAGTGCAGGTCGAGGCAGGGAGCCCTTCTGATGTATGCGGCATGGAAGGCATCTCACAACAGAGGATCGCAGGATCTTCTAAAACAAAACAGGAACAAACAATCCCGCTGCCATCGAGTAGATTCCCGGCTCATGCAGCATTGCTGAGGCTAGAAATATTTAGGGGGCATCAGACAGCTTCATTTTTCTCTTGAGAAGCATCTGGTGGGTTTGAACTATCAACCTGGTGGCTAACAGTCCCAAGACTTAACCAGACAGCACACCATGGGCTCCTTTCTAAGGAGCTCTAATTTCAGAGACGATGCCAATGTTCTTCTATCCTTCCATTTTGAGAAGCCCAGGAACGGAAGAAACACCCAGGTTTCCACAGACCCCATTAAGTCAGTCAACAAACTGTGTGCTGAGCATCACCAGGCACTGGCAACACCGTGAGGAGCCCATGGGGATCACTTTAAAACCAGTGGATGTTGGTTTATTGCCCTCCAGGGTTTTGAGATCAAGAGGTAAGGCTGAAGAAGCCCAGGTCTGGGGAAAGGTGTTCAGAACCAGGAAATGTTAAGCAGCATCCTTGTAAGTGCCAACCTTGTACCTGGGCATCCTTCCACTCTGCCCTCTAGAGGCTGAGCCCAGGCTCACACCTGGAGACCCTAACCGGTCCGCCCCACATCTGGGCTTATCAGCTGGCAATTGGCTGCCTCCAGCTTCTGCCTCTTGAGGGAGGGTAGGTACACTTCTCATCCTATCTTTACTTGCATCTCTAAACCGAGCCTTTTCCCAGACTTCTAAGACCACCCCCACCCACCCACCGCGCACATCAAAAGTATAGCTACGAATTCAGAGGCCCAAATTCCTCTCCATACATAGTGGTTTCCAGACCTAAAACTGCCTTCGTTCCTCCACCCCCCTCTTCTCTCCAGCAGCTTCTGGCTGGCCCCGACCCTCGGCCTTAGTCCTTTCAGGCCCCACTTTCAAACTCACTCTTGTAAGTTGAGTCTAACTCTTCCTTCTCGGTGCTCCTTCCCACACTCCCACCGCTTAAACTATTCCTGGCCTTTTCCTCTCTAATCTCAGGCCCTTTCTCCGGCGTCCAATCTTTCCCTCTCTCCCCTCTTGATCCTTCTTGGGCGTCCAGACGACTGGTTCACTTCATGGTTTCTTTTAACCTCCTTTTTGGGCTCCCTCCAGTAGCTGGGGGATCTGCTCGGCTGGTTCCTAGTGTCCAGCTGCCCGTCCTTCCCCTGGGGCCTCTCTGGGCTTCCCCCAAACGGATTTTTGTTGCTGCCCTCTAGCTCCTCTGTCCGGGAGGGAGTCTCCCCTTCCCCACCTTCCCCCTGAGCTTCTGGTCAGCCTCCTCCGGGGAGCTCTGTCTTTCTCCTTGCACCCCGCCTGCCCCCGCTGGTTTCCCCCCTCCAGATCCCGAGCTCTGGTCTTTGTCCCTTGTTCCCATCTGATGTGGCGGTCTGACTCCGTCCACCTCTCTCTCTCCCTGCGTCGTGTCCAGCCGTACGTAGCTCTCTCTCCTAGCTCTGTCTCCATTGCAACTTTCCCACTAGTTGGCCCTGTATTTTTCCTTCTCTGTCCCCGGGCCCCGGGGCAGGAGTACAGCTTCGGTCTCTCTGGCGAACCCTCGCCTCCCCGTGTCTTCTCCCTTCTGGAGAGTCTCTTTTCTCTCTTTGTCTCTTTCGCCCCCTTTCCTGTCTCTGTCCCTTCCCCTCTTTATTTCATGGTCTCTCCAGGGTATCCCTGACTTTGACGTTCCTCTCTCCCTTCTCCCCCTCCCCCCGCCCTCCCCGCTCCAATATCTCTGTCTCTCCATCTCCGGGCCCTCGATCCCTCCCTCTCCCTCGCTCGC
>NW_022103898.1:77726339-77755661 GCF_000313985.2 Echinops telfairi | reverse complement strand
CGGCTGCCCGGTGTGCGTGTGGCGGCAGCACAGCCGCGAGCTGCGCCTGGAGAGCATCAAGTCGCAGATCCTGAGCAAACTGCGGCTCAAGGAGGCGCCCAACATCAGCCGCGAGGTGGTGAAGCAGCTGCTGCCCAAGGCGCCGCCGCTGCAGCAGATCCTGGACCTGCACGACTTCCAGGGCGACGCGCTGCAGCCCGAGGACTTCCTGGAGGAGGACGAGTACCACGCCACCACCGAGACCGTCATTAGCATGGCCCAAGAGAGTAAGCGGGTGCGGGGTGCGAGCGGCGGGTGCTGGCGCCGGCCCCGGGGAAGGCGAGCGCCTCCCGCGCGGTAGCGGAGCGCTCCTGGTCGCCGGGACCGACCGGAGCCTTTTCCGCGAAAACTTGACGGGCTGGGGGCGGGAGCTGCGCCCCAGAAGTTTTTCGAGCGGTGGAAAGGGGGCTGCGGAGTTGTGTGCACACTGGTTCCCGGAGGTGGGGGGCGCGGCAATGCGGGTGGGTTTTGAGTTGCTGACTCTCGCCCCCTAAAGTGCGCCAAAAGACCCTGCTGGAGGGAGTCGGCGAAAGCAGGGGCCCGCAGTGGAGGGGACGCACCGGTGACTTTGTTCCGAAGGGAGGTGGCAGGGAGGCTGGAGAAGGGAATCGGGAGGTTCCGGGACGCCCGCAGTCCCGGGTCAGGCTGCAGTGCTCTCTGCCGGGGTACGGCGGCCTTGGCACCAACTTCCCCCCTCCACCCGAAGCTCCGCAGCGCGCCCACCGGGCTGCGGAAACCCGAGGGCCCCTCTCCCTCTACCAAGAATAGGGTGCCAGAGCCCTGATCGCCACCAGCAGCGCGACTAGCAGCCTCTGCACACCGAATCCCACCTCAAAACCCAGTTTCCCCAAAGGGCCGGGAAAGCTGTGCCTCCTAGGTGCTGAGCTGGAGCTCGGGGACCGAACTCCATTGCACTGGGAGCTAAGCACCCTCTGGCTGCTCAGACTATCGGGATTCCGCCTCATTCACCTGCCCCTCCCACAACCGGACTTGAGGGAGAAGACCTGGGGAGAAACAGGAGAAAAAAACACACACACCAGGTTGGGGTTGGGGGAGGAAACCCCGGCATCCAGTCCCTGGCCAAATGGAAGATGAACATGTTAATAGACTTGAGCTGCTTTGAAATTTTATGGCCTGGAAAATCCAGGCCAATACTCCATCACGACCACCTCCCCTCCCGACCCCCAGCTTTCCCGAGGGTCAGCTGACTCCCTCGTCCCCTCCCCCACTGAGGTGGGGGGGGGGGCAACTGCAAGGTCCCAGGCCCCCTCTTCTTTCTTCCTTAGTGGTTCAGCACAGCCTGCTGCGAGTCCACACACACACACACACACACACACACACACACACGTTGGTTTTATGGCTCTAAAGAGAAGTAGGGGGGGGGATGGACTTTATTGGCAAATGGGTCATAAAAAGCTGGGGGCTGAGGGGAATCTTATTGGCCCACCCTCCATGGGAGAGGCACTGGATCCCAGGTGTGCATCTGGGAGTGTGAGCGCTTCTACAAGCTAACAGTCTTATTTCTGCTGACCACAATTGCACGGGGCTATCGGGAAAACTCAGACGGCTAGTAGACTAACTGGGGTTTCCAGGGAAGGCGTGGGGCTCCCTTCTTGGGTTCCTGGGTCTCCCTTCTGCTTCAGATGCTTCTGTGTACGGAAGCAAGGGTCAGTCAGAGAGCAAGCTAGGGCAGGACGGGTGGTGGCAGTTATTCTAGGAAACAAGAGTTGTCGAGGAATTCGGAAGAGTTTTCTGGACACAGATGACGGCTGGAGAAGGACCAGACATTCTGGGGTGTGTGTGTGTGTGTGTTTCCCAGATGGGTAAATGGGTAATGGGACTGGGGACCCCCATCTTGTCCCTCTCTCCCAAGCATCCCCTGAAGCTAAGGGCTTGAGCGCAGTTAGTTCTGCCAACAGGAATGCAGGAAGTAAACGGATCCTGCAGGCATGGATTGGGCAGTGCCGGGATGTGGTGGTGGTGGTGGGGCATCAGCAGAAAGCGTCCTACCCCAACTGCCACTTCGCGATGTGGGTTACTAAGGAACTGGGTCTCTAGCCAGGTATTGTACGTCCCCTTTAAGAGTCGGTCGGATCTCTTCAGAGAGGGAGGGGGAGCGGAGCGGAGGGGAGGGAGAGAGGGGAAAAGGAAAAAGAGACTTTTATAGTCTAATCCCCAGGGACCCGCTTTAATAAGAGACTTGTGCTCTGCTAATCGGGGGAGGTGTTCTTCAGCAGAGATGGCCTCCATTCCCCTCCTCCTCCCTCCCCTCCCCCAGTCCTCAACCCTGGACCCCTGCCCCCACCCCTCCTAGGCTGCGTGCCTGCCCTAGTTCTCTCCACCCTCCCGAGCTCTCCCAACCCAGCCTTCATCCTGGGAAACCAGCCCCCTGCCCTCCTGAGAACCAAGCCCAGCCTCTTAGTATCTCCCTGACCCCCCCATGCCTAGAGGCCCCTACCCTCTCAGCCCCTAGGCCCTCCAGACTGGCTTGGGAGAGTGTTTGTTGGGGAGGGGTGGTGGTGGTCATAATAAGGAGGGGGTTGGGCTTTGGCTGAAAATAGTGTAATGACCTCTCTCCTGACCAGCACTGCCTACTAACCCTGACCTGCTGCCTGCCTCCACCAGGATCTATCCAACACAGATGTGGCCCCTTCCCCTCCCCACGGGGGCTGGGCCTCTGTGTGTATTGGGGACTCTCTCAAGCCCCAGTTGCCTCTGTGGCTCTACCTGCTTCTCCTTTGTTCCTCTCTCTGTATCCTTTCTGGCCTTTCTTTGGTTTACCCACCAGGCTTCCGCACCTCCCTCTTTAGCTTTCTAACCCCCCCCCCCACCTCCTTTGGCATCACCCTCTCTCCCAGTGCTCACCAACCACTTCTGCTTCCCCACCTTCCTGTTTCTCTTGCTGCTGTAACCTGCCTCCATCCCTCACAGCCTTTCCTCCTCCTGCCTCATCTCCCTCATCATCTCCAGCCTCCCCCCCACACCCCCTTTCTGTTTCCCTAGGTCCTGCTGGTCCCCTTGTAGCCATGGCTCCCCAGATCTATGGGAGCAGTGTGTGGGAAATTCCCCAGGGTGAGAATTGGGGTCTAAAGGAACCAAAGACTTAGAGGGACAGGGCCCTGATGCCCAGTCCCTAGCTTGGGTGGGGGATATGTTGAGAGCTTGTAAAAGAAGTGATGCCTTTCTTTGGAGAGTAGAGAAGGGGAAATCATAAACCAGTGTTCATTGAGAAGTTACTACTACGTTCAAATTCTTTATTTCATGTCCCCCACTCCTACGATCATTATCTGTGAGCCAGGTGGTGAATAAGGTCAGGTACTTGTTGATGACAAATCAGAGTAAACCACTTCGGTTGTAGCCAAAGCACAGTTAGAAGAACTTTCGGACATGTGGCGTGTACAACCTAAGACTGTGTGTGTGTGTGTGTGTGTGTTGGGGATTCTATTGGGCCAGTATTTACTGAGTGTTGCCAGGGGCTGTGGTGGTACAGTGGTTAAAGCACGCAGCTGCTAACTGAAATATCAGCAGGTTTGAACCCACCAGCCTCTCCACAGGAGAGCAAGGTGGCAGTCTTTTTCCTGAAATGTTTACATCTTTGGAAACGCTATGGGATGGTTCTGTCCTGTCGGCAGTGGGTTGGGGAGCTCTGGCTTGTCTGCCCGATAAAGACTTTCAGTCTCAAAACCGTCTGTGGAGCAGCTCTACCCTGTCCTGTAAGGTCGCTGTGAGTTGGAATCAACTTGACAGCAGTGGGCTCAAGTTTGGATGGGAGGCAGCAAGGCCAATGGTGAACACAATAGATGCCGTGTTAAAGGACACAGCCCTCAGAGAGTGGTACCCAATGGCAACCAAGTGAGGCGTGTGCCGTTCGGATGGTGGCTTGTTAGCCTCACTTTACCAGCTGCCCTGATCTCTGAATCTCCATCGTCCAAATCCTATCCCACTGTGTTATCACTGTAACTCCAGCCAGCCGTAGGGTAACTGGAAGGATTACCAGAGCCCTCAGGCTTCAAAGGAGGACCCCCAGGAAAAGGAAGCTGCAGCGTGATGTGGGCCCATCATGCCCTGAATATATGGAGGTCATTAAGCATGGTGCTCTCCATCCCACTAGGAAGGCCCACCCGGAGTGGTGAGGCTCCGGAGGAGCTTGCCGATGGGTGGCAACAGATGCTGAATACGCTCCAAGATGGGATGCACAAAAGCCTGGACTTTATGATCATTCCGAGACAGCCATGGAAGCTCATTCCTTAACCTGTTCTCTCAGCCTGTTTAGATGTCTAGAGTAAGAATATTCTTGTCCAAAAGAGACATGGTGTAGGGCCTCTCCAACCAATTTAAGAAATTTGAGGGGCACTGGGTAGAATTGGAAGCAGAGGCAGGTAGCCAGATCCACCAGTTAGTCCCTAGGAGAATCAATTAACGGTCCAGAATAAGGGGAGAAGGTGGGACGTTGAACATTTGTAACGCTTTGCTAGAACCAAAGGAAACCCTGGACTGGTTCTAGTGGGTCTGGTATGTTGAATGGTATTTCTGATGATCTGGGGCAAATAGGAGGAGGTAACACGGAGGCAGATTTTTCCTTCCTCAAAAGCTGAGGTGAAGTAACGGTGGTGGTGAGGAAGCAACTGAGGGACTTTGTTGTCAGGGGAGAGGGAGTGTGGAGTTCGCCACACAGGTACAGGAAGTGCTGGGTGTTATTGCTGGTGGAAGGAGGCAATATGCCTAAATGGGATTGCTGGCTTACTTCATGGGATAAATGTAGCTCATGCCCCCTTTCCAAGCCCCGGGTTACCACCTCTAAGATCACCTGTCATCGGGATCTGTGCCAGACTCTTGGCCCACCAGACCAAACAGCAGAGACCAGGCCAGGTTGCCTGAGGGTAGCAGGCATAAGAAGAGGTCTGACCGGCTTCTGTGAAGAACATCAAGGCTCAGAAACACATGACAGAAAAATCGGAAGCAGGGGACAATGCAGGTGGAAGTTACCTTTGCAGGTTATGTGGTTGAGGGGAACCTACCCATTAGGGAAAATGGATTAAGGAATGGGACAAATCAGTGAGGAAGGCCTGGGAGAGGCATCCTACGGAGAAAGATAGGAGGCATTGAGTTGGGCAGCAAAAACATGGTAGTCAGTAACCACTCAACACCAATGGCCTGCGAGTCAATACTGAGTGGAAGCCACTTTCTAAGTCAGGGTAGAACTGTTCCTGTGAGTTTCCCAGACAGCAACTGCTTCTGGGAGTAGGGACCCTCCTCTCTCTACCCTGGAGCAGCTGCTGATGCTGAACTGCTGATCTTGCAGTTAGCGGGCCAATGTGTAACCCACACGCCAGCCATAAGACCCAACCACACTCAATGCCATCCAGAAGCCTCCTCTTTCTCCGTGGGAGCGCCTGGTAGGTTCAAACAGCCCAACACAGCCAGCTATACCGCCAGGGCTCAGGAACTGGCTAAATCAGGAGTAATTGGAAACTCACACTGAGGAGTCCAATGGCCAGTGCCCCTGCCCTTGCTGCCCAGGACTGCTATCCCCTCTTCAAACCCCCCTTGCTGACCTGTGCCCCCTTCTCTCCCATCAGCGGACCCCGCCGTGCAGACAGACGGCAGTCCTCTCTGCTGCCATTTCCACTTCAGCCCCAAGGTGATGTTCACAAAAGTACTGAAGGCCCAGTTGTGGGTGTACCTAAGGCCTGTGCCCCGCCCCGCCACCGTCTACCTGCAGATCTTGCGACTGAAACCTCTGACTGGGGAAGGGACCGCGGGGGGCGGCGGGGGAGGCCGGCGGCACATCCGGATCCGCTCACTCAAGATCGAGCTGCACTCTCGCTCAGGCCACTGGCAGAGCATCGACTTCAAGCAGGTGCTACACAGCTGGTTCCGCCAGCCCCAGAGCAACTGGGGCATCGAGATCAACGCCTTCGATCCCAGTGGAACAGACCTGGCTGTCACCTCCCTGGGGCCAGGCGCTGAGGGGCTGGTGAGCTGAGGGGCTGGTTGGTAAACCTGGTCCCCAGGAGGTGGGATGTTGGAGGGAGACCAGGAACGTGTATGGGACTAGGGACCAGCATTATTTCTCTCTGGCCAGGAGCTGATTCTGGAAGAGGGGATGGGGAGGGGGCGGTAACAGCTATCACTTTTCAGGGATCTATGCCAGGCAACAGCTGAAAGCTGGATTCGGGGTGAGGGTGTGTTAATGGGAGATCCGTGGGAACACTACAGTTGGCTGTGGATGAGGCCCCGGGCCTAGGGGCCGATGCGAGTCAGGTTGCCAGTGGAGGAAGAATTAGGCAGAGGGAGTTGGAGAGATGACTGGCTGGCAAGACAGTGAACCCGGGTGAGATCAGTGGAAAAGCTGGGGAGGGGTCTGCCCGTGCAGGTGGCCCTGGAGAGGCAGGCGAGATAGGAGCAGGGAGCAGGAGCGGTTTGGGGGGGCTATGTCACAACTCTTTCTCCTCTTCGCCTCCCCCAGCATCCTTTCATGGAGCTGCGCGTGCTGGAGAACACAAAACGGTCCCGGCGGAACCTGGGCCTGGACTGCGATGAGCACTCCAGCGAGTCCCGCTGCTGTCGCTATCCCCTCACAGTGGACTTCGAGGCTTTCGGCTGGGACTGGATCATTGCACCCAAGCGCTACAAAGCCAACTACTGCTCGGGCCAGTGCGAGTACATGTTCATGCAAAAGTACCCCCACACTCACTTGGTGCAACAGGCCAATCCACGAGGGTCTGCGGGGCCCTGCTGTACTCCCACCAAGATGTCTCCGATCAACATGCTCTACTTCAATGACAAGCAGCAGATTATCTACGGCAAGATCCCTGGCATGGTGGTGGATCGCTGTGGCTGCTCATAAGGTGGGGGACAGAGGATGTTCCCCCACAGACCCCGCCCCTAGACCCCTAATCCTGACCCCCAAGCCCTCAGGCCCTAAAGCTCCCTCCACCTCTTCCCATGAACATCACACCTTGTTCCCTGCCCAAGCAGTGTGCAATAGGACCAAGGGAGGCAGGTGATGGGTGAGGAGCTTGGAGGAAGGGGAAGCGGGGGCCTGGTCAAGATAGGGGGTGTTTGCGGTTTGCAAGTAAGGTTTGGCAAGAAGACAGAGAGACATAGAGGCAGAGGGACAGTGACGGAGAGACAGAGAGCAGCAGTGAGAAGGCAAACGGATAGACAGAGACCGAGATGGACTTAAAATGAGAAAGCCCCCCACCAAGCCTCCTTTCTTCCACTGGCAAGGTGAGGGACTTGGTCTAGTTTGGGGAGATCCCCTGACTACATTCTCAGTAGGAGAGAAAATAAACAATCCACTCTTAGCTTCTTCCCTCTCTCCCTCCAACAGTGGTCAGGGCAAGAGAAGTGAGGGTGGGCGCAGACGTGAGGATCTGGAGATTTTATTTATTTATTTATTGTGACTTTTTTTCCCCTTTTCTTTTTTGGGTATTTGGCTTTACTGAAATAAGAGGGCACGTGCCCACTTGTGCCCTGTTTGTCCCTTATTCCCCACAACCTGCTCTCTTCTAATACCCACCCACTTAAGCACTTGTATAAAGCCTCCAGGGTTGGGAATGGGAGCAGAGGGCAAGAGGGCTGACACATGGACATTTCTAACCCATAATCACCCTACCCGATCTTCCTGAGCCAAAGGGGTTGAACTGAAGCCAGCAGTCTTGGAAACAGTAAAATGTTATGGGTTAGGAGCGCAGGGGGGGCGCCCACACTATATAGGATCAATATAACCAGAGTCACTAAACTAACCCTCAGGTTCGCCCTCAAAACTAAGTTACTTAGCCAGAGGGTACAGCCTAGTTATGCCCAAATCCTGCCCCCGCGCCCCAGCCAAGAGAGACCAAAGAGCCTGTGGAATGACCCTACTCCCAGCTTCTATCTTCAGGTCAATAAGAAGGAAAGAGAGTGTAGAGATGCCAGAGTTCCCCGGGTCTCGGAAGGGTTAGGAAGTGTCAAGGAATTAGTGTGAAGGCTGAAAGTTATAGGGCATTTGACTCCAAATCACTGCTCTGGGCTAGGGAAGAGAGCCGACGGACCAAGGGGGAGGGGGAGGGATTACTGGAGAGGGGGGGTGGCATTTAGTCCAACCCCAAAGCTCAGGGTGGAAGGAGAACAAGGAACCAGAATGTCTATAATTAATTTTATCTTTTATTTTTGGAATCTAGCAGTACCTGACAGCAGGGCAGGGACCATTAGAACAGAGGGTGGAAAGGATGGGGACCTCCTGGCTCGGAGGGCTAGGAAGCAGGCAGAGACTGGGTGCCGTTCTAAGTTATTAGCTGGGTCTATTCATTTCTCCCACAATAATCTCCTGACCCATTCTCCCTGGACTCACTGTGCCTCAGTTTCTTCCCCTCGATGGAATGAGAAATAGCAGCACCCACCACAGCAAAGAGATGAATTCTGAGCACTTACCACGGGCACTTTATGGACATAAAATACCTCTCGCTGTGGGACAGATAACCAGGGCACCTGAGTAGTGGTGAAGAGATATGAGGCTTAGAAGAGTCACAGGCTTCCTAGTACCAATTCTCCACTGCCTCCCAGCTGGACAGTGCCTGAAGCCAAGGAGTTGAGCAAGGTCTCCTGATCCACACCCTATCCTTACCTCAGCACCAGATTTCTCAGCTCTTTGCAAGAGGCTAGAGGATGTCAGGAAAGGAGGGGGAAAGACCTTTCAGCAAAATTGTTACTCACTCTAAGTAAAACCAGCCGTTGTGGGTCTGAGACAAACCATGCTGAACTGAAGTAAAGCCCGAGTCACAGAGCTCACCTGGAAGGCTTGGTCTTCTGTCTGGCCAACAGGTGGAAGGGAAAAGGTATGTGGCTACCCTTGGGACAGTGATGTTGAGTTTTAGCATCGTATGTATTTCCATTCCCTTAGTGGAATAAGGTGTTGAGGGAAGAGGAAAGGGCAGGGGCCGTTAAGCTTTTCAGCTTGCCTCCTCACAGTCAGCAGTGATGCGAAACCCCAGCCTCTCCTCTGGCTGTTCTTCACCCGTTTCTGCCCCCCCCGTTTGGAGGACAAGACACACCATTCCCATTTCCTCGGTGGGAGGAGAGGAACACTGAACTCAAGAACGTGATGCCTCCACACGGTCATGTGCCCATGTCTCTTGATCTTGGCACCGGGTGGGGGGCTGGGCAATAGTCATCAGGTGATCTCTCTCTACAGAGTCTAGAACTAGGGCGATTAAATGTAGGGGACACTTAGACTATGTCCCTTCAGTGCCACCAAATAAAAGACCTTTGGGGGAGGGTCTTTCTCTTGTGAACCTATTGAGTTGAAGTCAGCCCCGTTCCTTTATATCCCCAAAGAGGCATGGGGCACAGCCGTGACCCAGCGGGAACTAGCACCCCCTCCCACTTTATGATGTGTGTGGACTTGGGCAGTGCCCCTCCGAACATACCATCATTAGTGTAATTATTATTTGTGTACTTGTCACACTGTGTGTGTGACTGCCTTTGTTTGTTAAGGGTGTCTGAGGAGTCTGGGGCTGACAGGGGCGCTGGAATGCCGGGAAATGACTTCTTCACTGAGATGGGGGCTTCCTGGAGGGAGCCATTGCAAACGGGCCATCGGGCGGTTTTCAAGTTATGTGACAGAGGGCAAAGATGGCCACAGGGTGCTCTGTGTTTGGGGATGGTCACATGACACAATCCAGCACTTGAACCTGAAAAAAATGAAAAATAAAAGCAGTCAAAGAGTTTAGAATCCAGTGCCAAGGGCGTCTTCCTTGCCAAGGGTTGTAAAAACGGAAGTGAAGAAAACCTGAAGGTGGATGAAATCCTGAGCTTGGGGACTAAGACGATGAAGTCCCCAGAGCACAGAGAAAAGGGCAGGTGGGATGAAGGTCTGGGGCGCATAGGCCAAGGGCAAAGGATGAGAAAGCAGGGGTCTCTAGAGCTACTGTTCCGGAGAGCTTGGTCACAAATAGTCCCAAAGATCATGGAACCCCTCTCCCAGCTGCTACAGAGTGGAAAACCTATGAGTTCTCACGAGATGATCCAGCTCTCGTCTCTCTTATCCTGCTGTGCTGGATTGGAGATTTCCTCAACAAAAACTCACCGAAGTTCAGAAATTCAACCAACATAGCCATTCTTGCCACTGTACTAAATGTGTTTTAGCCTCTTCTTGATGCCACTGTATGGCATTTCTCCAATGTGCCTAGAGTGCAAAATGTACAGAGCCCAAGTTTTGGGAGTGGCAAAGGAATCTTGGTTGACACACAATGAAAACAAAAACACTTTAATGAAATTACCTTGATCCAGAATGGGGGACATGTGCTACCATGCCTCCCTGTCAATTCTGTCAGCAGACTGGCTGCAAGACTGAGACTAGGGCACAGCAAGAGAAGACGAAGTATTACTGTCTTTCCAAGTTCAATCTCCCAGATTTTGGCTTGAGCCAAAACTGGTTTGTTCTCTTATTGCTCTCTTGTTCCCCACTGGGGATGAGGATACCCCGAAAAAGACTACAAGGTTGTCTCTTCTTCATCCCCTAAAACCTCCCACCCAATGCATGTTTACTGTCCTATACTTTGTCTACTCTTTTAAGGTCAGGGGCCCCAAAGGAGGAACCTGCAAACATGGCGTTCATAGCTGTGGTCGGTAATGGGGAAGATGTAGGCAAGTCAATGACCATGGCCTAGAATCAGAGTGAGGGGGCTTCCTCCTCTTCCCAAGCCCCCAACTGCATCTGTGTACGTGCACGCACACGCTCAAACTAGTTCACTCTCCAAGTACCTACTGGGGTGGGGGGAGGAGAAACTCAGTTCTCCTAGCTGTCTAAGAAAATTAGGAGTTAATACCTTTTGAATATCTATCATGTAAACTCTGGTAGGCACATAGTCCTGAGTACGTAAGATAATTGTCACTTAATTCTCCCAGCAACCTTTACAGACTTCCTACTGGTACCATCTGTAGAGTCAAAAGTGACTAATTTGCCCAGTCTCAGAGTTAGTGTGGTGGAACTAGGGATTCCACCTAAGTAGTTGCTGCACAGTATCACATTCTAATCGATGAATAGCGACCTGAGGTAGGAAAGCTAAGAACATAGACAGGGTAGCTGTCGGAGAACCAAGGAGCCTGTTGGGAGTGCCTGGGTCCCCAAGGTTGTGAAACCTGTTACTTTCAAACCCTTTGGCAGGGAAATAAGAAGGTTCCAGACATGTAGTGAGAGGGAGGTTGTTTTGGGGGAGAACGTCAGTAACCAGGCTGACACTGTCCATCAGACATCATGCAGGAAAACAGGGGAAAGTGTTTACTTTCCCTTAGATGTGTAACTTCCATCCTTTGCTCCCATTGTTTCTTGTGCTGGGCATGGCACTAGGCTCAGTTTAGCACCGAACAGTCCTATCCTTACACCTTCCTTCCTCTAGCCTTCATCTCCCACACACAGCTAGCATTCCACGGCCAGCAGTTCCCAGGCTTGGGAACAGTAGGGACTGTGAAAGAGTGGTAGAAAAGAGAAGGATCCTAGAGAACCACAGAAAAGCACAGATTCACAGTGGAGGTAGCTAGCTCCCTCCACAGCTTTTGTAGACTCATTAAGAGCTTTGAAACAGCAAAAAGAAGACTAGTTAGCTACCGGCACCTGGATCTTAGCTTATACCAGGGAGCCAGGCTGGAAAGCTCCTTGGATTCTAGATAAGGAATTATGAGCTTGGATACCTATTGACTCTAAGACGACCTACTATTTTAAGATGGAATTGATCATAGGTATCCTCAACCATACATGTTCGAAAAGAATTTGACAGCAATAGGAAGATATGGTTGCCAGGGTTGGAGGCTAGAGAACTCTAATATTTGACTAGTTGCTAGAATGGGATGAAAATGCTAGTTTGAAAGTCCTGCATTGGGAAACACTATAAAGAAATGGGAGTGGGGGGATGAGTTGGATAATACTTAAAATATATTTTTGGAAGATGTAGAAGATACTCTGAGTCCTAGTAGCACAGTGAGTTATAGATTGGGCTGCTGCTAGCCTTAAGGTTAGTAGTTCAAAAACACCAGCTGCTCCACAGGAAAAAGATGAGGCTTTCTGCTCCCATAGAATTTCAGTCTTAGCAACCCACAAGAGCATTGATCCTCTTGTGTTTAAAGGTCCTCGGTGGCAGTTGTTTGTTGTTATGCAGTTACTAAGACAAAAGTGAAGAAAATTTCTGAAGGACCCACCCAATGGTCTACTCCATTCAAAACCCCGAGGTGACTATTTCCTATCAAAGAAAGCAGCCTCTGCTCTATTCCTTTCCCTAGTTACTCTGGAGTAAGAAACCCTGGCTGAACTCGACAAGTTTTCTCATGCTACCAACCAGAACTAGTCTCTGCTTTTCTCAGGTAAAGACAGAGAGGAAAAAGATGGCTTAAGGTCAGAATTTAGAGTGAAAACAGAGGATGCTAAAGGAAAGGTCATTGCAATCTTAAGGCTTATTTTGACACTATTGACAGTGTCAAAAGCTGAACCAGTGTTCCCTCTTGTTAATTTCTCCAAAGTCTCAGAATGGGGAAAAAGTTACAACTAAGAGGCAACCTCCAAGGCAGTGTTCTCGAAGTGTCTACAAGTCTGCTGTCAGCTGTCAGCAACCGGAGCCCACAAGAGACTTTTTTTTTTCAAATCAATTTATTGGGGCTCATAAAATTCATCACAATACATAGATCAATTGTGTAGAGCACATCTATACATTTGTTGCCCTCATCCCCAAAATTCGCTTGCCTCTTGGGTTCCCGGAATCAGCTCATTCCCCCTCCCCCCCCCACGCCCCCTCCCACAAGAGACTCTTCATGCACAGAGCTGAGCAGATTTTGTTAGAAATCCTAACAAGGGATCGTGCTACAGCAACAAGAGACCTGATCATGGTGCCAAAGCTTTAAGATAAGGGACCAGGCTCTTCGGCTTTATTACACACACCCCTTATACAGATGTTCTGAAATAAAAATTCTTATTATAAGGCCTACAGTCCAAAGATTAAATAGTAGGTCTCAGATACATGTGAAACCTCAAACACAAACAAGCAGACAGGTATGGGAAGCCAACCCTTCTCTGAGGAGGCTTGGTGAGGGAAACGGATGTTATTAACAGCCAAGAAGAAACTACCACCCAAAGTGCAGTTGCTTCCTTCTGCAATAGACAGCTAGCTAACACAGGGCCTGATTAGAAAGTAGACGCCTTTAATCCTACTGCTATGTTCCCCATGACTCAACCTCTCCAGTATCCATGGTCATGCTTTGAATCTCTGCTTCCTCTTAATTCTAAGGAGTAGCCAGCTCACCTCTCTTTCTGAATTTTCGACTCAGGGTTCACAGACTGTCAGCTGAACCAGGCAGTATCACATAATTTTACATGTCAGGCCACTCTTCCAACCAGCTGAAGCAAAGCTTCAGAAGGTAAATCGGCTTCTTCATGGTGGATAAAGGATCTCTATGAGGATCTGAGAGGGGACTATGTGGGTAGACCCCCCTCCCTCCTTTTCTTTGTCTTTTTTGTAATATTCTCCCTTGGAACTCCCCTTAGAGGGTTTGGTCTGGCTCTAACAACTCAAAGCAGAACCTAATAAAACACATTACTCCGTTTTCTAGGGTTTTTATTTATTTTTTATTAACAGTCAAAAATAAAAAATAAAACCAAGAAAACACAACACCTTAAAGTTGGAACAGCAATACTGCTGCTGGAGTTCATGGATGTACCGGGGTACACGGCTCCCTCGTTGAGAGGCAGAACCTAGGCACATGGCTGTAGATTTAAGTATATACATGACCATGAAGAATCAGAGCAATGGAAACCATTGGAGAACAGAAAGCATCCAGAGCTTTTCATCAGGCAATCCCAAAGCGCTCTGCTCTTTTCCTCTTCTTTGCCTATAAGGAAGAAGAACAACACCAAAAATATATTAGATGGCAAGACAACAGTGGCCTGGGTTCCTGGCTGCTTTAATCCACATTCACATGGACTGTCACAAGGTTCAAGAGGGAGGGAAGGTTCAAGCTAAATCTTGGCAGCTGGACAGTTCATTCTTGAATCTCTCTAGTTGTCCAGTTAGACCTTCAAGGTTTAGTTAAAAAAGGAGGGTGAAAAGGAAAATAATTATGGGAGGTAGTGGTAGAAAAAATGGGAAGATTCCTGAAGAAGAGAAAGCCCCTCATCCTCACAGCCCTGGAAACAATGGGCTCTTTAACAGGTCAGTGGGGAGATGGGAGGTTTCAGAGGACAAAGGGTTAACCCACTCTATTCATGGAGAAGGTGGGGAGAATGCCCTTCTGGGAAGTCAGACCCGGGCAGCAGCCATTCCTTAGGCCTTCAAACTCACAGAAAGGCATATAAATCTTCAACGTCAGCAGAATAAATAGGGGGTAGGGGTGGGTGAGTCCCTGTCAAGGATCTCTTAGGGGAAAGAGCTTTGGTGAGAAGGCACAGAATCAGGGAAGTGGTGGGGAGAAGAGAAAGATCTTTGTGTTCTGGGAGTGACTCACAAACAGCACTGCACCCTTCACCCTCATTCCAGCCACTGCTCCCAGAAAAGAGGGGGCATTTTCTTCATCCCATTCACACAAGAGGTTTGATTTAGATTAAAAAGAAAGTTGAGTGCACACAAGCCCAGCCCAGCCCAGCCCACCTGGTTATTAACATAATAGAGCAGGAATCAAACAAAAGTGATTTGGTTCATATAATCGCTACTGGCTGCAGAAGTTCCTCCCTAACACACAGCAGCTCTTTTATAATAAAAACCACTGTTCCTTGCCACCTCACAAAATCCTCTTTTCTTTTGGAGGTCAAATTTACCTATTTAGAAAACATGCCTGGTTTAATAACTGTTACCTTGGCAAAAAACTCCAAGATAAATCTCACTGCCAACTAGTCGATTCATACTCATTGCAATCCTATTCATAATCAATCTCTAGTCGTAGCTGAGTACCCATGGGTTTTGGTCGTAAATCTTTATAGGAGCAGAAAGTCTTAACTCTCTCCCCTGGAGCTGCTAGTGATTATAAAATAGCTGACCTTGTGTTTACCTGCATTCCAATGCTTAACCCACTATGCCACCAGGGCTCCTTACCTTAGCAAAAAGGTGGGTACTTTTAATGAAACCATTTACCACAAACCAAGTTTACTCATATTAGTACAAGGGTAAGTCAAAAAGAATTGCTTTGTTAAAGAACAATATCCAACTGTGAAGCTATTGCTTCTCAGCATGCTCTTCATCTAGGTCTACACATCTCTGAAGGCAGGGTTTTCATCTCCCTAAGTCATAGGTTCCCAAATAGATTGGGCTTATCACCCTCCTACCCCCCACCCCAAAAAACTCAGTACATATTCCCTGGCAATTACACATTTTTATACTACAGTCCATAATCCAGGATGAAGTGTAGCTATCTGCTGGTGCTGTCCCTCTGGACCATTCCAGCACACCCCACAGGTAGCATTGCCCACTTTGGGAAACACTGCTTTCCCTTCCCTGAAGAATTCTGTCAATTTACACAAGGTAGTTTTGGAATCCTCAAGGGATTCCAATTGTGTTCTTGAGAGGCTCTTTGTGTGTGTGTGTGTTGGGGGTGGAGGGGTGGGGGGGAGAAGGTTGCAGGAGCGGGTCTAGGCTAGAAGGTGGATGAGTCAGGAAATCCCCACAAGGGCCCCTGCTACTCTCAAAGCATGAGAGGGGAGCTGTTGTGAGGGACAAGCATGCTTTAGCGCAACTTTTCTGGCATTTTTCTTGCCTGCGCAGTTTGCAACTTTCTGAAAACTTCGCCATAGTAAGCTTCTGTGATCATTCTGTGTACTGAGAAAAAATTATCAAGATCACCTCTTTGGAAAACCAAGAAAGAACTGCCCTAACCTTCAGACCCGACCTCTCTGCCTTGAATTCACCTTCAAGGCCCTCCCAGTCTTCCTTAAAACACGCGATCCATCTGAAAACTGGTAGCTTTCCTTGGAGCAACATTCTCGTAAACTTGTAAAGCTTTTTCAATGATTTCAGAAGATATCCAGCTGCATTTTGTCAAAATTTTTATATAAACCCTAACCTCAAATTGTTTTTTTCCCTCAAGAATGAGGAAAAAGAGCATCCCTTTCTTTTTAAGGTGCCCCGATGCGACTAAGACAAGTTATTACTGGGAGATCTTAGCTACAGCCATCCAGAACAGGTCTAAACATGTTCTGCTTAGAATAAACTTGTGATAGGTGAATTGAAACCCTAGTACGAGTACTCTGTTACTTACCTTCCTATGTAAGTAAGAAAATACTTCACCACTGTGCCACCAGAGTGCATTAGATACTTGTAATGCTTTATTCTGGATTAGAATAAAAAGTAAAAGCTCTCTTTTCCTCAATGAAAGCGTAAACTGATTGGACACAAGATAAAGTTATTGTGGCCACCTTTGGAGCTAAGTAGCTATGTAAACTTAGATTAAATAAATGCAAGAAGAGAACATTCCAATTTTTTTTTAACCACCCAAGCAACACTGTCTAATTTTAAACAATTTATTATTTCAATATTATCTCTATTGCTCTATATGTACAGCCCAGGTAACAATTGGCTTCATTAGATATTCTCAAATCAGCAAACCAGCATTATCTGTTTTGTCAATGCTCAAAGTCTCAGAGAATGTGCAAAGTTGGGATTATGAATGAACAACACAAGTCTTATAAAAAAAAACATTCTTCTATTTTGAGAAACTAATTGTTAAAAAAAGTCGTAAGAATGAGAAATCTCATTGGAGTCTATTGGCCATAATTTCAGAAATAAAATTATTCTTATGCCTGGGTTAGGACTGGTCTTCATTAAATGACCAAAGGAAATATGACTGGCAGATAGATAATAATAATAAACACTGTTATTTAGTGAATACTTACAATATTGTGAGGGACTGTGCTGACCGTTTTATATAAATTCATCTCTTTTCTCATAAAATCACTTCATTTAATTTTTATACTACCACTTGGTGGTAAATATGTTACCTTTACACCACAGATGACAAAACTGAGGTTCAGGAAAGTATTCTACCTTATCAGTATTTATTATAATACTAAGTGGGGAGGGCTACTTTTCAAACTAAAGCCCCCTTGATTGTAAAGCCTGTACTCTTTCCTACTAGGGTAACTGGCTTTAACACTGACTTAAATATATCAGGGGTCTTCATCGTGGCCATTCCACGCAGAAAATGTTAGCAAGCAAAAGGAAAAATATCAAGTCACCTGGGTACTTAACAAGTAGTAGGTTGGGAAAATAGAAAGTTTCTCCATTCAGTTTATTCCCCCTCATTTCATGGGCTCGACTGAAACACTCTGGGTGCAAATGTTTACCTCTGTATCCTCTGTGGTTCCAGTCCCAGCTGAACTTGTGACAATCCCAAACCGCTCCTTCCGCTTTTTCAGTTTCTCATCATCTTCAGACTACTCAAGGAAGAAGAAAAGGGTTAAAACAAACTAGCCCCGCTCACAAAGTAAACAGAATAAAATTATAACACGTGACCATCATATGATGACCAACCTTGTGTCAAGAACTATCGCTCAAAGAGAAACAAAAAGCTGAGTAGGCATCATGCAGCATCCTGTCCCTCAAACTCACTGCCGCTGAGTCAATGCCGACTCACGGTGACCCTGTAGGACTGAGAAGAGCTGCTCCGGTGGGACCCAGAGACTGTAACCCTTCATGAGCGCAGACGTCTTCTCTTCCTCCTGAAGAGCAGCGGGTGGTTTACAACTGCTGGCTGTGGGTTAGCAGCCACACCTGTAACCATTATGCCTCCAGGGCTCCTAAACACTGAAGTAGGGTCTCAATACTCACAGGACAAGTAGAGTCAAGAAGCAAAAGGTCACCCATAATATGAATCTCCATGCTCAAGAAACTTTGGCGGTTCAGATATGGAAAACTGAGCCTCCTAAATGGGGAGGGGGTTTCCGCTTACTATGGGTTGACCGGAGTTTGCTATTCTCTTATCGTTTTAAAAAATGAGCTATTGTTCACTTCCCTCAACGCCCAACAGAAGAGTTTCTATTCCTTTGAGGACCTTAACTTGGTCACTTTATTTATCTAATTATAATATATTTTTCCCCCTTTCTAATCTTCCTCTCAAATCTACTGCCGGTAACCAAAAAGTCAACACCTGGATTAGTAAACTTCTAAATTCAAGCAAGCTCCCTGGGTTTGTGATTTTCCCCAAAAAGGATTTTTCACAAACTTGTCATAACTAGATAAAGATCCTTCCTCTTAAACAGCTCCAAAGACCCTCTACTCCACACATACACCCATCTTCACCACAGGGCAGGACCATTTCTTTGGTATTATATACAAAAGGCAACCAAAATAGGGCCACTCAAAAGACTTCAAGCAACCTTAGGAGCCAGATCTTTTTTTAACTCCCCCAGGAGTTCATATTCTTGCAGTCGGTGTTTCTAGGTTACCCCCTCCCCCCAAACAGAATCAAAAGCAAAGGCAATCAAGAGGCATACAGAAACACAGGAACTTTTCAATACCTCTACTCTCAACCCTCACCAAAAAGGTGCCTTTGTCTTTGGCCATGGAAGCCACCTTGATGATCAACAGCAAGGTAGCTAACCATCCAGCCTTTGGTGCTCAATTTGTTGCCCTAGCCCAGCTCTCTGCGCACAGAGGCAGGGGCACTGTCTGGGTCTTAGTGCCAGTCTTTCAACTTCAGAGGCGCCTCCAGTTTCTCTTTGACTGAACCTGCTTTCTAGTGAGAAGCATGAGCGCTAGGGCGCCCTGATGGCACAGCAGCTAAACACTCAGCTGCTAGGCCAAAGCCAGGTGGTGTGACCCGATCCAGTGGCGCTGTCAGAGAAAAGACCTAGTGATCAACGTAGGGCACCTACTGGGCAGTTCTAACACGTCACCTGACAGCAAGAAGAGAGCTTAAGAAAGGGCAGTAGCTCTGCTCTGGAAGAGTGTAAAGTATTACACACGAGTATATTCGCTACAACAGAGTATTCGTCTTCATAGTTTTTATGCCTTTTTAATTACAACCGCCAGCAAATCCAGTGGGTACACAATGAATGAAATCTACACTATTGGACAACACCTAATCAGGTTCTAAGAATTTTAAAAGGTATTCTTGTCTTAATAGTCATAAATTAGTTACAACAATGACATTAGAGCCACTAACACATGTAAGTAGTATGTAAGTACTAAGTAACATGTAAGTAATACAGAACTAAGTTCTTTACGTGTAAGATCTTGCTTCTTTTAACAATCCTATGAAATAGATACTATAAGTAAATTCATTTCACAGACAGAAAACAGAGGCTTAAAGAGAAGACAGTAAATAATTTGTCCAATGTCACACAAGTACTAACTTACAAAGCAGGGTGAGAATTCAGGCCATTTTATTCTAGATTCCATTTTCTTACATTCACCATCTCAAGTGCATCACAGATACATTTCTTTGGGAAAGGGAGGAAGGATCACTAGGACCCTTGGCCAAAAATAATTGTGTACTCCTTCAACCACTTGCACATCACTCAGATAACTTCAGTCAATATTAGAATATGGTACCCTTTCTAGCCTATCATATGCCTTTCTTTTATAATTATGTAGAGGGAGCTAGAGAAAGGACGTACTAATCTTATACTAAGGCTTTTCTCACCTGTTTCTAACTTTGCTTAATCAGCCATTTGAACTGTAGTAAGTATAACTAGGATTTCAAACAAAATACAACAGAACATTTCATCGAATTTTTCTTTACCAAAGTCACATGGGAAATGAGCACTTTCCTGATTTTTTTCAACCATCAGAAAGATAAAAGTGTATAAAGGATAAAAACGTAGATCTCAAAATGAGAATCCTTAGAATATTCTAGATGAAATGCTTCCATTTTTTGGCCAACAGGCAGACACTCTGGGGGTGTGAGGAGAAAGTGTCTTACATCTCTTGGTGAGGAGAAGCAGAACTAGGTCATGTGCTAGTATTTAAGTAAATTCAAGTCACAGAGAGGGAGATATGCATGCTACTTTTGATTCCTTGCATTCGCTCAGGAAATTTCGAGGCCACGCCTCCTTTCAAAGACCTCATCTCAAAGCGGACCTCTTTTTGGAAGGTGCAGGGTCACTTTTCCTGTGAGTTAAAATGGAGACGTCTAAAGCAACTTCCTGTATTTTCTAGTGTGCTTAAAGGTGAGCAAGGGAGAGTCGGGGTGGGGTTGGGGGGTGAGATGTACTTCTCTAGCCACAGATTGGAATTACTTATCAGAGAACCCCCCCCATGAGTTTCCCTTTTTAATCAGATCTTTGGTGTCTCTCTGAGAGATCTAGGCAGAGCATCTGCTCCAACTCACTAGGGGCTCCGAGGAAAAAACAATACAGCTCCCCCACCCTAACAAATAGCCAGCCCACCCCTCACCCGCAGAGACCAGTGAGGGTTTTATTTATTTTGTGCATGCCTGCCCTTCCCTCCCCACCCAGCGCCCCTGGGTTCCCCTCCTTCAGCCCCTTTCCTCCTTGCCCTGCAGGGAAAGTGCACAACAGGCCCAGTAAATCAACACAGTTCTAATGATCTCTCTCACTTGACCCTTCTAGCGTGACGGTGTCGCATGGAAACAAATGTACAATAAACTTCACTCCATCTTTAGCTCCTTGCTGACAGGTTTTGATTCATGGGATGGAGAGACCCATCTGAGGGAAATTACCTCGATCAAAACGCATCTCTCTTTGCATTCATCAGGCCCAATGTTCCCCGGGGCCATGCTCAAGTGCACAAATGGGGTTGTGCATCTGCAGGCAGCACTGACCTCTCCAGCTTAGTGTCATATGCATTTGTAAACCATTCCCTTCTTCAGCCCTCCCCCAGGCCCCTCCTGCAAGCCCTCAACCACTAGCAAATCTCTTTCTTTACATGTCAGCTTCAGTGTGGGAAGACAAGTGCTTTATCCGAAACACTCTTATTTCCTATCAAATACAAACCCCTCACAAAACATACATGCATTCAAAATCTGAGGAGGGACCCGGCTTCACTAACACAACGCAGACACTGGACATTCACTGGCTGGTCCATACACTTCACTTCCCCCATGCTCTCACTTTTCAAGATTTAAACAGTAAGCCAAGTTGATGGATACCAACAATTTCAGCATTCATAACCCTGACATCACCCAGTAACTGCCTTGTCTGTCTTTCCTAAATCTCATTGCTACAAATGAGAATGAGAATTGTGTAAGGAGAGGATGGCCCTATAAGCAGCAGGGGACATTACCTACACTTTATAAAGCTGAATAACCCACATGAATCACCATCACTTACTCCCCTCCCCCAAATGGCTCCAAAATGAGCCCTTCAGAAAACAAACTTCTCAAAATTAACTTCTCTCTGTATCTTTTTCTTATTTGGAAAACTTTAAAAAAATGTACTGACTGGCATAAATGCTATTTATTCTTCTTCTAGATAAGCAGCAAAAGTTCCCCCAAATGGATAAGAATCAAACCTAAGGCAACAAAGAAAGTATTTCAAGGCAAACAATTTGGACAGATGACTTAGCAGTAAAGTGTAGGGTATGAACAGTAAGCACTCCGTGGGAAAAAACCAGTCTTCTCCCCTAGGTACTACCTTCTCTCTCAAGGACCCTTCAACATCATTAAGTCAGTTCTGACTCAGAGCGACCCTATGCACAACCCAAGACACACGGCCTGGTCCTGCACCATTTCACGATGGCTATGTGGAAGCCCATTCTGGTGGCCACGCTATCAATCCATTTCATCGAGGGTCTTTCCTTCCCCTCTTTTATGCTGATCATCCACTCTGCCCAGAATGACGTCTTTTCCTAGGAACTCCACAAAGCGGTGCCCTCCTTGCTTCTCAGGAGCATCTGGCTTTGCTTCTTCCAAGGCGGATTTGCGTGTTCTTCAGGCGGCCCACGGCACTTTCAATATTCTCTGCCAGCATGGTAATTCAAATGCATAAGTTCTTCTTGGTCTTCCTTAATAATGACTGTTAAATCTAGTGTCTACATAAGGAACTACCTGAGGGGACTGGGAAAGGGCCCAACTTCTACTGCTACACACCTAATTCTAGTTAGATCCATTCTAAAAGCCCTTGAAGAACTGTTTTCACAGATATACGTTCATATCAATATTTCAAATAATACTGAAACTACAAACTTAATTAATTCAGTCATTCAAATATTGACTGAGTGTCTACTTCAAGTAGACACTTTTCAGTGTAGAGGAAATACAGAAATGTGTAAGACAGCGATCCTTAACCTCCTAGGCTTACAAATTTACCACCGAGTTACTGTAAAGGTGTATGTCATTGGTCACAATATATTATACTGCACTGAAGACCCATGGGGAATTTTTCTTTCTGGTCAGAGGGACACAAAATTTGCATTTCTCCAGCAACTTGGTTTTTTATCATGAATCACTGTGAACAGTACAACGATGTATTCTTCTTTCTACTGACTGCTGTCAAGTTCAGAGCCAAATGTGTGGCCTGTCTCAGGCAAGTGGTTTTGAAAATATTTCTATTAAAAAGGAGGGGGGGAACCCACTAGAAGCCTGAGGCCCAACACTCGGGCCCTGAGGGAGCAGCTTAGAATGCAATACAGAGTGCAAGTTAGTTCTAGGGCTGTTGCTGGTTCCTGAAGAACACACTCCTCTCTAAATAGAATGGGAGGACTTAAAATACCTCAGTGCTATCAGGAGAAAATACCAAGTTATAACAAGAAATTTTAAATTAAGGGACCTTGGTAATGGTTTCCATGGTATATGCACTGTAGCCAGCAATTGAGCTCTAAATGGGAAATCAGCTGCAATCATTGGCAGCTAAATACCATGGAGGTTTTGTTTTCTTGAAAGCCAAAGAGTACTGAGGATGATGTTTCCACTTAGAAAGGACTTCTAACTTTATCTTCCAAAACCCAACGCTGTGTCTTCAAGACCCAAATTAAAGGAACTTTTTTACAAAACTTACTAATTTTATCCTGAATACAATACAGAATACTACCCCAAGGTTAGTGGCCCTGTGTGCTATGGCTCTTTGCTCTGCCAAAGAGCCCAATCTGATATAATTAGCACTCCATGGGCTGCAATGTGTTGAAAGCATTCACCTTCTGTGCTCTCATTACCGGTGCCACTCTGGATCATTAGGAGAAACCAGGGGAAACAAAGCAGTGGTCCAAGCGCAACCAAGGCACATGTAGGGAATTTGGACTCAGTCATTTCTAAAACACACACATCTGTACTATTCTGCGACCTACAGAGTTAACCAACCTAGGTTTTTGTTCCTGGGCAGTGCAAAAAGGTACTCACCCAACATTCCTGCTTACATTACGCATGAGAAACTAAAATTCTAATCTAAAGAATGCAGAGATAACTTTACAAGGAGCGTATTAGGGAGGCTGCTCAGGCATTATAACTATATAAGGGAGCTTCAAAAAGTTCGTGGAAAAAAGAGAAAAGAATTAAAAGGGGCATCTTTCCATGCATTTTTTGAAGCCCCTTCCTGATTTTCCTTTTTGGGAGAGACTGCTAACGTGAACTAAGATGGCCACATTTTTAAAATGGTTCCTCTTGTAAATGACATGGATGAACTATCCTACCTTAGGCCTATCCGACTTTCCAAGGACACATAAGGATAAAAGTGAGGTAAAAGGAAAAGAAAGGAGTCTTATGATTACTTTCCTGAATCTCTCTGCCACGTGACTGATGGCAGGATGAAAAGCAGGGCCTGAGGCTTTCAGGCGACGGTAGATTAATGATGACATGGCCTTGACTTCCCAGAGGTAAAGGTTATGAAACACTGCCGGGTAAGTGGGCTTCCAATTTCATACTCTTAGGGTGAATGACAGCAACTGATGGTTTTCCTCTTAGAAACACTTCATTGCTTAAACACACAGCTGTCACCTCCCTGCTCCAGTTTCTGAAATTCATCTAAACATGTTTATTCCAAAGCTTTTATGTCAGCCAGATCACAAACATAGGGTGGTCCTAAAAACCACTGCACAGGGCCTGAGCAGAGTAAAGATTAAGGACGGGACTAGTGAGAGTATGCCACCTTATTAAGTAAGTGGGAAATAATATTCTAACACTCTCACAAGCATACACATAAAATACTTCCTCTCTCTAACAATCTTATCTACTGTCAGTCATCACCTTCAACTGTGAGAACAGAGTCAACTTTATAGGGCGCATAAGGTGCTAGAGCTTTAAAGTTATACCAGAATTAAAGTACGAACAGTATCTCGGCTAATCTTTTCAAGATTTGAAGTCCAAAGGCAAAACTCTTCTGCTTGGCTCAGCTCATACACAAACTTACTGGGTCTCAACTTTTTCTCTCTTGTCCAAATCAGGCTCTTTCCCCAACCCCCCACTCCTACTCAACCCCAGAGGAGGTCGTCTCGGTCTTGCTCTAGCTGATTGTAGGACAAAGCAAGGCAGGTGGAGGAAATGCAGGCTTCACACTTGAGACCCCTGGAAACCAAGTTTCTATTAAAAGGCCCCACCTCCCTCCCTTAAAAGCCAGGAAGCTGCTGCTTTTAAGGGTAAGCGATGCAAAGCTTGGCAGAAATGTCAAGAAGTCAGCAGAGGGAAGCTAAATCTTTTGAGTTTAAGGGTAATGTTGCTTTACCCAAAATTTACAGAGAAAGGACAATTACCTGATCATTCATAAATTTAGAATAAACACTGAAAACAGATTTTTCCCAAGTAGGTTAATAAGATTTTAAAAATCCGGATTCCTGGTCTCATCCTAACCAAAGAAATCTTAATCACAAAGTGAGAGCTATACTTAAAAAAAAAAAGACTCCCTGGTGATTCTTAATGTGCAGCCTATTTGGGAACAAATGCTTTGACAAAATCCAGACCAAGATTTAGGGCAGAAAAAAAATTCTCACCAAGTCCAGTAGTCCCAAACACTAGGGACCGTCCCAAACAGTTGATGTTCCCTCCAAACAGGGTATCTCAGCCTTAGTGAGGTGAAAGGAAAGGACCACAGCTGGCTGGGAGGAGGACTGCCTTCCTAAAATTTACAGAGGAGTAGAGAACCTACTACACCAAGAGGAGTTCAGTACAAGAAGAACAGGCCAAATAGGGTTAGAGCACACTTAAGGTGTGTGAGGAAAAGGGGGAGGCAGTAGATGCAAACATGGGAAGACCCTTTTTTCCCTACAGAACTGGAAAAGAAGAGGGAGAATGGAACGCCAGTAAGCAGAAAGTTTGCAAGAAAAGGGAAGAAACAAAAGATTTCTCTTTCAGATCATGAACTTTGTTTATTCATCTAAGAGCACAGGTCCAAGACTCATTTAGTCTACTGCCCCCTTTTCAGACAAAATACTCAGTCTACCCCCACCCTGCCAGACATTAAAAACTTTTGTACTATAGCCTATAATTCAGGATAAAAGTGTAGGTATCTGCGTTTGCAGCCCCCACCCCCCCATCACTCCAGCACCCCCTGGAGGGTAGTATCACCTACTTTGAGAAACAATGTCTAGACCAATAAAGAAGTTCATCCTATAAGGCCCTTATACGTACCCCAAAACTCACTGCCATCAAGTCAACTCCAAATCAGTGACCCTAAAGGACAGAGTAGAACTGCCTCTGTGGGTTTCTGAGACGAAAGTCTTCTCTTTCTCTGGAGGAGGGGTTGGTGGCTTTGAACTGCTGACCTTGCAGTTAACAGTTCACTGCATCACCAGGGATCCTTTATTTAGAGTAATAAAGGGGTCCATCCTATAAGGCTCTCATTTTAGAGCTCCCTTCATTTCCAGTTGTTCTTCCTCTTCAACCATCTCTTACCCAAGCATGAGTATAGTGGTGAGAATTCTGTAACTCCTTCCTTTCTAATCCATACATCAAGCATTTAAAATACAATCTCCTCACTAACACATTTTCATTGCTAGGGATTCAAAGATTCATTATTTGACATGAATTCCAAATATGGTATACCCTGAAAACACACTTCTATTTGTGTTCTAAGAATTTGCTCTGTAAATAAAAGTTAAGATTTGTTTAAATATTATACAGAAACACGAGGAAAGAGTGGAGAAACTGAGTTAACATTTTCTAAACCTTAACAAGAGCTCTCCGATTTCATTAAAAAAAACCACCCCAAAAAACCAAGGCCTTTACCAGTTTGCAAGTATTAACAGTAAGTATCCCCCTTCTCGTCCTCCAATTTGATTACATGCATCATCCCTACTACCATCTGAAAAATGCTACAGGATCTGACCTGTTTCGGATATCAAGCATGAAAAGTCGCTTTGTATTTTGTGTGACTTGGTAAAAAAATAAAGCTATTATGAAGTTACTTGGTAAAAAAATAAAGCTATTATGAAGTTACTTGGTAAAAAAATAAAGCTATTATGAAGTTACTAAATCTTACTTGAATCAAACCCATTTGTATTTTTAAAAATAAAATGTTCCCTTTCCTTAATCAATCTCATCCAAGGAATAGCACTACTGAAGTACTCTCAGTACTCCCAGGTATGATATATATGTTACACATGTTTAGAATGCTGCAGCTCTTATATCATGCAAAATCTCTTAACACGAAAATTGTCCACCAATAAACTAACAACACACCATTTTTTCCCTCCATTACAGATTTAGCAGGCTGAGTAAACCTGGATTCAGATAGTTAGCTCACATTATACCATAAACAGAAAAAATACCTGAGAATGACAGCCAGTTACTGTCATCCCAAATCTGACATATGAGAGCCAGCAAACAGATATAATGGGAGAGACAGGTTTCTAAAATTACTAAGAGTGGTGCTTTTTAAAAAACTGCCATTCAGAAAATAATGCGACCTATTTGGCTAGAAAAAATAACTTAAGGTATTTAAAAGTAAAACAGACTTAAACTCCAGCATTCTCCACCTTTTCTAGATTGTGTTTACTTTTAGGGCAAAGTTCGTCGAGAGACCATAGAGACAGAAAACTTGTTTTTTATCACAGTCATGGGTTCTGACATGTTAGAAGGAATGCAAAGACATTGGTGGGGGCAAGAAGTTAAGCAGGGAAGACTGAAGAGGTTTTTTTTCCCTTTCTAAAAATTTCCTTACTTTCAGTTCTTGCAGTTCAGATTCAAATAAAACCATAAAGAGAAAAGTAAAATGAAAATGTACAAGAGCCTAGTAGTCTCAATCATGAACCTTAGGGAAGTCTAACCCTCTATCAGAAACTTCCCAAATACAGTTTAAACAGGGAAAAACAATAACCATGTGTGTTGGTATAATATCAAAACCTTTATCCTACTTCCTTAAATTTAATAACCTTTCACCTCAAAATACTCAATCTATATTCTTAACATGTACTGTACAATGTCTTCTCATACACAGCTAGGCAAAAAAAATGTATATGAGTGAGTCATATATGAGTCTAGTCTTTATAGAAGACTAGAAAGATAAGTTAGGCAAAGAAAAACCTGACTATTTCTCTTAGATAAAATTAGAACACATTTTCAAGAGCCCTCGGCAGAAGAGAGAAAATTCCATTCTGCCTCTTTGCTGTTCCAAATTCCTACAGCCAAGTGCTTCAACAGCAGATGAATGGCACACATAATGACATCATTGATTGGAACCATAATAGAAGAGAGTGAGAAAACAGGGGGGGAGGTGGGGGCAGTGGGAAGGGAGAGAGGTGAAGATGTATTTGTGTTACAGACAAAAGACAAATTCTGTTCCTCAGCAGGGACAAATGAAGAACCAGATGAGGGATAAACTGAGGTCAGAGAGTTTTCCCTATTGTTTTCTCTTTAAACAGCTCCTTCACCACTCCCTCAGGTTTGTTTCATTAGGCAGTGGAGGGAGTGCACCGTGTTTTTATCTTAAAAAGACAGAAAAGAAAAAAATAGACTAAGGATTCCCTATTATATCTCTCCCCTCTTCAAAGTCTTATAGTATTGAGTCAGAAGGGGATCTAAAGGAGTGGTTAGGTTTTTGTTGTGCCCTAAAATGCCAAAGTTCTCCAAGAAATGCTGGACTATATTAGGGTGGAGTCTTAGTTCTTCCTGAAATTCATCCTCTCTAATATGCAATCTCAACTGTTATCGCTACCATCTATCAAGCCCTTTTTTTTCCCTGATCATTTTATTAGGGGCTCATACACCTCTTATCACAAACCATACATACATCAATTGTGTAAAAATGAGGACCTAATGCAGGGGGCTTAAGTGGAAAGGAAATGCTTTGAGAATGATGAGGGCAATGAATGTGCAAATGCGCTTTATCAATCCCTTTTTAATTTCTCTGCTTTCTTCTTAAATCTAAGTTAAAGCACACATTTTTTTTTCCAAGTGGAAGCATTTTGGGGAACAAAATAAAGACCATTTAAAATAAGGAGTGAGGTTTTCTCACAAAAGCCTTTGAGATATAACAAAGAAGATTGCGTTTATTGTATCTACAATCTTGCCCATTACATTTCTCTTCATCCTGTGGCGCAGTTAAGTTGCACTTACGTTATACACTGCTACCAGAGTATGTTTGGCTGGAAGAAAAAGAACAGCTACTTCCGAGGCTCCTTTTCCAACTTACTTTGAAAGCTAATTCTTCTACCATCACTTCTTTATATAAAATATTTTACCAAACTCCTCTCAGGTTTTTGCAGTTCTAAGCACTGTCCTACAATTCTTCCCTTTAAAAGAACTAATTTCTAAATTCCAAAAAAATCCCTCTGAGAAGACTGGTGACCAATTTCTACATTGAGTTATGAATTTGGGGCAACGAACGTACAAATGTGCTTTACACAAATGATATATGAATGTACTATGATAAGAGTTGTACAAGCAAAAAAAAAAAAAGGACGACTAAAAAAATAAAATAAAATAATGAATTTCTTGATATCCAAAGGCTACCCTCTACACTAAGAGCCTGTCTGAAGGAGAAGAACAAACCAGCAATAAATATTTCTTCTTTTATTTCAGATGGAAGGAGGTAAATGAAATAAAATCAAATACAATACCCTACTGTGCTTGGAACCAACCATTTAGTCCCTGCCTCCTCAAAAAACAAACAAAAAAAACCATGCTCACTAGCCCTCTCAACTTCAGAAGTGGTTCACTTCTAACCAAAGTAAGCAAAAATAAATAATCATATGGGAGGCTCAAAAAAGTCAAAATAACCTGCCTGATGAAGAGACTATGAAGACATGTGTGAAGGCAGCAAACGGTCCCTGGCTGTCACAAAGACTGGCATGTGGGGTCATAAAGGCTTGCCTTAAAAATATGTCATCTGAGGACCTAATGTCAGGGGTTTAAATGGAGAGAAAATGTTTTGAGAATGATGTACAAATGCGCTTTACACAATTGATGTGTGTATGGATTGGGATAACAGTTGTATGAGCCCCT
>NW_022103898.1:77724912-77726201 GCF_000313985.2 Echinops telfairi | reverse complement strand
TGTGTGATCCAAGGGTGGTAAATAAAATATAAGTCTGCAGGAAGGTAAGGTATTGGAGCTTAAATTCTGAGCACCCAGTTTGCAGAAGGCTATGGAGACAGTGAAAGCCCCAAATCCATTTGCAGGATCCCCACTCAGATTAAGCCTCCAGTGAATCGCCTCTGACCAAACAAAACCAAATTCACTGCCATCAAGTACATTCCGACTCCAGTGACCCTATAGGATTGAGCAGAACTGCCCCTGCGGATTTCTAAGACTGACTCTTTTTGTTGTTGTTGAAGACTAGCCCTTTACAAGAGTAAGCCTCATCATCTCTCCTGACCAGGGAAGCGAATAACCTTGCCATCAGAAAGAGTGCATTGGAAAGTAGACTAATGCAGACGTCGAAAGATGAAAATTGGACACCTTATCATTTGTCCTCCCTTGTAACACATTTTTGTATTTTCTGTTATCTTTTCAACTGTTTTTCTGTTTTATTTTGCTGTGTGTTTTTGTATGTTCTTCACTATATGGTATCTAGGATAGGTAAATCTATAGAGTCAGTAACTAGATTAACAGTTTATTAGGATTAGGGAAAGGGAGATAAGTATGGGGAGTTAAAATAATGAGTACGAGGAAGAAAATGCTCTAAAAGTACAAATGATTATACTTAGGATTGCATGTAGTATTAAATAAAAAATGATGCCGAGGGAGGTGGGGGGCCAGCCCCCACCGCTAATACTCCTATTGCTACAACTCGGATTCAGTAATACTACTTCTGGGTTCAGTGATGCACAATTGTACGGTTGAGATATATAAGAATTAAAGTCATCAAGAGCATGAGAGATATTACAATAATACAGTCAGACACATTACATGATAGCATTGCTCACATCAGCCCAGCTTGGTGGTCCATGTGGAAAGAGGGGGAAGGGAAGGAGGGTAAGGGAACAAGGGAGAGGGAGTGACCAGGTAGTGAGCAGCAAGGAGCTCAGAGCCAGAGAGAGATCTATATTGCTGACTCACACCTATATACCTTTTGGGGGCAAGCCAGCCCACTAATTACAGGTAGAGACATACTTCACAGGCTGCACTATAGGTTACACAGTAATGAGGGGGTGGTCTAGGGGCATACATGCAGTAGGAAGAGGGACAGCTGGTTTGGCCTGTCCCTGGCCCAATTGATAGAGACCATTATCAGTAGGATGCGAACTCCTCCTACAGGAGCCTGTCCATTGTCCCCAGAGGCAGGGAGCAGGCCCACCCCTGTGGAGGGATGAGACAGCAGTCTGGCAACTGATTGCCCTCAG
>NW_022103898.1:77719384-77722963 GCF_000313985.2 Echinops telfairi | reverse complement strand
CACATTTGTTGCAAGTAAAAAAAACTATTAAGCTTTTATTCATGCTGAAAAGTAAAATAAACAAATGAAAGTAATCATCTAGTTATTAGCCTCAACAAGAAGATTGTCAGTGGAGAACATTTAGTTTGTTTTCCACCTTTTTGTAGTCTGATGTGGTGTAACATAGAGCACAAACATCAAGGAAGAAAGTGTTCAAAATGACAAGCAAATTAGAGTGAAATGACACGTTAGGAAAATTATATGGAAAACCAAAATTAATAAAACTCAGTACTACAGAGAAATAAGGAAGACAAACTGAGGAAGGATACAAGATGTACAGTATATGTTTCCTAATTCTAATCAACAACCAAGAAGCAGTAACTCATGCCCTTCATATTTCTGGAGAACAGCATTAGCCAGACTCCTTTGCTGCTTAGCACTTGGGTTGGTTTATTTTTTAATACTCACATAGTTAAGAGTTCCTATAACTGCTTAGTCTATCAAGTTTTAACTTGCCAAGTATGCCAATGCTTGGGGAAAAAAACCCCACTCAAATAAACGACATCAATTAACATTACAATGGTAAGCTCGGACTTAATTTTTAGTGATACTAATGTCCAGTGAGCCATCATGGTATTGGCTGAGCTGGATTCCCATCTTTATTTCCTTTATTCATTCACTTCATCATCCTGGCCACATAAGTTTCCCATGTGCCAGTCACATCTTATCCTTCACCAATAGGACCGACCCATCATTATTACTCTGGTGAAGCCTGGCAAACTAAGGAACAGAAAGTGAAACAAGCAGTGAAGCACAGACTGAAGAAAACCTAGCTGGTGATCAATCAGAACCAACCAGGCAGAGGTTATTTATCTGGGTTTTGTTTTGTTTGAGGGGGTGGGAGGTTTCTCAGCCTAGTCACCATAAGGCTTACACAAGAAAAGGCATGACATTCTATCCTCCAATAGTCCAAAGAATGGGAGGGGGGCAATTTACAGCCTCTTGTGTAAAAAAATGTCTATAAATGCCAGTGCTATTCTTTGCCTTGTCACTTCCCATTATCCTAAACCAACAGGATTGTATTTACTGAGAACGGAGCTGGAAACATGAACAGAGAGACTTTTCTTGGGGTTGAGGGTGGGGGTGGGGGAACAACAGCAAAGCAGTAACTCAGATTTCTTTCTGTATACTATCCAATGTGTATAGTATACTAATGGAGGTGAAAATTAAAATATAGGAGAGTCAACAAGTCAGCACAGATGATGGAAATATTCAAGAATGGTTAACAGTGATGGTTAAATATGCTGAGTATAATTAATGTCACTGGACTACACGTTAAGATTGTAAAAATGGCATATTCTATATCACTTATATATTTATATGTATACCACAATTAAAACAATTCTGCTTCTTGAAATTTGTAATAGGCTCAAGCTATTAAAAAAAATTGACCCTGGGAGGGGGGAGTGGGGAGGAAAATGGGCAGCTGATATCAGGGGATAAAGTAGAAGGCAAATGTTTTGAGAATGATGAGGGCAGCGAATGTACATATGTGCTTGACACAATGGATGTATGTATTGATTGTGATAAGAATTATAGGAACCCCCAATAAAATAGTTAAAAAAACAATTGACCCATAACCCATGGCTCACTTACTTCACATACTACTTATATTAGTATACTGAAACCAGCATGTTATCAGGGACTTAAATTATGCTCAAGAAAAACACAGTCTATGTATAGATGATGTCCGTCTACTTAGGATACTGAATAGAGAAGTGTTATCTTCATACCTACTTACTACCCTCTACTCTTGGTACCATAACACGCTGAAAGAAAACCATGGCTAGAGAAATCCAACGTTTAAAGACAGGTGGCCTAATTATATAGGAGGTGGTGATAGTAGAACTCTAAACCTCAGGATAAGCTCTGCAGAAGTGTGTTGACCTGGCTAGTCAATAAATACAGACTTAAACATGTCACTGACCTCAGTCAACTAAATAAATAGTAGGTATTTGTTTGGTAACTCATCTTTGATGATAAAAGAGAGCTGCCCAGAGACTGAACAAACTGAGACGAGACTGTGAACTAGGCAACTCTTGCCAGCAAATGTGGCCTGTTGCAGACAACACTGCTACAATCCCAAAATGATCTGAAAACAGAATACTTCCTTTTATCTCTTACATCCCTTCCTCCAACTTATTTTCTTTCGGTTCACTGTGAAACAGGTTATATTTTCTACAAGTCCTAACAAATTTGGGGCTACTAAAAATAGTTCAAAGGCGTGCTTTGATAAAAGATTTCTACAGCACATCCATATAAGTGCCATATAAGAACTATACACTAGACTTGAATAGTCCATATCATAGACAATAACCACAAATAGCTATTTAAATGAAAAAATTAACAATTCATTTCCATAGTCACATTTCAACTTACCAAGAACCATATATGGCTAATGACTACTGAAGTAAACAATGGACTTTCTAATGGATTAGCTTTGGAAGTTTCATTGAACAGTGTTGCTATAGATAACATTGTTAGGATATTTTAATGGCTTATGGGGAAAAGTAGAGCAAACTATTAAAATCAGGATAGTTCTAAAATTAGGTTTAAGATCATTGGAAGGAAGAACTACAGATGGTCAACGAAGAAATCTCAGAATTCCACACTTTCAAGCAAAGCAGTCAATGTAAGAAACCATATATACCAGTGGTTCACAACCTGTGGGTCCTGACCCTTTGGGGGTCAAACAACCCTTTCACAGGGGCCACCCAATTCATAACAGTAGCAAAATTACAGTTATGAAGGAGCAATGAAAATAATTTTATGGTTGGGGGGGTCACTACAATATGAGGAACTGTATTAAAGGGTCGCGGCATTAGGAAGGTTGTGAACCACTGATATATCCAAAAGGAACTCAAAGTTTGTGGAGAAAATGGAATTAAAAGATAATCGAAGCTCCCCAACAACTTTTGAAGCTCTTTCATGCACTAGTAAAGCGCTATTCGAAATGTGGACTGCCTCTTGGTGTTAGACCCCAAAGTATGACCAGTCTTCACTAAGTCTAGAACTGAGCTTTTTGGAACTTCCAAAGCAATTTAAAACACTGCTGGGATGTTTTTGTTGTATTTTATTAAAAGTATCAGTATACAATGAATTGAAACATTTAACAGCTAGTCTTTTGCAATGCCTATAACATGAAAAGCATTACCTTAGAACATATGAAGGGGCTTCTAAAAATTCATGGAAAATTCCATTATCTTTTAATTCCATCTGCCCATGAACATTTTGAAGCTCCTCTATGTGTAAAAAATAAACTACATACATTAGTAAATGATGAATGTTATGACAAAATGGAGCCTAGAGTCAAGAGGTCTTTCTGCCAATCATCACTACCTGATAACAAACCTTCAGAGACTTAAAATGGAAACTCAATGACCAACTAGCACAGGAGTTAATGAATGTAAAAAAGCAAGTTTAGGGAGAGTGGGTTGGAAAGAGGGTTATGTGACCTCCTCCCTGGGGGATGGACAACAGAAAAGTGGGTGAAGGGAGACATCGGACAGGGCAAGATATGACAAAATAATAATTTATAAA
>NW_022103898.1:77652015-77710480 GCF_000313985.2 Echinops telfairi | reverse complement strand
AGCCTCGCCCTGGGAAAACCACCTTCGTGATCATGGTGTCTCCCCTGCCAGGTAAGTATACATGAAAATATCTTCAGTGAAATGTCAGTCACAAAAGACCACATATAATTACATTTATGTGAAATGTCCACAGCAGGCAAATGTATGGAGACATAAACAAAACAAAACCCTTACAAACTAAATGAATGGTCTTAGTAAATTTTATCTTAATAAAGCTGTTAGAGATGCCATATCTGGATAAAAGAACATAACTATTACCACAATGAAGTGCAATGAAGGTCTCTTACAGCTAATGGTCTGTTCTGAAATCAGCACCAAGAACGCACACAGTGAACAGGCCTCGAGGCTCAACCTTAATCTAGTGAGTATTTTCCTTCAAACTACAGAATTTCAAGTTCAACCCTACACTGAGTTCCCTAATTCTCCACTACATTACTGAACATGGATTTAACTTTTACCAAAACTCGTATGCTAAAATAAAACAACCCCACCCATATTCCCAGAAATATTAGGTCTTATGTTCTTATTCAAAGAATGTGCCTTTTTAAAATGCTCCAAAATCCTATTACTTATCTCTGTAATTTTAAGATGTTAGATTCATTAATAAGGCAATTATACTTCAAATTTTCAAAAAGTTGTTAATAACAGAAAAACACACCAATTTAACCATTTTTACATGCACAATTCTGTGACATTGATTACATTTTTCAGAGGTGTAACCATTCTTCACCTCCTTTTCTGAGTTGTTCCTCCTTCATTAACATGAACTCCCAGCTGGTCCTCTGTTTCCTATCAAATCTGTTCAGTTGCTGTTGTTCCAGACCTTATTTTATTGCTTAGATGTTAGACTCATACTAAGTACTAAGTTTAGCTTTCATCTTTCCTGAAACAGCAGCATCTAAACATCTAAAGTCTAATAAATGTCTTTAATAATTTTATATATATATATAAAAAAAATGTTGTGCTTTTACTATAATATCTCTCTTAATATAACCAAGAGAGCCAGAAAAAAATTTTGCTTCTAAAACAGTTGACAATAGTAGCTTAGATTTTGTTGGTCTTTTTCCAAGCACAGCATGACATTGTGCTGGGGAACAAGTGGGAGGGTGAGGGTGGGGGATCTTACATAAACACAATGACAAGATCTTTAGGGAACATTTTCTAATCCTACTTAAAACAACTCAAAGGCCACCAGAAAAAAAGGATTACTAGATTTAAAACATTTAAATTTTAAGTCCTTGAAAATAAGCATTATATTCTTAATAGCTTTAACTTTTATTGCAAGAGTAAAATATTGATTGTAGAACATTTTAAAACATGGATTAAAAGTCACTTAAAATTCTACCAGAGAAAATAAGTATTAACACTTTGATATATATCCTTTAAGTAATTCTTCCTATCTATACACACCATTTAATGAAATGGAAAACACATCGTTAATATATAATTTTGTAACTTGCTTTTATACTTAATATTTTTATTCTCTTCAGTATCACTTTTGCTATGTATAGTCTTCTATAACAGTATAATACATAGTTACTACTTCTTTATTATATATTATTACTCTAAATAATGCTGTAATAAACTTTGTGGCTAAGTTAAGTATACCTAAGATAGATAAGTGATATTCTTTTCCCTGTTATCATTCATAGAAGCCAGCACACTAGTTAGGTGCACAGAAATTCCACACTTAATCTGAGATAAGGGACAAGAAAGAAAGGTACAGCACTCCCTCTTATTTGCATATCAAAAAGTGCAGGTCTAACCTCCTAAGGTCTTTTAAAGCTAACAAGTTCACCCGAATTGGGAGAAATTAAATTTGTTGTGCCTGAAAAGAAGATAAAGTTTCTTAAAAGAGCCTCTAGAAGCATACCTTTTGTTGGAACTGAAGAAATGCCAAACCTGTAGAAAGAAAAACACACTAAATTTTAGGAAGGTTTTCACACTCCTGGCTGTCTGTCTCCGTGTCAAGTGTACACATGGCACTCTGCTTGTGATCTCAAGTTTTGCAATCATTAGCTAATTTTAACAACCCCATGAAAGAGGTTCAGTTTTCTCCTCTTCACACAAGTCTACAGAATAAGCTAAAAGGAAACCCTGATCAGATTTAGGGGTAGAAGTCAGCTGCTTGATAACAAAATTCAATCTATAAATACTACATTCAAATCAGATGTGCTCATAGGGCTAAGAATGTGTTTATTTTTTACCAGTAAAGCCTCTATGCTACTTAAAATCAACCAATATCAAACCATCTCAGATACAAAAAGCTGGGGGCACTTACCTAGCTGCTCGGGCAGCTTTCTTACTTTCCAAGCTCACAGGTACATTGAATCGTTCAGCTCGTTTCTGCATTCTCTAAGTGACAATAATTCAATAGGGAAGATTAAAAACCTCAATTTCTGGTTTGCTTATTTTAAGAGAAAAGCTGGTTAGAGTTGGTTTGATCATGAGTAATTTCTTAAGGTTTTAACTGAGAATACTGACAATTCTAAGGGTATCAGACTGTATCTATCCTAAGACTTAACTCAACCACCCTCCCCACAAAGCAAGCATAGAAAGATGACATTACCTTCGCACCCTGAAAAATGAGGAAATAAAATAAAACCTACATCGTACCCAAATCAGAAGTTGTTTTGGTTGACCTTGGAAAAGAGAGCCAAGAAACAACTTGGTTCCAACATAGCCGTTCTGAAAAAAAGCATTATTGTCCTTTGTTGTTCTCAACATGTTCACTGATTCTCTAAGACTACAAAGAGGACAAATGCAGGGCCTCGACGAGAATGCAATTTCGGAGATCTTGAGACAGAATCCAAAAAAAATTCAATCTCAACTGCTAGTGAGTAACAACTGAAGGGTGACATCTTCTCTTATTACTTTTCATTTCTTGTATCCTAGTTCTAGGCTTGTACACATTTTAGCGTGAGGTACCATTAAAACCCTAAGATTGTATTTTAAAAAGAGATTATATTAGCCCAAATATTTTCTTAATGTAGTTTGTGGAGAAATATATCAACACCAAAACCTGACATTAGCTTTCTGCCTATATGGAAAATTTAAAAATTAAATGATGTAAATAGAACAAAATGTAAGAAACACTAAGGTAAGTGTAGAGACTATTCATCTAACAAGAAGCAGAAATATAATAGGAAGCAAATACCTACCTCAGTCTGTGGTACTTCAGAGGTGATTTTTACCACTTTCTTCTCTGCTGCCCTGGAGAAGATACATATTTTTCTAAATTTAAAAAAAAACAACGATTTTCTACACCTAAACCTTAGGGTTAAATAACAATTCACCTAACTCATGTCCTATGCCCCATCTCTCTCCATTAAAAAAAAAAAATCACAGCACAAAGCCCATTAGAGCTTTAGTTCCCTAAACTATCATCTATAAGAAGAGCTCAAATAAGTGCCAAGCTATTTATCTAAGAAAGTATGAAGTTTGATTAAATACATTAGGCTGAAGGGGAATAATGTAATTTCATTTAAAAACTTTGAATTTACTTATAAACTAATGTTTACTCCTCCAAGCATTTAAATTGAATAGCAGCTTTCAATTTTCATCACAACCGTTAATGAGTGCTCTACAGGTCTCAGTTTTTTTCTAACAAATCCCTTATTTCCCCATGGGGCCTGTAGCTCCAGCTGCAACAGTCAAAGTGGGACACATAAAAATGCCAAAGAGGGTGGGAAGAAAAAAGGCCAAGGGGAATTTGACTTAGGAAAACATGGTAAGTTACTGGTCAAAAGGTCTAAGAGAAAACAAAAGGGGGGACCATAGGGGCGGGAGACAAAGTTCGGAAGTACCCAGGATAAATGGAAGGGCATTAACCCTCCACCAAACAACTCCCATAAAACCATGGGTCATAACCAGTCTCATTAAGGTCCCTCATTTAGAGACATGGGCAGCTTTTGTTCCAATATCCCGGACACTTTTCCCATTTGATGCTCTGCAAGGTAGTAATGGTTTAATGACATTTTCAGAGGAAGCAATTCTGGAACAGGAACTTACTCTCTCCCTCCATCCTTTTGTTGCAAGTCCTTGGACTGAAAGACAAGTAATGAGTGCCCCCTGCTGACCAACTAAGTTCTATACTATTTTAACTACTGTGGCTGTGGTGGGGGTGGGGGTGAAGGTAAAATTATCAAGCTAGGAACAGAAGAGTACTTTTGGGAGACTCTCAGGCCAAAGATGATGAAAAGTGACCTCTTTTTAAAGATTCAGAGGAGCTGAAATTAAACCTGGATAATGTGACTTAGTATAATAAACGTCCAAGGTATTCCTATTTCTTGGCCATGCAGCTTCTTCCATCCCTCCCCACCCTGTTCAGGCATAAAAGGATCAAATAAGTTTAATGTCTTACTTGGACGTCCAATGCCATTAAGAGAGCAGTGCTCTGAAACTCCAGGCTAATGCCTAGCTCCACATTCCCATCCTGAAGCACAATCGGTGCACTACACCTCAAGGCAGAAAGGGAACTGCATAGAAGCAGCTCCCTTTTGCTCCATTCCAATTACTTTTAGTCTCAATTAAACTCAAGCGATAAAAACACAGGACTTCTGGGACAGAAGGGGAAATTTCTACTCTTCACAGAGAAATGTTCCTCTACTAGCCACAGTCATATATAAACTCACCAAACTACAGGGGCCCAGAACCTTTCAGATAATATACTTCAATCTCACCATAACTATCCACCCCAAAAGCAAAAATTTTTATGAGCCCCCAATAAAAATCTTTTTATTGGGGGGCTCATACAACTCTTATCACAATCCATACATCAATTGTGTAAAGCGCATTTGTACATTCACTGCCCTCATCATTCTCAAAGCATTTACTCTCCACTTAAGCCTCCGGCATCAGATCCTCATTTTTCCCTTCCCTTCCCTCCCCGCTCCCCCCTCCCTCATGAGCCCTTCATAATTTATAAATTATTATTTTGTCATATCTTGCCCTGTCCGACGTCTCCCATCACCCACTTTTCTGTTGTCCATCCCCCAGGGAGGAGGTCACCTATAGTTCCTTGTAATCGGTTCCCTCTTTCCTACCCACTCTCCCTCTACCCTCCCAGTATCGCCACTCACGCCACTGGTCCTGAAGGGATCATCCGCCCTGAACTCCCTGTGTTTCCAATTCCTATCTGTACCAGTGTACATCCTCTGGTCTAGCCAGACTTGCAAGGTAGAATTCGGATCATGATAGTGGGGGCGGGGAGGAAGCATTTAGGAACTAGAGGAAAGTTGTATTTTTCATCGTTGCTACATCGCACCCTGACTGGCTCATCTCCTCCCCAAGACTCCTCTCCCAAAAGCAAAATTATCCCAACATTTTGATATTCCAACTTTGAATATCCTTGTTTTGAAATTTATTGATAAAATTAAAGCCTTGAAGAAAGAAAAAGAATTATATCCATTTTGTGTGTCCTGTGGCTAACTGAACTAACAATTTCAAACCTCAGTACCTCCAACACACACAGCCAATCTGAAAGTTATTCTCCAAGTCTCCGTTATCAATGCACTCTTCCTATTAATATACATACCTCCTACAGGGAGAAGTTATTAGTCGGCTCTAAAAACCAATCACACTATCCATAATTTATTAAAATATAAAATGTACAACCTCTGTGCGATCGAGCAAATCTACTGCTAGAATTTATCCTGTGGGTGTACTTTCAAACCAAAGCCAATGACGCTGAGTTGATTTTGACTCACAGCAACCCTGTATGAGGTTTCCCAGACACTGTAAAGCTTTACAGTTACTGACAGTTCACCTTTCCCCTCAGAACACCTGACAGGTTCGCATTGCTGACCTTGTAGGTAGCAGCCCGGTTTTTAATCCAAAGGGCCACCAGGGACCCTTGGACATACTTCTAAAATTATAAAAATTGCTAGACAGAGACAGTAATGCATGATTTTATTATAAATGATAAGACTAGATAAATTCTTGTTTACTCTTGTTAACAAGAGACCAACCATCTCACTAAGAATTATTATTACTTCATAACGTTTATGGGAGGCCTGATCGTGTAATGGTTTTACATGTTGCGCTGCAATCTGCATGGTCCGCAGCTCAAAACCAACAGCAACTTCTCAGGAGGAAGATGGAGTTTTCTACTCCCATAAGTAGTTATAGTCTCAGAAACTCACAGGGCAGCTCTATCCTGTCCTATCAGGTTGCTATGAGTTGGCATTGACTCCGTGGCAGTTAACTTTGGTTTTTAAGGTCGATGAGATTATGGGGGGGAAAAGATGTAAAGTGCACATACATGTATATATACACTTAGCATACATAAAACACTGCAGGATATAAAAAAATCTTCTGGGAGGCCAGGAGAAAGTGGGAACAAGAGGTACTGACTTGTCAATTTTTACACTCCTCCTTGTGGTTAGCAGCCCAACTCAGCCTATGATGTCACCAGGGTACTACAGTCTAAAACAGCGATATTTGTGGAAAGAGCCTTAAATACCAGATGTTTACGATTAACTTTGTCAGAATAGTTTATATAAAATGTGAGGCACACTTTCCATTTTATTACTTGATTCCCTTCCTCGATTACACGTCAAAAAAATAAAATAGTGGTGGCTTAAAAAACTGTCCTCTGGCACTGAATCTGCAGCGCCGGGAGAGGGACATATCTGATCAAGCACACAGGAGCAGATGTAGGGGGAAGAGGAGAATGGAGCATTCTGGCCCACCAGGCCTTGAGGACGATGTTCCCAATTAGAGCAGCCAGTCCAGACAGGACCACATGGCCGGCCCCACTATGAGACATGATGTCCCTCACTGACCCATAGCCCAGAGACACGGTGTGGGAATTGCGCCCGATCTGATACTGTCACACCGAGGCAAAACACTAAGGGGGTGCAACAGAACAGCAAGGGAACGGAGCGTCGAGGTCCCCAAGGAATGCTGAAGGTGGACTTTGGGGCCAGGGTGTAGCGCCCCAACAGACTGGACTGGAATACACTCCTAAAGGCCAACAAACAGTCCTTGAATTAACTATAAGCTTTTCTTTCTTGTTGTGTTTTGTTGTATATTGTTGCTTGGTTTTGCTCTGTGTTGTTTTTGTGCATGTTATTATCTCCACAGGTCTGTCTAAATAAGATAGGCTGCATGAACACTCTGGAGGAGAAAACAACAAGACCGACAGTTCCAGGGGGACATGGGAGAGGGGAAGGTGGGGGGAAGGTAGTGGTGTTAACAAACCCAGAAACAAGGGAACAACAAATGATCCAAATCGGTGGTGAGGAGTGTGTAGAAGGCCTGGTAGGGCATGATCAAGGGTAATGTAACCAAGGCCTGGTAGGGCATGATCAAGGGTAATGTAACCAAGAGGAATTACTGAAACCCAAATGAAGGCTGGGCATGATAGTGGGAAAAGAGGAAAGGCAAAGGAAATAGAGGAAAGAGCTAGGAGGCAAAGGGCATTTATAGAGGTCTAAATAAAGGCATGTACATATGAAAACATATTTATATATGAGGATTGATAAATAGATCTATGTGCATATATCTATAGGCTAATATTAAGGTAGCAAGGATATTGGGCCTCCACTCAAGTACTCCCTCAATGCAAGAATACTTTCTTCTATTAAATTGGCATTCTTCCCGACACAACCGCTGAAGACAAAGCAGGTGAACAAGCAAATGCGGTGAAGAAAGCTGATGGTGCCAGGCTATCAAAAGATATAGCATCTGGGGTCTTAAAGGCTTGAAGGTAAACAAGCAGCTATCTAGCTCAGAAGCAACAAAGCCCACATGGAAGAAGCACACCAGCCTGTGCGATCACAAGGTATGGAAGGGATCAGGTATCAGGCATCATCAGAACAAAAGATCTTATCATAGTGAATGAGGTGGGGAGGGCTGAGTGGAGACCCAAAGCCCATTTGTAGGTCACTGGACATCCCCTTACAGAATGGTCTCGGGGAGGAGACGAGCCAGTCAGGGTGCGATGTAGCAACGATGAAACATACAACTTTCCTCTAGTTCCTAAATGTTTCCTCCTCCCCAACTATCATGATCCCAATTCTACCTTACAAATATGGCTAGACGAGAGGATGTACACTGGTAGATAGGAACTGGAAACACAAGGAATCCAGGGCGGATGATCTCTTCAGGACCAGTGGTGTGAGTGGCGATACTGGGAAGGTGGAGGGAGGATGGGTTGGAAAGGGGGAACCGATGACAAGGATCTACATGTGACCTCCTCCCTGGGGGACGGACAACAGAAAAGTGGGTGAAGAGAGACGTCGGACAGGGCAAGATAAGGCAAAATAATAATTTATAAATTATCAAGGGTTCATGAGGAAGGGGGGAGCGCGGAGGGAGGGGAAAAATGAGGAGCTGATGCCAGGGGCTGAGGTGGAGAGCAAATGTTTTGAGAATGATGATGGCAATGAATGTACAAATGTGCTTTACATAATTGATATATGTATGGATTGTGATATAGAGTTGTATGAGCCCCTAATAAAACGATTAAAAAACAAAATAAAACACTGTCCTCCCTTACAAACCTCCTTACAAGTTCTCTGGAGAGCATTTAACTATGGTGGTGCTCCTACCAAAGAGTAATAAGGGTTAGGAAAATGAAACTCATGTCCGAATGTGAAATATCATTAGGTCCTAAGTACTTCCTACATAACTCAGAGACAAATCACTTTGCTTCACTGGGATCATATATTTGAAGTGGATGCCTGAAAATGTATGCATTCATCAGAAAGGAAAAGGTCAAGAGAGTATATGAGGGGAATAGAGTGAAATATTAAATCCAAGGAAACTAGAACTATCGGGCCTGTACCAAGACAAATAAAAATGGGATAGTTACACGTCAACAGTTTTCTCAGGGGGTTCTTCCTCTTTGACAGGCAGCTCTATGGGTTTAGGCTCTTCTTCCTAAAGTCAAAAGAAGCAAGATAGTTATCATAAATCAAGAATAAAAAGTCCATCAACCGACCATTCTAACTCCAACAATCAAACCAGTGTCCCAGAACTCCCACTCCTTTCATTGTGCTCCTCTAATGAGTTGGCAAGGAGCTCTGGTGGTGCTGTCTGGGAAATGTCAGCAGTTCAAACCCACCAATCACTCACAGAGAGAAAGGAGATAAGGCTGTCTGTTCCCATCAAGATTTATGGCTTCAACATATGTACAAATGTGTTTGACACAATGGATAGATGTATGGATTATTATAAGAGATGTATGGATTGTGATAAGAGCTGCTTGAGCTCCACAAAAAAACGATAAAAAAATAAAAAAGATTTACAGCCTCATGGAATCATGGTGTTGACAGAATCAGGTAACAGGCACCAGAAGACCCAAAACAAACAAACAAAAACATATTGTTGAGAACAAGGGGGGTTGGAGCAGAGACCCCAAATCCATCTGTAGACAATAGGACATCTCCTCACAGAAGGGTCACAGGAAGAGACGAGTCAACCAGGGCGCACTATAGCACCCATGAAACACAACACTCCTCTGGTTCTTTGAGGCTTTCGCACACATTCCCACTATCATGACCCCAGTCCTGCCTTTCAGTTCTGGGTAGACCAGAGCATGTACACTGACTGGTACAAGATAAGAGCTCACGACACATGGAATCCAGGTCAGATAAACCCCTCAGGAACAGAAATGGGAGTCACGATACCAGGGGAGTAGGGGATAGGGGGGTGGGGGGTAAGGGGGAGCTGATAGTATGATTGATACATAATCCTACCTCCACCCTCGGGGAGGGTGAACAACTGAAACGTTGGGGAAGGGAGACAGTGGTCGGTGTAAGATATGAAAACAATAAATTATAATTTATCAAAGGGTCAATAAGGGTGGGAGGGAGGGGGAAAAAGAGGAGCTGATACCAAGGGCTCAAAAAGAAAGTAAATATTTAGAAAATGATGGCAATATATGTACAAATATGCTTGATACAACTGATGTATGGAATGTCTTAAGAGCTATAAGAATCCCCCCAAAAAATAATTAAAAAAAAAAAGTTTTACAGCCTCAGAAACTATTATGTAGGGTCACTATGCGTCAGAACTGACTTAATGGCAGTGGGTTTGGTTGAAACAAGTCTGCAACTAACTCCTCTATAATGACTGAGAAGCAACATGGCCAAGGCAGTGTACACTGCCAGGCCAAAAACTGACCCAACTCTCTCCAACTCACCTCCGTTTCATCTCCCAGTACATCTTCTTCATTTGCCTCCTCTTCAGCTAAAGAATATTAAACATTCAGGTCACTGTACTTATGCTAAAATGATAATAATTTGCCTTCTTAAGAGAAAATACAATAATGAAAGCTGTACTTGTGCTAACATAAAATTTGTTCCACCGAAAAGGTAATAACTCTATTTCTACCTTGCATTAATACAAAATTAAATCCCATTAAGTTAAAAACAAAAACACCTGAACATGATGAAGTGAAACTACAAAGTTAATAAAAGATTTTTGGAAGAATTATCATTGAGATTTAATGGTGGCAAAGAATTTCTAAAAACCTAAAGGTTTTTTAAATTAAGGATTTCTATATAATGAAGGACATCATGGACACAGTTAACAGACACATCAGAAAAGATATACTTATGTCTTAAACCAACAAGGGATTAAGTACTAAAATATAAATACTTGTAAATGAAAAGGGGAGTTATGGTCTCAATAGAAAAATGAACAAAAAAGAACCACTTCAAATAGCCATTGACACAGACCTATTTAAAATTGTTTAATGTTAGAGAAATTAAAGTGAAAATAGATTAGCAAAAATTAGGACACCTGAAAGGCTAGTGCCAAATTTAGGTTTATAAAGGAGATACAAGAACCCTCAGGCACTGCTGATGAATGTGTAGATGTATGGCAGTAATTCTGGAAACAATTTGGCAATGCTTAGTAATATGCGGTACACATTTATGACGTCAATGGTTCAAATCCACCTGCCATTCCACAAGAGAAAAATGTAGCTCTACCAAAGATTTAGTTGCAGAAATCCCATATAAGGTCACTATGAGTTGCAATCAACTTTGTGGCAGTGCGGTTTTTTGTTATGCAGTAACTGAATCAATAGACTAGATGATTACACAGCCACGTGCCAGAAGCATACATTAAAAAAAATGCGTAAGTATTTTGTGGAAAAAAAAAAGAAAGAAAATGGAATTAAAGAAAATGAACTCTTTGAAGTCCCCTCATACATACTAAGCACATTAGAATAGTTGCTTAAACCAGAGAGGGAGTATGAAGAGTGGAATAAAAGGGAATAAAAATTAGAGAGGAGATTTGTACACCCTAGAATGAGTATACCTTAAGCATATTTTGCATGTTTTAAAGAGTGAGGATGTGTGAGCTAGAAGGTACCAGAAATAACCTTGCTTTATGGAGTCCAAGGGTCAAGAAAGCAATTTTCTCATTTCATAATCAGGACCAGACATTTGGCTATGTAAGCAGTGGCTGCCCAAAAGAACTTAGTAAACTTCTGGCATAGCAAAAATTAGAACTCAAGCCTTCTAATTCTCAGGCTAATGAAACTTGTATCACCACATTACCTATGTATATACAGATATAGATATACATATACATTTCTTTGTATTATAGTCACTGAGGTAGTATCTTCGCAGATAATTAACTGCTTGTCAGCAACAACCTTGATGAAAATAAGAAAATGTCCACGCGACAAGAGCCCGGAAATTGATCTCTTCATTCACACAACGTCTTGCTTTTACAGAGCACTCACCATGCTCTTCCAGATATGCCTGGAGCCTGTTGATGAGATCTTGTTTTATTCCCTTGGTCTCCAAGCCACGTGCAAGACATTCCTGCTTTAGTTCAGCAAGCTGAAAAACAAGAAGAATTTTTTTCTTAGTTAACAGGATAACCCTGGTGAATAAAAAGTAGTCTCTTAAGAAAAAAAAAAAAAAAGGAAAATTCAGTCCTAAACTATTGCCCATTAATCCCACCAGGCTCAAGCCCAACAATATTCAATATGCAAAAGAGCTTTTATTTTTTCAAAAGAACTTTTCTAACAAATAAAACTAAAATCCTAACCTGTTTGTTTGTGCATGCTATCACATTTTTTTGCTTTTAAAAAAATTCTGAAAATAAACATTTTTTTAATTACCATGTCAGCTAGAATATGGAAAGAACCAATCTTCAAGAAGCAAATCCAATGATCTAAAAGCAAATTCTTCTGGCCACCTATCATAAACCCTTTCTTGCAATCTACCATATACAGGCATACAAATTCAACTACTATAGAATCAGAAAGATGTCTTACCTAGCTTAACACCAACAATGAATTGATTAAAGGATCCCTCAATATGGAAAGAAGATCTAATGGCATGACTGAGTTATTCTGAATGTTTCAAAATCAGAACTTGACTAAACTATAAATACTCTTATCAACTTTGCAATACAATTTGGAGGAAAGAAAATTGTTAATTACTGTGGGAGGGGGGAAAGAATTCTTGAAAACAATGAATCAAAATGAAGATTCAATATAGAAGGAAAACATATAAAGTCTTGTACTTTAATTATACAAAAAAAGGAAAAAAGACAGCATTCTGGCTCAAGAGTAATTCAGATGATAAAGACCGCAGGTTATCAGAGCTGTCTGAGTTATCTAGTAATGCTATCGAAATACAAGTGAATGATTTTAACAAGTGGAAATTTATTTTCTCATAGTTTGGAAGGGGGTAGATGTCAGGAATTGGGGCACGAGCTTTGGGGAAAGTTTTTGTGTGTGTGTGCTTTCTCTAGGCTCTGGAGAAAGTTTCTAGTTCCTTCTGAGTTTCTGCTCCTAGGCAATTCTGCTTGGTAACACTCTTCCCCCAGTTTTGCTTATTTATATAATTTCTTTATATCTCAAAAATAGACTGATTTACATTATAACATAACTAGAGTATGACCACAGAATAGGATTTACAACAAATATTTTAGGGGGACACAATTCAATCTAAAACAAGCACAAAAAGTTAACAGCATGATTTGCAACGAAAGTAATTCTAGGAATGGTTAACTGACAGAATCTTACTGGGCGCTCATCTAAGAACAAGAAGAAAATGGCTCCAGAAAGCCACATGCAGATCAGGGCCCAAACAGCTGTTTGGCCTGAAAGACTGATGTTAACAACTTGGAAGAGGAGGGTGAGAATGGTTCCTCAACTTAAAGATGATAATTAATGCCAAGAAATTATAGTGTATAAATTGTGGAATCAATGTGTGTTCTGTGGTGCATATTCTCCACAGCAAAGAAGATCCTGCTGGTTTTGAAGTACAGATCTAGACAAACCAGAAGAAGTTAGAATACAGATTCAACTAGAAGGACTTTATTATTATTATTTAATCATTTTATTAGGGGCTCATACAACTCTTATCACAATTCATACATACGTCAATTGTGTAAAGCACATTTGTACATTCGTTGCCCTCATCATTCTCAAAACATTTCCTCTCCTCTTAAGCCCCCGGCATTAGGTCCTCATTTTTCCCCTCCCTCCCCGCTCACCCCTCCCTCATGAGCCTTTGATAATTTATAAATTGTTATTTTGTCATATCTTGCCCTGTCCAACGTCTCCCTTCACCCACTTTTCTGTTGTCCGTCCCCCAGGGAGGGGGTCACACGTAGTTCCTTGTAATCGGTTCCCTCTTTCCTACCCACTCTCCCTCTACCCTCCCAGTATCGGCATTCACACCACTGGTCATCCGCCCTGGATTCCCTGGATTTCCAGTTCCTATCGGTACCAGTGTACATCCTCTGGTCTAGCCAGACTTGCAAGGTAGAATTTGTGTCATGATAGCGGGAGCGGGGAGGAAACATTTAGGAACTAGAGGAAAGTTGTATGTTTCATCGTTGCTACATTGCACCCTGACTGGCTCGTCTCCTCCCTGAGACCCCTCTGCAAATGGCCTACTAATTGGCTTTGGGTCTCCACTCTGCACTCCCCCCATCATTCACTATTGTAAGATTTTTCCCCCATCATTCACTATTGTAAGATTTTTTGTTTTGATGATGCCTAATACCTGATCCCTTCGACACCTCGTGATTGCATAAGCTGGTGTGCTTCTTCTATGTGGGCTTTGTTGCTTCTGAGCTTGATGGCCGCTTGTTTACCTTCAAGCTTTTAAGATCCCAGACGCTGTATCTTTTGATAGCCGGGCACCATCAGCTTTCTTCACATTTGCTTATTCACCCGCTTTGTCTTCAGCGGTTGTGTCAGGAAGGTGAGCATCACAGAATGCCAATTTAACAGAAGAAAGTATTCTTGCATTGAGGGTGTACTTGAGTGGAGGCCCAATGTCCTAGAAAGGCTACTACTAAAACAGAATATTCAGCAGCTCTGGCTTTTCAACCAGGGGAGTATCCTCAATAATGAAAAGAAAAAAAAAAAGAAGTGTCTAATGTCACAATGACTGGGGAGGTGGGACAAGTGGTGTGTGGGGCAGTTTTCCTATGCAGAGGTGTGTCCCACTCCACATGCCAATAACAGGCTCTCTACGGAATGTTCGTAACAGGCTCTCTACGGAATGTTCCTAACAGGCTCTCTACGGAATGTTCCGCTACTATTCATAAAGTTTCCAATGGTGACGCCCTCAGAAGTTGACAGCCTGTTCCTTGCTAAGCTGGAATGACAAAGTGGCTGCAACAATGGGCTCAAACGTAACTGGGAGAATGTCGCAGAACTAACTGGGCAGTGTTTGGTCTCATTGTCCATTGGGTCACTAAAAGCCAGCACCGAATGGCATGAAAAAACAACACTGAGAAACATGGGAAACCTGGTAACATAATGATTGACACCTTGGGCTGCTACCTAAAAGGTCAGCAGCTGAACCCACCAGTGGCTCCACAGGATGTTCCTCGCTCTCACGACTCAGTAACATAGAGCTGGTTGGCGAACAGCACCAGCCTTTGGACCATACCTTGTTGTTCGTTCGACTCATAGCGACCCTATATACAACAGAATAAAAGACTGCCATCTTCACCAAGGTTCTTATGGCTGAGCCTACTGTTTTGCAGCCACTTGTCAATCTTGTCAGAGGTCTTTCTCATTTTCGCTGACCCTCAACTTTACCAGTTGAAAATACCAGCTTGGGTTAGGTACACCTTAGCCTTTTAAGTAACATCCTTGCTTGTCAACATTTTAACTGGTTCTTGTGCAGATTTACCCAACGCAGCGCACATTTTGATCTCTTGACTACTCCTCCCATGAGCACTGATTGTGGATCCAAGCAAATTGAAATCCTCAACTTTAATCTTTGCTCCATTTATCATGATGTTACCCACTGGCTCGGCTGTGAGGGTTTGGTCTTCTTCCACTCAGATCTCTTCTCATTCAACACCTCTTAACACTATCATACCCCCTCCCCGGGCAAAGTGGAGCATTAGATAATAATGATTTTTTTTACATAAAACTGTATTATTCTACTTACTGTGTTATAAAATCTCCTATTTTAGGACATGATTTTAAAGGAGAAATAGATGAGTTAACCTTCTTATGATCTGTGAGACAAATATCACCCACCAACATTTTCAGTCTCTTGGGAAGCTGCTGTCCCAGTTGTAGTACAGTAATACAAGGACCTGTATAACTGTGACGGGAGGGGGGGAGGGAAGGGGGGACACGACGACAGACAGACAGACAGACACACACACACACACACACACACACGGAACAGGATGGGGACTGTCCTCATTCTACCAAGCCTCCCATTAAAGTCCCTTTGGGACATATGCAGCTCATAAAATTCTATCAAAATTCACTATTGCTTCAAAAAGTTTCCCCTCATGATTTCAACATGCCTTCTAGTACTGAAAACAAAAAATCCAAACCACAGAGTGATTTGGTCATGGAAAGGTTAAAATACAAAATAGCTCCAAATGACAATTTTATTTTGTGCACATTTTAGCACACTTACATTAGCAGAATGGACCTTTTTAAACCTTAAGAACTTAAAACATTAAATTATCGATTTTTACATGAATTTAAAAATCATCTATTTAACCAAGAAAGTATGTTGAATGAACTGTATGCTATGTGCCTCCTATCCCAACAAAGATGTCTATAAAAAAGCTGATTTATAGAATACCGTATGTACAACACTAGCATTAATGCAAATATATATTTATCCATACATGTACACAGATAAACATTTATCTATCTACTTATGTAAACACACACACATAGAAAACCTATATAACATATACATAAAATGTCTGAATAAGAAATAGCTAATACTAGTTGAAATTGGGAAGAGAAATTTAGCTGGGAACAAGAGTAAGGAGAAAACACTTTACCGAATACTCTTTTGTACCTTTAAACTTGCGTATGAATTACCTATCCAAAAATTATTTTTTTAAATCTTATTTCTCAGGATCAATAACATTCTCCACTCTACCTTTGAACCCAGAAAAAGGACAGCGCAAATGACCATATGATATATTCTGACATTAACTTATTGCACTGTGAACGTTTCTATCCTATTAATAAGGAACTTTTAATTAAAAATTTTATTAGAAATATTTTGCAACTGCTGTCTTTCCATATAGTTTGTAAATTCTCTCAAAGCATAGGTATTTTATATCATCCATAACATCTTATATGGTAGAAACTCAAGTATGTATTTTTCTTTTCTTTGGGTGATGATGGCACAACTTAAAAATATATTTATTATTAAAAAAGAAAAATACATATTGAGATTTAATATATATCAAATTCCACAGTTCAATCATGTCAAGTAGAATTGTACAATCACTACCAGTTTCCAGACATTCTTTATGTACAGACTCCTTTACAGCATCTCCCTTTTGCCATACTACTACCACTGTATTCCCCTCTCCCCTGCATTCTTCCAGTAGTAGTATATGCCAGATAAAGTGATAAGTACTTTGAACGTGTTTTCTCATTGTATCCTTACAACAAACTTGTGTCATTGGTATTATGACACCCTCCCCCTTTTATAAATAATGAAAATTAGTCTTAAAAAGATTCAGTTAGTTTACAATGTTATAACTGGTACATAGAAGAGGTGATATGCCAGCTCAAATGTTTCAAGCTTATAATTTTAACTACTATGATGCTTACAAATATTTTCAAGTCTTTGCTTAAATATAACCTTCTCATTGATGACTTACCTGATCACCCTATTTTAAAATGACAATCCTTCCTACTGTACTTCCCATTTTACTCATCAGAATTTACCACTCCTTTACTTTGCCTTCCCCAGTAAAATACTATTTCTATAAGGGTAAGGATTTCTGTCCGTTCTATTCATTGCTAAATTCCTATCCCTTTGATAGCTGGCACAGGGGAGGTACCCAATAAATATTTAAAAAATAACTCCCAGGGAATCAATTCTGACTCAGTGTGCCCAACAGGACAAAGTAGAACTGCCCCTGTGGGTTTTGGGTTTTTAAAAAAATCATTTTATTGGGGGCTCGTACAACTCTTATCACAATGCATGCATCCATTCATTGTGTCAAGCATATTTGTACATTTGCTGCCGTCATCATTCTCCTAACATTCTCTTTAGCATCAGCTCCTCATTTCCCCCCCTCCTTCTCTCTCGAGCCCTTGATAATTTATAAATTATTATTATTGTTTTCATGTCTTACACTGTTGGATGCCTCCCTTCACCAACTTTTCTGTTTTCTGAGACCTTTAGATCTTAGGGGGGAGTAGAAAGTCTTTTTCTTCCGTGGTACAGGTGGTGGTTTTGAACTGCTGGCCTTGCAACTAGCAAACACATATCCACTGTGCTGAAAGGGTTTCCACAGCACCAGCACGTGGAAAATCTATAGATTTAACTATAGATGTTATTTACCTCGTATATATTAGCTGACTACATTTGGAACTTAAAACTCAAAACTCACTGCCATTCAATCGATGCCAACTCATAGTGACCCTATAAGACAGGGTAGAACTGCCCCTGTGAGTTTCGGGGGCTGTGACCCTTTACAGGGGTAGAAAGCTTCTTTTTGCCCCCATGGAGGAATGAGGGCTTTCCAATTGTTGACCTTCAGGTTAGCAGCACAACTCCTCATACTACACCCCCTGCTTGGGAACAGGAAGAAAGTCATGTTCTACAATGGCTTGTAAGTCAACTTTGTTGTTCTTTTTACTTCTACTTTGACATAATTTCAGAAATAAACACTGCAAAATTGTTGTAAACAAATAAATAACTCACAAAGTTTTACCACTAACTTTCAATTCTTGAAGACCTGCATTCCCAGCTGGCCTCTAGACATCTCAAAGTGGTCGTCCCAAAGCAACTTAAGCCCAATATGAAATTATCTTTTCTCCTGCATATAACTAGCGGGCTTTTCTTTCTCGTCCTACCTAAAATTATCGCTACCCCAATCTTTCAACATCTAATATATAAATTCATACAATTCTACATTCCAAATTATCTTTCCTTTACCTCTCTACAGTTAGTGCCAACCAACCAACCGGCTTGCTTATACTTGTAACATCCTGACAAAACTACTGAAACATAGCAAACGCTTGATCCCCGGTCTCACTTCATGTAATGGTGATCTTCTGCATATAGCACTGCCACCTGGATTAACACCATGGATCAACAGCACTCTCTTATGAGAATGGCTGTGATCACTGCTTTCAGCAAATTACGCTAGTGGTTGAAATTAACGAACATAGCCATTCTGAGAAAATTGAAGGTCACTGTCATTGGAAGGTGATAAACTAAGTTGGAGAGACCGACAGGCATCATCAAAAGATGTTAAGTAGATCCCATCACGCTATACTGCCAGTAGCGTACAGACAGATCTGATCATCCTTTCTGCCAACACAACTGAAGCCAAACTCCTTACACAACCAGATTCTTTTCACGATCATGTTATTTATTTCAGTATCACTCTACTCTACCTTTATATACACCTTCCGAAATACCATCATGTATGTTCTTCATGCTTCTGACAATTCAAATGTTTCACTGTTTTAATACTGACACTACACCTTTCTCGTCTTCTCTTTGATAATCCATTTTATGTTTGACTAAAATCTGTTCCAGTTCAAAGATATCTCATCCACATGCACAGTTCCATCCCTAAGTGTGCTCAAATGACTAGCACTTTCTCTACAGTGTCCATCCAGATAGAAAATAGCTTTCCTTCAAATCTTATTCCTAATTGTGAGGTCCCAAATTTCCTTCATAAAATTTGGAAAGTTAAAAAAGAGACACAGAGAGAGATAACCCTAAGTAAATCTGAAAAGTCAAGTCCACACACTTGACCAAGGTCACCAGTGGAACCAAAGATGAACTGTCCAGGAAGTAAGAATTATGGGCCTCCTCTGGGTTACAACGTAGTTCTTTTGAGGCCCCTCAAATTGCATGCAAAATATGTGAACATGCCTTTATCTAGGTAGAGGGTCCATACCTTTCATCAGTTTCAAGGATATATATGACCTCCAAAAGTTTAAGAAGTGCTCTCGAGAAAAAGCAAAGATAAGCCAACATGATTAAAAGAGTGAGTCCTTTTTAGGCTGATTTGGAATGCCTCATGTTCTCTACTACCTGAAATCAAGCTTAAGGATAGTGTATACAAATGACTCACCCAATCAAGTTCAAATTTAGCATCCATTTGAAACATACATTATTTGATGACAGGAAGAACTCTAAATCAACACAAAATCCATAAAAGCAAGTCATAGGGGCAGCTGATAATTTACTCTAGGAGTTTAAAATATATATCTATGTATATATCTATCTATCTATCTATATATATACTAGATTTTCTATTCTTATTTCCTTTTATTTCATCCTTTCAAAAATCCCTTTTTGCATGTGTGTTATTTTATAATATGTATGCTATGGTAAGCTGTGTAATTTATATGTTAATAAGTATATACATACAAGGAAGGTAGTGGCTCAAAGTTTTACTCATGAAAGTTGTCAAGAGACAACTGATATAATCTACACATTGCATTATCACCAACTTGATAACACACACACTCACACCTTAGCAGTACAAATTGAGAATCCAAGGGTGATAAATGATCAGCTTTCACCAAAAGGTTTGCTGGTGTCCAGTGGTGACTAAAGAAAGAACTTATCCTTTCTCATTAAATTTACTGGTATGATGTTCTTAAAACTAGTGGTCATCAAGTGCTAACGGATCAATTCTGACTCAACCAGCCTGCTTTGTTCATGATAACCAAGATGATGCGATCAATGTGTCTGATGGGAAAGCTACCCGAGAACTCACAAAAGGACAACTTCTCAAGTTGTTCTCAGAGTTACCCTTAAAGAAACCACTCTTTCCTTCCAGGAAAATGATCAACTACATGTGAGAACGCTACCAAGACCTGTAACTTCAAATGGCTAGTTATTCTTGCCAAGGGATGCGAGGTCCACCGGCCACGGGAATGGGACAGAGTAATCCTTAACCTTGAAAAGGTTCTCCCACAGTACTGACGGTTCTCTCTCTAAAGGGGAATGTAGGGCGGTGCAGCCCGGGGGCCCAGGAACCACTAAGACACCTGGAGAATCGTCGAAATCTGAGGTATCTGTGCCTTTACTAACTGTTGCTTAACGCCTCCTGGACCCCGGTAAGTCTCCCAGGTTTTCGGGGGCGTAACCCAACCTGTAAAAAGGAGTGGAAGCATTTTCGGGATCACGTTTCGACCCTAGCCAGACAGAGATACATCTAAGAGCCATTGCCCGCGGATCTCAACCTTGGTCAACAGACGGGACTATCAACCTAGAGCGAAAAGGAGGTCCCGTGTCCGGCGTGGGCGGTAAGAGGGGACCACTGACGTAATGCAGCTCTCTGTAGAACAGGTAGAAGGCACTTACTCGACCGATAGGGAAGAGTAACCGAAGGTACAGCTACGAAAGCCAGGGAATCGAACTAACAAGCACAAATAACAGTAAAGTCGTCAGGAAAACCAGGAAAGTAGGGAAGGCGCAGACAGGGAAAAGGCAGGCACAAAAGAAAAGCCGGCTAACTACGGCGGGAGCCGGAACACAAAACGCAAAAGCCCGCAGTCTGAACACGCAGGCGAAGAAGACCCAAGCCATGCTTCAGATTCCAGACCCCAGAATAAGCCCCTTTCAACCCTATTCCCCTTCACCGAACCTTCAGCTTGTGAAGCTCCACCGTCTCGGCCGCCATCTTGCTTGCTACCCGCTACCCCGCCAGGCCCCGCCCCCCGGCGCTCCCGCCCAGGCGCAAAGAGCGAGCGCCGACCAATAGCCGCCACTCTTACTCTCACCCCACACCATCAGCGCTCCTCATTAGCCAGAAGGCGGCCCGCACGCACGCTCCCGCCAGCAAGCCCCACCCCTCTCGAAAGGTGAGACGGAGTAAAGGGCGGGCTCTGACTCTTCGGAACGACGGAAATGGCGGCCATTTGTGCTTCCCCCTGGCAGGCCACCAACCAATAGGTGGTGGCAGCGCTGTTTCTGTTCCACCAATAGGGAGAGGCCAGTGGGCGGGGGTAGCTGCTTCCTGGAGACTACAGGTGTGGAAGCCTGCGCTAAGCCCTAGCAGGGACTGTCAGGTAGGGGGGACTGGGAGACTGGGAAAGGGTGGCTAAAGAACGAAAAAAGGGGATAGGTGGGAGGTATTACAGACTGGGAGACTGAGTGTTGGAGAGAGCCCCGAGGGAACGCCCTCGAGCGAGAGGGAAGGTGGAAGTATCATGGGGGCGGGTTCATTCAGTTTTGGTTGGAGACCTTAGGTAGCGAGACAATCAAGAGCCACTCCCTACCCTCAGATTTAAAGCTGACGGGAATCGAAAGGGCCACGCTGAGGTGGCCCTAGCCACCGCGGACTCAAGGGAGGGCGGCTTCTCTTTAGGCGTTCCGAAAGCTCAGGGCACGTTCTTGCAGGGCCCACGCTTGGGCGAAGTATCAATAGGGGACTGGCTGTTTGCATGCCAAGAGGAGGACGGGCTGACCCAGAAAAGGACGAAGTAGCTTTACCCAGTCCGAGCGGGTTACACCTTGAGCTGCTGTCAAAACCGCTGCGCAGGGGGAGGCTGCCGATCCCACAGGGGCAGTTCTGCGCAGCCCCTTACGGTGTTCGGTCAGAATTCACCCCATGGCCGTGTTTGGTTTTGATTTACCCCTTCTGCCCTCCTGGTGGTTCCTTTTTAGTGCAAATGACCCGTTCCCCAGGGTTTAGGGAGTATGTAACTTCTACAGGATTCTTTAATGTTACTCATTTAAGTGAGGTATTCCTAACCATTTCTGATGGTCCTGGGAGCGGGTCCAACAGACCTAGACTCATCCCATGCTACCGTAAAGAGTAGCAATGTACCTCTAAATGCAGAATATTCTTCTTATGGTTTACATTTTTCCTTTGTGTATAATGAGTACGTTTTCTCATTCCTGGCAGAGTTCAGGGATTTGGCTATTCAGGACATAGAGGGGTGGGGCGGTGGGGGTACAAGCTCCACTCAAGGTAAAAGGGAATTTAATCCTCTACTGTGATAGGATGAATGTGGGGGTGGCACACAGCGAAGTGAACCCCAACACTCGAGTGATGAACAGCCGTGGCATCTGGCTGGCCTACGTCATCTTGGTAGGACTGCTGCACGTGGTTCTCCTCAGCATTCCCTTCTTCAGCGTGCCTGTTGTCTGGACCCTGACCAACGTCCTCCACAACCTGGTGAGCACTGAGCCAGACCCTGAGACTCACTCCTGGCTTCCGTCAAGAAAAATTAAATTAGGACTTCTTTGGGGGGGTCTTCCTTTTGGGATGGTCTGATTCCTCCCTTGTACACTCCTTGGGCTGAATTCCTATCTCACATGTCTGCCCTTTCATAATGCCCTTCCCTCCTCCCAGGCTATGTATGTCTTCCTACATACAGTGAAAGGGACGCCCTTTGAGACCCCCGACCAAGGGAAAGCCCGGCTACTGACACACTGGGAGCAGATGGACTATGGCCTCCAGTTTACTTCTTCTCGCAAGTTCCTCAGCATCTCTCCTATTGTACTGTAAGTTTAGGGGGGAATGGGAGATGCTGGGTAGGAACGCATTCCAAGAGCCAGGTATAAAGGCCCACAGGGACGTTTTAAAAAAAGAGAGGGCTAGTCATCTAAGCCCCTCTGACGATACTGTAGTATTCTAGTTCAAAACCTAGGGAAAATATTAATAAAGTCACAAAAGATAATCAACCATTTCTTGCTCCCTCCCTTTGTAGTAGGGGAATGGAAAAGATGCAAACAAGGTAAAATGTTTTCACACTTCTAAAGAGGAGAATGTAAATCTATGAAAACTGACTGTGGGGAGTGGAAGCCCCTACAGGCTGGAATCGCCTCATTCATCAATTGCCATGAGTCCCTAATAATTTTAAGAAACACGGAGGCTGACAATCTCCATTTTAAAGTCCTCATCTTACGGTCTTCCATCCCCAGATTAAATACTGCCCATCTATGCTGGAGTGTTTCAGATGTCCTAGGACTACATGTAGTGGTCATTTAAGACAACAGAAGTCACTGGCAAGTTTTGAATATGGATAAGGGAAAGCACACCTCACTCGTCCTCTCTCTTCTCCCTAGCTACCTCCTGGCCAGCTTCTATACCAAGTATGATGCTGCTCACTTTCTCATCAACACAGCCTCGCTGCTCAGCGTACTACTGCCAAAATTGCCCCAGTTCCACGGGGTTCGTCTTTTCGGGATCAACAAGTACTGAGGGATGGTGCAGGGAAAAGCACTATAGGTGTGAGGAAGACATTGGGACAAAGGCTCCTTCTTTATGCTATCTTCTATCTCCTGAATGCCTAACAAAAACTATAAACCTTTCCGCACACTTCCAGGAAGATATTGGCAACTGGGGCTCCTTGAACCACCCAGTCATGCCAGGGGCCGATTTCTTTGAATCAGGAAAAGCAGGTGAGGTAAAGGCCACGTCTCTTCTCCACAGTGGGAAACCATGTTTTGGGGCAGCTTGTTTGGTGATTACCTTTACCCATACTTTCCACTCCCACCACCTCCCAGCTATATTTGATTGTCTGTCTTCCTTATAATAAAGATACTTTTTTCAGACATGGCTACAATTGGGTGAGCACAGAAAGTAGGAAGATGTCCTAAGACTATGGAAGAAACAAAAATATTTCACTCACTATATAAAACTTGGACGAGCACTGTACTGCTAACCACAGGGGGGTGGCGGGTGTGCAAGCCTGTCAGCCACTCCGTGAAGCAAGTGGAAGCTATGCCCTCTGGTAAAGAGCTACAGCCACAGGCATACGATTAGTGGGCTGCCAAAGCAGATACCCAACACTTTATCCTGGATTATGGGCCACAGCACACAAGATTCTGGTTATTGTTTTTCTGAAAAGGGGGCAGTAGGCCAAGGACGTTTGGGAACCTCTGCTCCATAGGGTTGCTATGAGTGCGAATCTGCTTGGTGGTGAGTTTGACTCTTGGGTTTACCAAACTGATTTTTTAACCTAGCTCCTTTAGTCCAGTAGGGGGTGCCCTTCACTCTCAGCTACTACAGTATGAAAAGGCTTCTCAAATGAGGAAGAGTTACAGCTAAATGGCCAAATAAGAGAGGGAGCAGGTTGCCAGTTATATATTTATAGAAAGATAATCCCCTGGCTTTAAATAGATATGTACATACAAATATGAACAAACTTAAAAAAATACAAACCCTTGGGTTACAAGGGGGCTGTTGAGAATCCCCCCTCAGCCTTCCCCCTCAACCAAGGGCCGAGAGTGTAAGTCTACTTTTAAAAAAATTATTGATTTTGGCCATCCCTGCAGCAACAAGCCTGAACTTGGGTGCTTACCCACAAGGGTGAAAGTCAGAAAATGAAAGAATTCAAAGTTCCCACTCTGAACTCTGCACCTCCTACAATTAGGGCTGTATGCTTTCTTTTAACCAGCGTACAGGGAGCAAGGAGGAGGGCCTCTTCCTGACATGGGTCAAGAAATAAGATAGACTCATAGTTCTAAAAGTGGGGAGAAAACGTGTCATCTGCTCTAAAAGCAAAAGACAAGACAAAGGCATACAGACCCCAGGGAAACACCCAGTCCCACACCACTGGGATCTACTGTCCGGTCCAAGGGCTGGGTTCCTTGTTCGAGCCGCCTCCTATTTCTTTGGTATTGTCTGAAGACAAGAGTCAGTTCCTGGGTACTGGGGGAGAAGGGAGAATGGTTCCTACACGTACTCAGTGAACAGTTTGAGCTTAAAGTTTTCCCTTTTTTAAATATTTAAAAACAAACAAAGCAAACTCCATCCTGTGCTGTACACAGCCCTTTGGACTCCCTGACATTGATTGAGGAAAGCAGAGAAGGGTGTCAGCGTTGGAAGGGCCTTCTCACTTTCTTCCGCCGCTTCGGTTTGGCTTCCCCCTTGGGTACTGTGCTGTTGGGCTTGGAGCCTGTGGTGGTCCCAGGGCCAGGCTGAGGGGATGCAAAGAAGTTCCCTTTCGACATCTGGCCAGGTGGTACTTGAAAGATTCTGCTTAAGAAATCCTGAAGATCAGCAGGTGGGGTATCTGGGGTGGCTCTAAGAAGAAAATGGAAGAGATGAAGAAATAAATGAGAGGCGAGGTTACCAGAGACACAGTTATCTAAGTTAGAGAGTTATTCCCCAAACTTCCTAGAGGATGAAACAACATTGTTAGCTCCCAACATGTTGGGCACCTGACTCAGGGCAACCCATTTGCTACAGAGAGGAGCTGCTCCACAGGGTTTTCTTGGTTTACTCTTGACAGAAGCGGACCACCTGCCCTTTGTTCCACAGAGCCGCTGGGTAGGTTGGAACCACTAACCTTTTGGTTAGCAGCTGATCAAAAGCCACTTGTGTCCTTAGGTGTTTTAAATAACCCCTCCAAAGCCATATTCAAGACTAGAATCACGGATAGATTACTAAGGGTAAATATTACCTACCTCTGCCTCCCACTGGTGCCTGGGATCCGAGAACCAAATGAGATGTGATAGGGGACTCTGTGGGTATCTGGGGAAATTCCCACACGTTGGCATCCAGCCCACTCTGTAAACATGAGAAATAATTAACCAAAACATCACAGCTTCGAGCACAAATGAGATCAGGAAGTATGGGTTCGTGCTTCCGCAGGGCAGACTGTACCTGTGATGTCATACACCTTTCCATCCATGAGTGCAAAGTAAGTAATCTTGAGGCCTAGCATGCTTGACTCTGCCCAAAAGTCTCCTTCCTCAGCAGGATGCAACCTATTGCACTCGGCACAGTATCGGGCACTCTTGGGCTCCCGGTCCATTTCAAACCTTCTGCAATCCAACAAAAGGAGAATTCCTCATGCATCATGCCTTCCTAGGGTACATTGCTGTCTCATCATTGCTGACATATTTGCTCCATGTCTGACGTTACCTCCATTTGTTTTATATACATACATACATACATGCATCCATACATATTCAGACAGCTTTTCTTAACTGCGAATTCAAATCTCCCATCTCTTACAGCTTAGCAAAGGTAGAAACCTCAGGACCTTTATTATCCTGTATCCCAAAACTGCCAATAATATTCATAGGAAAGGTCTTTGGCTACCCAACGACTTAGGTTTGACATCCGTCCCTGACCTCTTTCATACCTATGCTTTCCCTGACATCGGCTGCACATCATAGTATTCATTGCCTCCTTGAGATCATCCTGCAGCTTGGACAGAAATTCATTCACTGATCGGCTCAGCTCATTCTCTGCCATTCGTTTCCTGAGAAAAGAGAGGCTTTGTAAATCAGAAGGTATTGATGGAGGGACAAGGGACAGATCCACTGGCCTCTTGAAGGTTCCAGCCACTGACAAGGATAGGCCGTCTCGGTTCTCTCGCCTCAAGAGCGTCCAGCGACAGGGCCAGGCCTCCACTATCAAGGATTTTTGTTGACCCCACCTGACAATTTCCCAGCTCCAACTTACATCTCATATTCCTTCCGCCTTTCAGGGTTGCTGACAATGTCCCAGGCTGCCCGTAAAACCTTGAAGGCCTCCTCAGCCTGGGGGTGATGATTTTTGTCAGGATGCACCTATCAAGCAAATAACAGATTTCAGCACAAACCCACTCTAGCCCTCCAGGGTCAAAACGCTCTCACCTCAGAAGGTTCTTCCACCTCCCTCGTGGAGATACAACGTAATGATTACTAACTCGATTCTACAGACACGTGTAGACTCAAGTTCCAAATGTCAATCATAACTACACGCTTCAACATTTAACTGAGACTCAAGTTTCATCACTGTTTGTTTGTTTGTAATCACTTTACTGGGGGCACGTACAACTCAACCAATCCATACATCCATCCATTGTGTCAAGCACATTTGTACATTGGTTGCCATCATCATTCTCAAAACATTTTCCTACTACTTGAGCCCTTGGTATCAGTTCATTCCCCCACCACCACCACCATCCCTCCCTCACAAACCCTTGATAATTGATAAATTACTATTTTTTCATGTCTCATACTGTTTGATGTCTCCCTTCACCCAACTTTCTGTTGTCTGTACCCCAGGAAGGGGTTATATGTAGATCATTGTGAACAGTTCCCCTTTCTCCCCCACCTCCCCCTTACCCTCCTGGTTCTTCACTGTTAAAAGGAATGAAAATCTACCATGGATTGCTGAGAGTATTGAGAATGCATATGAAGTATATGGCACAGAACTGGCACTAGGGTGATCTGCCATCTCAGTTTCCCTGGGACCATCCTAGTTTAACTACTGTACACCCCATTTTGCAAGCAAAGGGGACAGTAGTCACCCTACCAGGCACACATGATACCAAGCCCTCCCATTTTAATTTTATCAATCCTTTAAGGATTCTAAAGATGTTAAATCTTCTAACTTATTAGTTTCTAACAAAATTCTCCTGTCTACTCAATACTTCCTATTATAGTCCAGTATTTCTTAGCTGTCCCAGAATGAAGTAGCATATCAAGATGTCCAAAGGTTTTCACACACTCTATAGTGTTTTTTCCTCCAAGACAATCACCCTACAGCTTCCCATCGCTCTATGTCCATGCCCCCCAAACAGAGAGAAAGCTCGCCTCCTGACTGATGCCAAAGAAAGTCCTAATGGAGGAGCCTTCTCATGGGCAATCTAGGCCAAACGAGAACCTTGGACTGTGAGGTCAGATGTTAAGAATGGAGGGATCTAGCGATATTCTCACCCCAAGAGAAGTGGAAAAATGATTATATTTCTAACAGTGCTATTCTCCAAGAGAGGATGTATGCTAAAAAGATAGGAAGGTGAGAAAAAAACCTCAACTATTAGTAAAAATTCCACCAATCACCTGTGGGTTTGTCATACTCTAGAGCAGGGGTGTCAAATTCAATTAAAACGCAAGCCATTTGGTGCAACAGGCAAGATTCATGCGGGCCACATCACATTTACAAACTTTGTTAAACTTACATTTTGAAGGGAGGATTCAGGAATATGGATAGGATAATTAAAACACTATATAATTGCTTTTATTTAAACATTTATTTTATTGAATGCATTTATAAAATTGAAATGATTCATTTTTACCCAAAACTTGCCAGCTCTTTCCCACTAGTTTTCACTTCCCTCTTACGCTGTGACCGGAAAACATAACAAAGTAACTGATAAAAAACACAAAATGTTGGACAGCTGACAAACGTGATGCACAATGGTAATGGCTTCCCTCTAAAAATGTTAACTAGCGCTGCCGCTAGGTATGATTCATCACAGCACAACCCGGTGTGCTCTTTTTAACCTTCTCACTATTGGGATTTGTTTACATGACGTGACACCCAAGATCTACCTTGGGGTGCAGTGCTGTATGTAACAGGGCAATGTGCTGAAGTGAAATTTGTTCTTGTTAATGCACGCAGATTAGTCACCAGGCTAGATTAGGTCACTAAAGGTCTGTGTTGTCTTAATTGATGTTCTTGATCTTTCAAAAAAATAATAAAACCAAACTCACTGCCATCAAGTCAATGCTAACTCCTAGTAACCCCCTGTGGGTTTCTGAGTGAAATTTCTTAATATGGCTCTGTGATCCATGTCTCTGAACTTCTCACCAAATGACTGGATTGGGACTATGCAAACAGGGTGTGTGAAACACTAATAGACGGAATGGGTCCTTTCAGTTGCCATTCCCCTATATTTAAGAGCAAAGTCCACAGGCAAAGTTTCTATTTATATTGTTCAAAGTATTTTGCAAGGAAGAAACTGTTGGTCTTGCAACCCCTATCCTGTGATCTCCAGTATTGTTTATATAACCTAGGTGATATTTTCCAACTACTGGTCCTTCCTCTTTGATTCCAATTTTCAAATTCCATTCACCAGTAATTATCCATGTCCCTTGATCGCATGTTTGTTCAATTTCAGACATTGATCTAACAATTGGTAGAAATTGGGAGACTTCTCAGGACCATCGAGGAAGAAAAGCCACAGAGGGATCATGTTAGAGACCCCTCCCTACCTGAAGTGGCACAGGCTGTAGAGGCCATGCCAGACTAAGGTCAAAGGAGAGCATGAAACAGAGAAGACGAGCGAGCAGCACTGAGACTATGAACTGAGGCAGAGCAGTGGGTGTGCTTCCAGGCCTGTGAAAACCAGAGGCCAAGGGGCCACGTGGCTGAGAGGATCAGGACCAGAGAGAAACAACTGGCTGCTGGCTGAAGAGGGACACTGCTGTGTTAATGACTGTATCCTTCATATTTTCTGCTCCTGGCCTATGGTAATACGTTAACTCCTTTAATAAGCCCCCAGAATTGTGAGTATTCTCTGAATTGTGTAGTCATTACAATGGATTATTGCTCCCAGCAGAAAAAGAGTGCCATGGTGGGACAAGTGGTGTCAGAATAGGGTAAAGAAAGATGTAAGGTGGGGGCATGTCTGACCCCAGGGTGGCAATCAGTCTGATGTAGAGATGGATTCTCCTCCCTTGCACAGCCAAAGGAAGTCAGGTATGACCGCCAAGCCTTTTTTTAAAAAACAGATATTACCTATATGCCTACAAGTCCAGTTAATATAACTTATTCAAATTTAACATGCCAACCACCAAAGCCAATGATGAAGAAATTGATGAATTCTACCAACTTCTTCTGTCTGAGACTGATCAAACATACAATCAAGGTGCACAGATAATTCCTGGAATCTGAAAGCTGGAAATAAAGAGGAAGGAATCGTGGTTGGAAAATATGGTCTTGGTTATGGAAACAATGTTGGAGATCACAGGACAGAATTTTTTTGCAAGACCAACAGTTTAATTGCAAATACCTTTTTTCAACAAAAAACAGCAGCTACACACACGGTGCTCAGTACACAGGATGAAATACACAGGAATCAATGTGACTATATGTGTGGAAAGGAAAGAGTGGTGAAACTCCTACCATCAGCCAGAAGAAGGCCAGGGTCCAAAGAAATTAATTGCTTATCTGCACGTTCAGGGTGAAGTTGGAGAAAATGGAAACAAGGCAGTCAGGGCCAAATACAACCTGAGTGTGTCCTACCTGCATTTCTGATGCAGTGGACACTACCGACGGAAGATCTGATGAGCTGCGGGATGACATCAAGAATGTCATACATGAAGAAAGCAAAGGTTGTGAAAAAGCAAAGAAAGAAAAGATCAAAGTGAATGTCAAAAGAGACTCAGAAACTTAATCTAGTATGGAGTAGCAAAACAAATGAAAACAAAACAAAAATGAAGTAAGAACTGAACAAAGTACTAAAGGGCAGCTCAAAATGACAACACATTATGATGAAATGTGCAAAGGCCTAGAGTCCAAAAGTCAAAAAGAAAGAGCACACCCAGCACATGGCAAGCTGAAATAAATTAAGAAAAAACTCAAGCCTCACATTGATATACTGAAGGATTCCATGGGCAAAATATTGAATGATGCAGGAAGTTAGCAAAATATTCAGAAGAAATTGAACTCTCAGACCAATGACTGGGGGTGTGACCAGTCTTGCCCTCAGACAGAGAGCACTGGAAAGTGGATTACTCCAGATCCAGTTAGGTTAACATTGTATAGCCTTTGTTTTCCCTTCTGACCCAATTTTAATTTGTTCTAGTTTCTATTCTGCCTTCTTTTGGATTGAGGTTTTTTGCCGGTGTTTTATCTTGTTGTCAGTAGTTGTTTTGTTTTTTGTTTTTTGTCAGTAGTTTTTGTATGATTTTCTTTATATGAAATCCAGGATAAATAATCCATAGAGATAGTACCGACAGTAACAGTTTCTTAAGGGGAGGTTGAGGGATAACGGGAAGCTAAGAATGAATAAATTCTAAAATTTATTGTAGTGATGATTGCATAACTCTTTGAAAATATATTTAAACCATTGAATTATATACCAATAAAACTACTAAAAAAAAAGGAATACATACAGTCACTGTACCAACAAGACTGCTCCCTAGCTAATAGAAGGGGTCTTTGTGCCGACTCCAGAGAAAGATGACCCCACAGAATGTGGGAATAATCAAAAATATCATTAATATCAAAGCCCAGCAAAATTATGCTGAAGATCATTTAAAAACGGTTGCAGTAGTACATCAACAGGGAGCTGCCAGAAATTCAAGTGAGACTCAGAAGAGAATGTGGAAGAAGAGATATCACTATTGACACCAGATGGCTCTTGGCTGAACCGGAGAAAATACCAGAAAGATGTTTACTTACCGTTACTTGTGTTTCATGAGTCAATAAATGCAAAGGGCATTCGACTGTGTGGATAACAAACTATGGATAACATTGAGAAGAATAGGAACTCCTGAATACTCTATCGTGCTTATTCAGAGCCTATAACACAGACCATGAGGCAGTCATGCAAACAAAATAAGCGAATGCTAGGTGATTTTACTAGGGAAAAGAACTGATTTTAACTCAGGAACGGTGTGTGGCAGGGTTATATTCTTTCACTATCCTTATTCAACCCATATGCTAAGCAAATAATCCAAGAAGCTGGAGTCCATGAAAAAGAATCCAGGCATCAGGATTGGAGGGTGGCTTATTAACAAACTGCGATATGCAGCTGACTCAACTTTACTTGCTGAAAGTGAAGGGGACTTGAAGGACTTGCTGATAGAAATCAAGACTGCAGCCTTCAGGAAAGATTGCAATTCAACATACAGAAAAGAATTTAAATAACTGGTCCCGTAAACAACACCATAAGTAAAGACTGAAATTTTCAAGGATTTTATTTTCCTTGGGCCCACAATGCTCATGGCAGCAGCAGTCAAGAAAACAAATGATGGCCTACAAACCTGCTCCACCACCAGACCTCTTAACACTGCTGAAGCGCAAAGGATCTCACTTTGAGGACTTAGTGTGCCTGACCTCAGCGGTGGTGTTTTCAAGGGCCTCATATGCATCTAAAAGTTAGACAATGAATAAAAAAGGCCGCAGGAGAACCGATGCACTAAATGCTTGGCAAGGAATATCGAAAGTACCATGGACTGCTAGAAGAACAAACCAATCTGTCTTGGAAGAAGTACAGGCTAGAATGCTCCCAGAAACGAAGATGGTGAGACTTTGTTTTGTGAACCTTGGACACATTATCAGGAGAGGCCAATCTGTGGCAAAGGACAACATACTTGGTAAAGCAGGTCAGGAAGAAAAGAGGTAGGCCGTCAAGAAAATAGATCCACATAGTGGTTGCACTAATGTGCTCAAACTTAACAATTGTGAGGATGCAGGTAATGTTTCCTTCCGTTATCGTGTTGTTGTGTGTTGGAACTAACTCAGAGGCAACTAATAATAACAACAACATAGCAACAACTAGAAAGCGAGCAACCCCTCCCAAGTAGGAGAATTTCTAAGGCTATCCCTCACTGCATTTTCAACCAAACTACTAATTTAGCCTTTTGGTACATTACAACCCTGATGTTTGATTGCACCTTGGATAGGTTGAAAGAAAACCTTGTTGGTCCATCCTCTTTGGTTTCCTACTGGTGGTGGGTGGTTTTTCTAATCCAGTTTGATATACGCAAGGTAAAAATAATACTTCCGTGCAATTTGCACAGGTTCCTTATAGTCATACTTACATAGAAATGGCAAGAACAATATATAAATAGTAACAATCACCAAGTATCTATCGCTAATAACACTAATATTACATGTTTATATTAAACTCATTGTTTGTTTTCTGCTACCTAGTTTTGGACTAATCACTCGCAGGGCCTAAGCTGCTTTGTACACTTAGCTCTCTGGTATAATTGGCTTTTCCTGTGTTCAGCAACCCCTCACTTGTTCCGGGCAGGGCAGCTGTGGGGCCCACTGACCAGGCCTCTTCACCTAGTCAGAAGGACTTCACCTGGATAGTCCAGGGTAAGTGATTCCAACAGTTCTTATGAAGTTTATTGCCTTGAATAATAATAGAATCTGATGGGGGAAAAAAACAACAACCCCAAAACGAAAAAGCGAGGGAAGATCAGATCCATGGTAGACAGAGGCTGAAGATCCTTTACAACTAACTCTTTCCTAAGAATAAGTTATCCCTCGTCTGCAAGCTGATGTCTTGTACTGCCTTCCCTTTATTCCACTGTCCCCCGAATTGGAATAGAAAATAAAAGCTGGGTACAAAACAGGACTAGAAAAGAGGGGAAACATACCATCACTGCCAGCTGCCTATAGGCCTTCTTCAGTTCAACATCTGATGCGGTGGCTTCAACCCCCAGCACGTGGAACGGGTTTAGTTCATCCTCAGGAATTGCAGCCATGGTCGAAAGTCGAGCCACTTCCTCTTCGGGCAGGCAGTAGCGCCCACTAGCTCCAGGTGCATCCCCCTGCCTGTTAGTCCTCTGCTTGACCCAAGGCAACTCCAGCCAACCCCACTGAACCACTTTTACCAGCTGCTGCCACAGCCTGCTGTTTCTCAGCAGAGCCAGGAAACGCTGCAAGGCAGGAGAATCCAGCTGAGAGACCAGCCAAGTGGTCTTACCTCTCCAGCCTAATCGGTCACCCAGTCCTACCAGAAACCGCCAGGCCAACTGCATACAGCCCAACGAGAGGGCCAGAGCCAGAAGCAGCAAAGCACCCAGTAGTCTAAGAAACCGGGTGAGCAGCCCGACTCCATAGCAAAACCCCTGCCTCACAAGCTGGTACATCACCTGGGCCCAGCTCCCCAACCGCACAGCCCAGACTCCAACCCAGATTCGAAAAAGGTCCAGATCACTGCCTTTGAGCTGCCTGCATGCATAGATGAGATGCCCACAAGTTTCCACATACTCTCCTACCAATACTAGCAGTTCAATCAGCCACCAGAAGCCAGCCTGTCCAAGCTGACAGAGTTCCTCTGCTCCCCACAGTGCCAGGCCTCTGTGTCTGTGTGCCTGACTTCGCCTCCCACCCAGTCGATGTCGCCCAGGGGACCGAGGATCTCTGCGTCCACCCTCTCGAGCATCCTCCTTGGTTGGAAAGCGGTGCCGCTGTCTGCGGGGTGGAGGTTTCTTTCCACTGGGCGCACGTGGAAAATCACTGAACTTATGAGGCTCCTCGTCATATTCCTCTTCCAACTCTTCATCCTCTGCCAAGGCTGGGGAGGTACAATGGTGGCAAAAGTTGACCGAAGCGCTATCTCCTCCCTCGGAGTAAAGACCTTCAGGGATTCCAGGATTTCCCTGGCAGTTGCAAGTAGGTGGAACGGAAGTAAAAGAAGGGTTCCCATCTTCCTGGTACTCGGCCTCATTCCCTCTTGCAAGTTCCTGGTCCACTCCTGACTCTTCTTCGGAAGATAACTCACTCTGAGCAGGCTGCTCTCCATCTCCAGGAGGTCCTGGACCCCTGGGGGGACCATGGCTTGGATCTGACCAGTGGGCTGGGTTTGGGGGCTGTGTGTTCTTCGGATCGGATTGCTCTGGGATGGTGCGGGTACCATTAAGAACTGTGCCCGCTGAGTCCCTGGGTCCTGAGAATGAACGTATGTCAGGGTCGACAGAGGGTCCTAAAGTCCTGAGGGAAGCACCACCGCTGCCTTGGGCGCCACATAACCCTCTTCCTCCAGGATGCTTCTGGGCCATGACCCCAGGGCTTCCTGAGGGTTTTAGGTCACAGCCATCCTGGTCGGTTCTGGTGCCTGTAACAGAGATATCAAGGATGGACTGATGGGGTTAAGTAAACTTATAGTGGGAGACATTTAATGCACCCACCTCCCTCCAGAGGGAAGGGGCATCTTCCGGGGGTATGCATTACTCCAAGCAATAAGCCGGGGCTAAACTATCCACAACCCTCCCCCCAATCCATTACTTCTTGGTTCCCCAGAAAGCTGTAATCTTAAAGAGGTGCCACAAAAGGTGTGGTCGCAGGGCCACTCTCGGGGGGAAACGGAAAGACCGCCGGAAAGGGGGGCCAAAGGGTGGGGACTGTGCAGCCCCAAAGAAAAATCTGGGGGCGGACTTTAGGGTGGGCCTCAGGGAGCCCACTCCGGACCCCTGCGGCTGGGACGAAGGTAACGTACCGAAGGGCGGCGGTAACTCCTCCCTCTCGAGCAGCTGGGTCCGGGGCCAGGGGGAGCTACCAGAGCAGCTCCCCCGGCTCCGCCTCCCGCTCACGCTCTGCTTCCGTCTTCCGGGTCGGCCGCCGACCGGAGCCCACTTCCACTTCCGGGGTCAGCGGGGGACCAGACGGGAAGGAGAAGGAAAGCGGCCGGCCGCGGCGTGCCGGAGGAATAGGGTCCGGGCGGGCTGCGCCCCCAGAAGCGCCTGGAGTGGGCGCTGCTGCAGCAACGCCTGCGGGCGGGGGGCAGAGTCTCGGGGCTCCTCGGCTTGTGTTCCCGGGCTCTCCTGAGGTTGGGAGAGAGGCCAGTTCCCGAGCCCCAGGTCCCGTCTCCTTTGCAGACAAAACCAGGGGGCGCAGAGGAGCCACCGCCCTGATCCGCTCCCCGCGGGCGGCCGCCGAGGACAGAGGCCCCTTTGTATCCGCAGGGATGGGAGCATGGGAAGGGAGCCCCAGGCTCGCCCCCGCGCTCGCCCCGCAACGCTGCCCCTCCTTTCCCAGCAAACCTTGGGCCTCCCTAGCGCCTGACCCCGCTGGCGAGTTGCCCCTTTAGAAAACCGTAGCTCCCACGGCCCAGATCCGCCCCTCCGGACGCAGCTTCCAGGCCCGGTCTAGGAACAGAGCCGGGAAACTGGGCGGGGGTGGGGGGAGGGAGGGGGATGTAGCTCCGCTGGGGTTAGGGCCGGAGCTCAGTGCCAAGTAACACTGCACTCATCTGCATGCAGCTTTGCATCTCATTTGCATACCGAGCCTGTCCGTAGGCCCGCACGCGCGCCCCCGCCCCCACGCAGACCCGGCTGAGTCCGGTCGCCTTCAGTCCCCTCCTGAGCACACGTCTCTAACCTCTTAAACCAACTCCTATCTGTGACCTTTCCAACTTCTCTGGATCTTCACGGTTTCCCTCCCATGGATCCCCTACTGGTGCCCCCAGGCCAATAACAGTCCTTTCCATGGTCCCCCATCCCGACCACCCGGTTCCCGAGAAGACAATACTCCAATTCTCTGGGAAGTGGAAGGAACCAAGTGGGAACCAGGGGGACACTGGGACCCTAGTTGGGTATTTCTGAGCTCCATGTTAGCCAGTTATCTAAGTATTCAAATACTTTCCCCAAGCCTCTCGCAATACTCCCCGAGGTCCCCTCCCTGTTGTGCTTTGGGGGGTCTCTGGGCCAGAAATAGCACAATGGTATCCGAGGTCCTCCCCACACACATGCAGGGGAAAGAGTTGAAGGGGCCCGCCTCCGTGATGTCACCCCCTCCCACCCTGTCCCCATCCTCCACCCCCAAGCTAGTTGCATTTAGCTGCCAGGACTTTGGCTACGACTTACAAGAGTTTAGGGGGAAACAGAGTGGTGCCCTTGTGGACGACCCCCCCCACACACAAACACACAAGCCAGCCTGACGCCTAGGACCTTCCGGCAAGCAAGCAGCCCGGAATCGAAGGAAGCACTTCCACCCCTTCCTCTCCTCAGCCCCGCCAGGGTGGTGAGTAGGCACCCCCTCCCCAACTTCCCCTTGCTTAGGGTCCCCACACTTCCCAGTGGATTGGGAAGAGGAACTCCAGGGTTTTCCTAAATAGCCCTTCCAGCCTGATTGGACCTTGATGTCCAAAAGAAGACAGCTGGAGGAAAATCCATGCATACACCCCACCCATCGCGATAGTGCCCCAAATGCCAGTCCCTCCTGGGTGTCCGCCTCCTTTCAGGAACGGAGTTTAAATCCCCCTGGCATCCCTGACACTCCAGGGGCCAGGGAGAGGTAGGAAAAAGCTGGAGCGGGAGTGGCTACCAGGATATGAAATGTCTATGGGGGAAGTGCCCATTGCTTCCATGAGGGGCCATGAAAGTTGGACTGTGGCTGGTCACCCCTTCGGTCAACAACCATTTCACCACATTGAAACAGAGGCTTCAAAACCCTGACTAAGTGTGGGTGACCACCTCTACTTAGGTCCTTGTTCCAAACTCCTTGGGGGTCTGGTGTTTTTCCCCTCTTCCTTTTCTGGGGTTAAAGCAGCTGTCCAAAACCCCACCATGACTCATTCTCTCCTCTTCCTCCTCCCGCTCCCCTTCTTGTAACCCTTTTCTTTCCAGTCGATTGAGCCCGAGCTACAGATAGGATAAGCTTTCCAGCTGGAACAAGGTACTGGAGCTTTTTGAGTTCCTCTGGCTACTGCCCCTTGGGCCCTTCCCTCCTCAGACCCAGAGCATCCTACTTCCACTGTAACCTGGAAGCGCAGAGGGCACACACAGACTCATTAGCTTATGAACATTTTTGGTTGGTTTATCTAAGTTTCACTTGGTGGTACCCTCGTTTCTTAGGGCAGTGTGGAGCCTGCTCATTTCTCTGAACCCATTCCCACCGATTTCTTAAATGATTTCCAGCCAGGCCATTCTGAAACAGACCTTTCTTCAAAAGAAAACACATCTGTAGAACCCTCCTTAGTCGTGGGCATCTGAGTTACTACCCCCTATTCCCTTGCAGGTTTCCCAGCCCCTTCAAGACATTGATGGATGGATGAGAGGAATGGGCACCTCCCCCCTGTGACTACCTCCTCTTTGGGCATGGAGGAAGCCTTGCTGCCCCTGGTTCTGACCTCTGACCCCAGGCCTTTTAACCAACAACTCCCACAGCCTCCTGACCCAAGATGTATCTTGGAACCCCAGAACAATCCTGACCTAGCACCTACCCTAGTGTGCGCCCTTTGCTGCTGTTTTGGGATCATCTACTGCTGCTTCGGTGAGGGTCTTGGGGAGCTGCTGCCCACAACTGTCACCCTCAAGAATGATGCCACCTCTTTCTTCTCCTGGCCCAGCTCCACTCCTCTACCAAGGAATGCCTCCCTTCAGTGTGCCACACACCTGTTCTCTCAGTGGCACCTCTGGCCCTTCCCTAGGTCTTGCTCAACCCCTGGCTGCTCTAATTTGCTTCCCCCTGGCCTCTGACCTCAAACTTCTACTCCCAAATAATCCTCCAAGCCAGAGGCTCTATCCCCCTTCCCCAATAGCCTGAATCAGCAGATGCTCATGTCTGTCACCTACCATCCTTGGAAGGACTAGGTTCTGAAAAGTCCCCCCTGCCTTTCGTGAAATGATGCCTCTCAGCCCCTTACCTTGCAGCTTCTTGCAGCTGCTACTCCTGTATTCAGCTCCCCTGCATAGCCTTTCCTCACTCAGCCCTATAGACTCCCATTTCTGCCTCTCACTGCCTCCTGCCTCCCTTCCCAGGCTACCGCTGCTTCAAGGCAGTAATGTTTCTCTCTGGCCTGCTGTCCGGAGCGCTGGTGATCTTCCTGTTGTGCCACAAAGAGCGGGTACTAGAGACACAGCTGAGCTTGGAGGTGAGCGCCGGCATCGCGCTGGGCATCGGACTCCTCTGCGGCCTGGTTACCATGCTGGTTCGCAGTGTTGGCCTCTTCCTGACTGGTCTCCTGCTAGGCCTGACTTTGGGCGCCGGCACACTGTTGGGCACCGAGCCCATATACCAACCGCCTTCAGCTTGGGTCCCAGCCGGGGGCCTGGTGGGACTGGCGCTGCTGGGAGCCCTGCTCACCCTTCGGTGGCCACGCCCATTCACGGTTCTTGGCACCTCCCTGCTAGGAGCTGCAGTGCTGGTGGCCTGTGCTGACTTCTTCTTGGAGGAGCTGGCACTAGGCAGTCGGCTGGGCCAACGGCTGCAGGCCCTTCCAGCCCTGCCGCCTCTCTGCTGGTATAGCTGGGTCTTACTTGGGGCCTGGCCAGCCCTGGGGGCCCTGGGGGCCCTGGCCCAGTGGAAGCTCATGGCTGAGGAACACGGAGGCCACGCCAGTGGTAAGTTAGCACAGAAACAGCCAACCTATGCGTACCCACTCGTCGCCCCAGTTTGCAGACTGGAAGAAATACATTTGCGGGAAGAGGGTGGGTGTTCCGAAGATGTGTCGGCCAGGGCTTTGAAAGGAAGGAAATTCGTTGTGGAGGGTCCAAAGAAGGTGGGAGTGGGACTGGGATGAGCACTGGTGAAGGGAAACGGAGCAGAGTGGCTGGGCATTCCTACGGAAGGAAAGGCAGCTTGGGTCGGATCATTCCAAAGAGGTGTTGTCATGGTTGTTCAAGAGTAATTGTGGGGAGAGATGAGGCATGAGAAGACCATGACAGGGAGGTCCACAGGGTTTCTCTACAGTGGGTGTCTGGTGGGGGCGGGGAGGGGGCACAGGAGGCAGATTCGGGCTCTAAAGAAGCTTCCCTGCCCCTGTTTTGCCTCCTCCCAAGCAGTAATCCTGAGCCGCCAGCAGAGGCATCTCCAGCTCCTCCGTGTCCGTCAGCAAGAGGCCAAGTGGCAACGGACCCCTCCAGGAGTGGGACTCTGTGAGGGCAGTTACCGCCGCCAGCTGCCCCCCAGTGCCCGGAGCCCTGCTGACAGCCTAGCTCCAGTGAGTGGGGGCTGGCACCCTGGGGGGGTGGTCAGGGTAGGAGGCGGAGTCTGACCTGGACTTCTTCCTTCCTTCCTTCCTTCCTACCCTGTGCCTCTCCAGAGTTATCTCCAGAGTCTTCGAGAGCGCCAACTGGGGCCAAGCACCCAGGCCACTGCCCCCCACACCGTTCTAGACCTGGATTCTGACTGCAGTTCCACTGTTCCCCTCACCACACCGGCTGGTTCCACCCAGACTTGAGCCTCTGCCTCCTAGGCTGCCACCTTCCCTAGTAAGGGGGCTAGAAAGGCTAGGTGGGCAGAGCCAGTGTCCCCAGGCCCCACACAGAGACTTCCTCACCTCTTGGGCTTACAGATCTATCTGTGTGCTCCAACCCAGTCCATATCTGTAGGGATATATTTCGGGGATCGAGAGAACCCTGGGAGGTGGGGCAATAAATGGAAGTTGAGTATCTACCTCCATCCAACCATAGAGGTGTCTGTTCCCCAAAGGAACTGACTCTCTAATCTCTCCAAACTGGGATAGCCTTTGCCCAATTAGCCTCAGTGTGCTTCGCAATGGTAAAATTAGGGGGTTTGTCTTTGTAGGACCTTTAGGAAGTCAGAACACCTCCTAAAGCTCTCGGTAGCCTTTTGATGGGGAGAAGGGCACAGAGGCATCCTAGCATGATCTAATCCACTGGCCCTTCAGTAGGGGGTAGGGGAGATCCTGGTTAGCCTTTCTCCCTGGATCCCATAGGCTAAAGCCCCCTTCTTCTACCTCAGTTGGGGACACTATCCTCCATGGTGCTCCCTGTCCGTGTTCCTCAAACTTGGAGAAGACCGGTGCCTGGCTCTGTGCCTGCCTGGCACAAGAACTGCCTCCTGCTCCAAGCACAGTGTTGGCCCACGTGCCAGACTCTTGCCCCTTGGCCCCCAGGAGCCTGGTCTGGGGGCTGCATGGGAGACCAGTGCCTTCTCTGCCTTTCACGATAGGCGAGCCTAATTTCCTCCTTGACCTTAAAAGTTCTGGTTCAGTTCCAACCACTAACTCACTCTAACTTTCCCCGCCTCCAACCCTCCGACTCTCCAGTCGGTCCCTTCTTCCCCAGAGAGCATACAGGACGATTGATCACATCCCTGGGCAGCCAGACACGGTGGGAGGAAGGAAGAATGAGGGAGCATGTGAATAAAATGGCATTGAATAATAAACTGGGGAGTCTGGCGTCTGCTGTTGTTGTTTTTCCTTTGTAGCCCCAAATCAAGAGTCAGCCATGTCGACAGATCCTCTGTCCCCTGCTCGGGTGCCTTCAGACTGGACTAGAGTGGGCTTTATACACACTCACACACAGAGCCAAGGAAAAACATCATCCCTCTCTGGGGAACATGGAGTTCACCTTTATTAGCACACATGTGGCCAGACATTGCACTTCATATAGACTGGTTTAATGCAGCAATCCCTGTGAGGGGGGTGTTGACTTTCATTGTGCAGATGGGAAATCTGAAGCCCAAAGAGATTAATTAACCTGCTGATAAATAAATGTGATTCCCAAGGACTTCAAAGTACTTGCTCAGTTACTGACCATTCTGGGTTTTTTTTTGTACTTTATCTAGAAAGAACAGGACAGGCATCCAGCCTCCCAGGCTGCCGCCTCCTGTTAGCCGGAGGCCCGACCAACACTTGCTCCCCACCCCACCACTGTCCTCCAGGCTGTAGAGGACACAGTTTGAAGCGCTTTGGAGGATGAGGCTAGGAAGGAAATGGGTGGAGCTGGGTCTGACCCAGCTACCGTCAGCAGCACCAGGCTGCAGGGCAAAAGTACAGGGAGTGCTGGCTAGAACTGAGGCCTCTTGGAAGCCCGTGCTCCTAACACACTTAATGGCTGGGTTCTTATGACTGACCCTGGCTGTAGCGCCTGCCCAGTTCTAGTGAGCAGACACTTGCCTCAGGCCTTACTTCGGCTCTCGGAAAGTGATGTTACCAGGCAAGGAAAAGAGGGTGTCACCCATGGTTGAGGCAATGGCACCCCCACTGGCTGGAGTACTGTCTGTGGTCCGGGGACGACAGTGCATCCAGTTCTGGGCAATATCTCTGGGAAAGCCTTTTTCTGCTCGAAGCTGCCGGTTGAGGCGCCAATAGTGTTTGCCCTTGAAGAAGTAGACTCGGCCGTCCCGCCAACTCATTGCAGCCGAGGGCTGGTCTGGCACTCCCGTAAATAGCTTCTTGATTGGCTTGGGGTAGTTGCTGAAGTCAGTTGGGGCGAGCTCATCCCACTGCCAGTACCCTGAGCCCTAGAAGGAGAGTGGTGGGGGTGAAGAGAAGGCTGAGGAGAGAACGGGGGACCACCAAAGCCTGGCCCCACATCACTCCCGCTGCAGATAGATACTCCCAGAGCAATCCTTTGCTCCTCTGTGTGAGGTAGCCCACCCTTCCTAAAGGGCTTGCCCTTCTGTGAACTATATACCTTAAAGAGGAACACCTTTTTGTTGAGAGGCCAATAGAGAGCTGCATCCAGGTTGGGTTCTACCCTATTCAGCTTCTTGGGAAAGCCAGGCAACAGCTTGAAGTTAATGTAGCACCACACCTTGTTTCCTGAGAGTGGAGAGAGAAGCAGCAAGTCCCTCTCTGCCCTCAGAGGATACCTTTCAGCCCTTCAAGTTCACCCTTCCAGAAAGGAGATGTTTTCCCCTCCCTCTGACGGTTCATCTGAGACTAGGTCCTCAGATAAGATGCTATCACCAATCCCCTTACCCTTGAAGAAATGAGTCCATTGTGTTCGTGGAGAATATACAGCCGCATCCAGGTTTCCGGGGAGCCCTTCCCAAAGGGCAGATACTCGGAACAAGGGACCCAGACCTGAATCTGTCACAGTCCACACATAGTCTCCCTTGAAGGCATAGGTCTTCCCTTGGGGCCCTGCAAGAAAACGATGTATCAGGAAGTACAAAAAGGTAGGGTTCAAGTAGAGACGTGTGGGTGTGTCGGGCAGGCTGGTCATCTCCCATCCTCCCACCAACTGATGCCTCAAGAATTCTTCTGACCCCAAGAAGACAGAGGGAAAGGACCCAGGACTCAACTTCTCCTTCATTGCTCCCAGGAATTCAACTTTGACCTAATCAACAGAACAAAGGCCCTACACAGAGCGTGACTGCTTAGAGACCTCACCCTCTGTTCCACGTCGCTTCCAACCGGGTGCCAGACCCTCCCTGGTTACTATTGTTTCCTCCCTGTTTCAGTATTTCCAAATATGATTTCATGGCTCTTCTAGGCAGCAACCGAGGAAAATGCCTGCTGGGTCCACTTTCCATTGACCCCTAGTTGTTCTTTCCACACATCTCGTCCCATCCGCCTCCCCCGCTATTGGAGATCCATGTGACTTCCGTTTGTCCTGACCTCAGGGTCATCAGGCTGCCCCACTACCTGTCTGCGCGCGAAGGAGTAGGGTCTCACCCAGCAACATGGCATCCAAGTCACCACTGCAGGGGTCCGGCATGGGGCTGGGTTCTGTTGGCACTGGGGCTACAGAGGGCACCTCTGTCTCTTCTTCATCCTCTCTCTCGGGAGTTTTCTTGCCTATAGGGTGAAATCATGTGGTTCTGAGAGACAACTCATGGAACATGACCCCTCCCCACTCCCCCCACCGCCCCATCTTTTGTAAGTTCAGTTCAGAGGCCCAGTGAGTTCCCCGTAGGGCTAGGTGAACTCGTATCAATATCAGCAGGAAGCAAGTACTCCTTTTGAGAGGTAACAGGAAGGAGAATGATTTGCTCAGATATGTAGTTTCCAACCCCAAGAATGGATGTGAGCTGAAGGAGGCCCGGAAGTGGGATTAAACATAGAAGAGTTTCCGAAAGTGACGACATTAAAAGAATTAGCGGGCAGGGAGAGAGAACGCAGCTAAGCCATCCATTTCCCCTCAAGAAGAGATGCTGACCAGACCAACCCTCATGCTCCTCAGAGAAAGGGACTGACCATAGAGAGCCTGGATCCCTGCTATATCGTCTGGGTGCAACTTGAAGGAGGGCTGATAGCCAGTGTAGACCGGGGCCATGAGGGCCTTGGCATACCAGGAATGCCCGAGGCCCAGGGCATGGCCTAGTTCATGGGCTGCGATGATGCGCAGGTTCACCCCCCGGTAGGTTCCTTCAGTCCAGAGTTCATCCTCATCGAAATGCACACTGCCCAACTCTGGGATGTCAGCGTGGGCCAGGACCCTCCCTGGACAAATGAAAAGGAAGTGAAGGAGGAGGTCGGAGGCCGTGAAGCTGGGGCACCCCCTGGCATTACAAACTCCAGTGACTCCTGGAAACCGGCCATGGTCGAGTGGGTTCCCATCAGCGCTCCTACAGGACAGAGTCGAACTGCACTATCGGACCTCCAAGACTCAGGGGTAGACTGTTTGAACTTGTCCCGGTTGGCTTGGCAGCTAACTGCCTTAACCGCTGTGCTACCATTGGGTTGCTCAATTTCCTCCTTTCCTTAAAACTCCCCTGTCTGTAGTCCCTGCCTCTTGGATGCTTCCTCCTCTCCTTTCAATACCCACACACACGCACACACACTCATCCGCTACAGTCATCACCCAATTCTCACAGAGATACCCAGGACTCTGTCCCGTGACTTTGTCCCGGGCCACTCTCTGTGATGTTCCTTCAGTGGGGGAACTTAAGCCAAAGAATGAGGCACAATCTCTAAAGAGGAGGCTTAGTAAAGCCCCAGGGAGGTGCCCAGTTGTTCCTCTGGGGAATATTAGCATGTGCTAATAGGGCATAGGGGACAGCCTGAACACTAAAACGCCAAGGTCTCAGGCTCAAGGGGACAGAGATCTATGAGGTGGGAGAAGGTCCTTACCTGGCCCATCAAAGTTTCTGGAGCAGTATTTACTTTGGCGGCCATGGAAGGATAGACGGATGTCAGCCCAGCCAGCCTTCACCTCTCGGAAGGTCAGGGGTGCCACGTCACTCCAATACCGGAAGGCTTGAAGCAAGGCTCCCCGAGCCACGTGGGGTGAGAGGTTGGAGGGCAGGTTCAAGATGCGGAATGTCAGGTGCGTCTTCCTCCAGCGACCTGATTACCAAACGAGAAAACCAGATCAGAAGCACAGATCTTCCCACCAACCTCTGGCCATTCATTGCTGAGCTGCCCCGGCTTTTCCAGAGCCCGCTCTTCGTCCTACTTTCCCCAGGCACGGCTCTTACCCAGCAGCAGGTATTTAAGGGTCTTCTGGTTGAAGGGGTCTTCCAGGCCGCAGCGGGGCAGCTTCATATGGACCTTTGTGGCCTCATCCAGTTGACCCGAGACTGGCAGCCCAGATGCTTCCTGAAAAACTCTGGAAGGAAGGAGCTGGATGGACCTAACGGAGCAGAGCCCAGGGCCGGGACCCCTGCAGTGGCTGGGATCTGGGGATAGCACGTGGCCCCTTGCTGCCCAGCGTGACCATCAAGCATGGCTGGCGGGCGCTCCCAGCCTCCCAGCCTCATAATTGGGACTTTCTCTTCTATTTCATGAAAAGGGGAATATTTTCTGTGTCTTTTACTTGAGTGAGGGCCCCCATGGGGACCTTCTGACCACAGGGCAGTTTTCACCCCCCTGCTCGGAGGAAGTGCCCTTTCCCTCCTTTGAAAGCTCTCCCATCAGCACCCCGCCCTCCCCCCTAATCAGGATCTGTTCTCACTCAGCCTTCTCCCAGCGGTATTCCCCGGAAGTCCAGCCTGCCCAGTGTCCAGTGCATACAAGCTCTTCAAGGGACTGTGACTATGGTTGAGAACAGGCTGGGGGAAATCAGCATTGACTTCCTGGCAGTGAAAGTAATTCAACTTTTATGATATTTCTAGTTTTCCTCTCATATTTTGAGTCGTATGACCCCCTGTGGGTTTCTGAGACTAACTGTTTATGGGAGTAGAAAGCCCAGTCCTTCCCTCACAGAGCTGCTGGTGGTTTTGAACTGCTGACCAAGTGGGTCGCAGCCCAACGAGTACCCACTATACCACCCAAGGCTCCATTGAAAGGAACACCATGTTTTCACCTCTAACTCAGCGGGACTCACAGCCACACCGCAATTATCCTTCCTGTGAGATGTGACCATCCGTACTTTGGGTGTTCTGACTCATGGCGCCCCTAGTGTTCCGAAGGAGAACTGCACTCCACGGGGTTGTCCGTAGCTGGTTTTGTTTTGGGTTGTTTTCCAGAAATGGATTGCCAAGCCTTCCTTTAGAGGTAATTTTGGGTAGACCAAGACCTCCAACGTATTGGTTGGCAGCTGAGCGTGTTAAATATTTACACCCCTCAAGGATGCAAAGAAGGTCCTTGGGCCTCAGAAGAGCCAATGACTCTGTTCTCTATCCTTGGATCCCCATCTTGCCACCTGCCCCAACATCCTGACGGTGACAACCACCCAGCCCCCGATCCCAGACAGGGACTTGGAGCAGGCAACAGAGGGCCCGAGGGAAGCAAAGGAAGAGAAGAGGGAAGAAGACCCCAGACGCCCACTCTGAAGGCTTTGTAACCTCTCACCTGATGGCTTCTGTAATGTCTTCTGGGTTGAAGTCATCAGGTCCTTCTAGAGGCTTCTGTAGGTATCCATACTGCAGCAGGTAACTCTAGGATGGGGTGAGAGCAAGCCGAATGAAAAAGGGGTCAGTCTCAGGCAAAGTCTACCAGGCCCATCAGGATAGGGGAGGACTAGACATGGAGGGCCTATAGGACAGGACTTCAGGGAAGGGGCTCAGGTAGAACACGGGGCAGCGAGGTGGTCGGTCGGGGGTGAAGTGGGGGCACAGTCTAGGTTGATCACAGAGCAGAGGAAAGACAAGAAAGGCAGGCCGGATGAAGATCGGGAGGGAGGCTTGGATGGCATTGTGCCACTTGGACTGACACATCCTCCCCTTCCCCTGCTGGAGTCTCTTTCCCTGGGACTCACCACGGCCGCATCGTTCTCCGCAGGCCCCACAGCCCAGCCTGAGACTGTCAAGGGCAGTAGGAGACCCAGCCACAGTTGCTGCCAATTCATGGTCCACCAGGCAGGAGCTCCAGAGACTGTCTATGTTGTCTGCCCTGAGGTTTCAGGGAGGCTAAGGAAGCAGGCCTAGGAAGGGGCTCTTACCTCCAGTTCCTTTCTCTCTGCCGGCTTCTGGAGCTCTTTATAAAACATCAGCTGAGGGGAGTTGGGGGGGAGTGTCAAGGGATGGTGACTCAGCCCTGAGATATGTTGCAATTCACCTTTAACCCCTGCCCTGCCAGAAAGGAGAAGTCAAAGAGAGCCCCAGTGGCGTCACTAGGGTTGAGGTCACCCTGTTACTCATGATTATCACTCACTCCCTGGACCTCTGTCCTTTCATACCAGATCATGCAGAATCTTTTTTTTTTTAATTAGGGGGTCATACAACTCTTATCACAATCCATACATACATCAATTGTGTAAAGCACATTTGTACATTCATTGCCCTCATCATTCTCAAAACATTTGCTCTCCACTTAAGGCCTTGGCATCAGGTCCTCATTTTTTCCCCTCCCTCCCCACTCCTCCCTCCCTCATGAACCCTTGATAATTTATAAATTAGTATTTTGTCATATCTTGCTCATGCAGAATCTTAAGCAATGCTTATGATGCTCTGCTGGAGATGGGCAGACTTCATTCTTTCCTGCGGGTTGGCATCCAGGCAGCGTGAGAAACAGAGAGATTAGGGAAAGGGACTATGGCCATTCCCTGGAGGTGGGAATCCCTGTGCCCCAAGGACCCTGGGCTGGCAACCCCCTGGGTCCAACCTGCATCTTCCACTGTGAACTCCAGGATAAGAGAAAAATAAAGCTGAGAGGCGGGCGGCTGTTAAGGCATTTGGTTATCAGGTGAGAGAATTGGGAGTGAAGTCTGTTTCATGGCGTTCAAGACCAAGTTGGGATTCCATTGCTCTCAAAGCCTTGTATCTGCTTTGAAAGGCCTGGCTTCCAGCATTTAATGAGTATGCACACAGAACTAAAGAGCTGGAAGGCTGCCCTCACGGAGCTTCCAGATAGAGTGGAGGCTGAAATAAAGAAACCAGGAGACCAGGCTGGAGGTGACCCATTCTAAGTAGCATGGTCGAGGGGAAAGTTAGCAGAGAAGGCAGAACCTGAGCTAAGCTCTAAGAGCTGACTAAGAGTTATAGGAGGTAACTGAGCGGGACACTGCACGTCGTGAGCAAAAATGCAGCACTGTGAAAAACTGCTGTGGTCAGTGAGCAAACGTCTAAGGGTCTGGGCTGTTAGTTCACCACGGAATCCCTAGTGCCCACCTCATGATCCACTTCACGCTGCAAAACAGGTGTAAGATACGTTTATCAAATGCACGACTCTGTAAGAGCACGGTTGGTATCCAGCATTGAGAGAGCACCCTGAGTGCTATTTCAGAGAAGAAAAATATATTTTAAAATGCTTAGGATGTACTAATGTAGCCTTGGTGGTACTATGGATTATGCATTGGGCTGCTAACTACAAGGTCAGAAGTTCAAAACCTCTAGCGTCTCCTTGGGAGAAAGAGGAGGCTCTTTGCCTCCTGCAATGATGTGTAGCCTCAGAAACCCAGAGAGGCAGTTCTACTCTGCTCTATAGGGTTGTTATGAGTCAGAATCGGCTCCAGGGCAGGCAGTGAGTTGGGTTGGGTTTGGAGTATGTACTGGGAGTCCCTGAGTGATGCAAATGGTTAATACTTGACTGTTAGCCCTGGGGCGTGCAGTTCTACTCTGTACACAGGGGGTCGCTGTGAATTGGAATCAACTCACATTCTCTGCTAGGTACTTTATCTGTTAGCTCATCTAATTCTCCAGCCGTTCTATGAGGGAGGAGTCATTCTGCCCACTTTCTATCTGGCAGTGGTTGGTTCTCAACCTTCCTAATGTCGCAACCCTTTAATACAGTTCCTCGTGTTGCGGTGACCCCCCCTAACCATAAAATTATTTTCATAACCATATAATTACTTCATCACTGTCATTTTGCTACTGTTATGAATCGGGCGACCCCTGTGAAAGGGTCTTTGGCCCCCAGGTTGAGAACCGCTGCTCTAGGAGAAATGGCGATCCGGACAGGGAGATGATCAGGGATAGGAAGATCCCAACTTGCCTGCCCTCTGACCCTAATCCCCATGTGACCCCGTTAGCTACACAAAACCTCACCACCATCAACTCAATTCTGACTTATAGTGACCCTATAGGACTCGGGAGAATTGCCCCCGGGGGTGGGGGGTGGGGGTGGGGATGGTTCCAAGTCTCACTCTTTGGGGAGTAGAGAGTCTCATCTTTCTCCTAGCTGACTCCATAACCCATACCAAAGTTTAGGTTCCGATTCATGACGAGCTTGCTGGACTCATTGAATTGCCCCAGAGGATTTCCAGGGCTGTCCATTTTTACTGAAACTGATGGCCACCTCCTTCTCCAGCAGAGTTCCTGCTGAGTCTGAACCGCCAACCTTTGGATTCGCAGTGGGCACTTCACGACTGCACCACCAGGGCTCCTCTGCTAACCCTGGCCCGTGCTCTTCCGGAAGCAGTTCCCAACAACCAAACTCACGCCCACCGAGTCAGTCCTGACTCACGGTGGAAAGCCTCCTCTCTTTCTCTGGCGAAGTGTTTGGTGGTATCCGAGTGCCGCTTCACCACCACAGCACCAAGCCCCCTTCTCCGTGAAGTAGAGGAGACATTAAAAGTCGCTCTATTGCTTTGAATCGCACAACATTTGCACATCATACAAATGCTCTGTGAGGTAGGACTAATAGGAATAAAGAGTTACTCGTGTTCTCAGTAGGCCCACAATTCTGAACTCTTGCCCACACCACAGGCTGAAAGACTGGGAGTTCACGGGGTAACTCTTTGCCCCCCTAGGATCAAGGTGGCGGGAGTATTCCTGACTCATTTTTTGCCTTCAATAGTGCTGGGTGTCCTGACCCACTCTGTAGCCAACTGAGTAACATTGGGTGACTAAGTCTCAAATGACTAGTGACCAGCAAGGGAGGACAGAGGGCCTCTGACCAATAAATAAGAGGCTCTGACAGGGCCATCACCAATGCTGATGGGCCCAGGCTGCAATGGGGCTCCCTCCACAGGGCTCTTCCTCATCCTCCCCTTCCCCTCCCCTTTCCTCACTCCTTGAGATCATCTCAATGGACAGATAGAAAATTATGATTTTTTTTCGGATTAAAAAGTTGTATTGATTTTTTTTCTGAATAGAAATAATCCATTGCTAAGTAACCAGAAACCAAAAAGAAAGTGTGGCCCCCCCACCATAAGTTCCATCTCGGAGGGAACTACTAGGAAGAAAAGGTTTTGCATTGTGTCTGTTCCGCTTGAGGCTCCCTGGTGGCACGAGAGGTTAACTGCACATTCGGAGCCACCAGCTGCCTCTCAGGAGAAAGACAGGCTTTCTACTCGTCCTTGTCAAATGAATGCCCTGTCATCTCGGAATCCCACAGGGACAATTCTGCCCTGTCCTGGAGGACGGCTACGAGTCAGCATTGACTCAACGGACGTGACGTTGTTGTTGTTGTTCAGCTTTAGCAGATCTTACCAGTTTTTCTTTAAAAAAAAAAGTTTTTACTGGGATATACTTCACATATACAATTTAATGGTACCATTATATTAAGGACACTAGTGCGATCATCACCATAGTCAAGTTAGCAACACTTCCTTCTTGGATTCGTTGCCGTTAGTTCCCCATTTCCCCTCATCCTCCTCTGCTATCTCCCTAGGAGACGATCAGTTCAGTTCCTATCTCTAGATCTACCTATCCTGGGCTTCACAGATAGAAAATCATACAAAATACAAACAGGAAGCAGAGAAGTAATCAAAACCAGCTCAACAACAATGACTAGAAAGAAAAACATGGGAAAATCTCATCCCAAAAGAATGCATAAAATATTAAAAACTTGAGCAGTTTTTAAAGTGGATCAAAGGGGAGATCAATTGATAAGGCATTCCATTTTAACCTGACGATATCTGCCATAATCGGTTTGTTTTTTTAACATTTTATTAGGGGCTCATACAACTGTTATCCCAATCCATACACACATCAATTGTGTAAAGCGCATTTGTACATCATTTCTCAAAACATTTTCTCTCCACTTAAACCCCCGACATCAGGTCCTCATTTTTCCCCTCCCTCCCCGCTCCCCCGCCATAATCGGTTGTACAGTGCCCTCTCTGATAGCAAGGTCATTCACATCCCTTGGCTATGGTCCGAAGGGATTCACCGAGGCTTAGTAGAAACCTCCATCGAGCATTGTGCATCTGCATTTAGTTCCAGCTGTCTGTCCAGCTTCACTACCTAGAGTCTCCGCTGGCAGGGAAGAGAAAGGCGTACGGGTAGGAACTCGTGAGGATAATCAGGGAGGGACCGAAGCTGAAGAAGTGAGGGAGGAGAGGAGAATAAAGATAAGGAGGATTCAAGAGAAGGTAGAGGAAGATAGCAGATAGCAAAGGACTCTTCTCTTGTGTTCAGGTGCTTCCAATTCATAGGGACCCTAAGTGCAAGACTGCCCAGTCCTACATCACCCTCACAATCCCTGCTACAATTGAGCCGACCGTTACACCCACTGGGTCAATCCGTCTAGTGAAGGGTCTTCTATTTTCACTGACCCTCGGTCAAGCATGATGTCCTTCTCCAGGGACTAGTTCTTGCGGACACTGTATCCAAAGTAAGTGAGACAAGGTCTCACCGTCCTCCCTTCTAAGGAGTATGCTGGCTGTACTTCTTCCACATTTGTTCCTTCTTCCGGCAGTCCCTGGAATTCCAATAGTCTCCACCAATACCATAATTCAAATACACCAGTTCTTCTCTGGTCTTCCCCTTAGAAGAGGAAAACAGAGAGTGGGTGCTAGGAATATATATTAGTGTGAGAAATGGTGGTTGTTTTTTGTTTTTTCCTAATCATTTTATTAGGGGCTCATACAACTCTATCACAATCCATACATACATCAATTGTGTAAAGTGCATTTGTACATTCATTGCCCTTATCATTCTCAAAACATTTCCTCTCCACTTAAGACCCTGGCATTAGGTCCTCATTTTTCCCCTCTCTCCCCGCTCCCCCTTCCCTCATGAGCCCTTGATAATTTATAAATTATTATTTTGTCATATCTTGCCCTGTCCAATGTCTCCCTTCACCCACTTTTCTGTTGTCCGTCCCCCAGGGAGGAGGTCACATATAGTTCCTTGTAATCGGTTCCCTCTTTCCAACCCACTCTCCCTCTACCCTCCCAGTATCGCCACTCACACCACTAGTCCTGTAGGGATCATCCGCCCTGGATTCCCTGGATTTCCAGTTCCTATCTGTACCAGTGTACATCCTCTGGTCTAGCCAGACTTGCAAGGTAGAATTCGTATCATGATAGTGGGAGCAGGGAGGAAGCATTTAGGAACTAGAGGAAAGTTGTATTTTTCATCGTTGCTACATCGCACCCTGACTGGCTCATCTCCTCTCCGAGACCCCTCTGCAAGGGGGTCTCCAGTGGCCTACAAATGGGCTTTGGGTCTCCACTCTGCACTCCCCCCATCATTCACTGTAGTAAGATTTTTGTTCTGATGATGCCTTATACCTGATCCCTTCGACACCTTGTGATTGCATAGGCTAGTGTGCTTCTTCCATGTGGGCTTTGTTGCTTCTGAGCTAGATGGCCGCTTGTTTACCTTCAAGCTTTTAAGACCTCAGACGCTATATTTCTTAATAGCCAGGCACCATCAGCTTTCTTCACCACATTTCCTTATGCACCCGCTTTGCCTTCAGCGGTTGTGTCGGGAAGGTGAGCATCATAGAATGCCAATTTAATAGAAGGAAGTATTCTTGCTTTGAGGGAGTACTTGAGTGGAGGCCCAATGTCCTTCTGCTACCTTAATACTAAACCTATAAATATAGGCACATAGATCTATTTCCCCATCCTCATATAAATATATTTGCATATGTACATGTCTTTATCTAGACCTCTATAAATGCCCTTTGCCTCCCAGCTCTTTCCTCTATTTCCCTTGATTTTCCTCCTGTCCCACTATCATGCTCAGTCCCCAGAAATGGTGATTGTTATGAAGGATGTTGTTTTGTTTTGTTTTGTTTTTTTGTCATTTTTAATGTATTTTCTTTAAGATCTTTTTATTGGGGGCTCTTATAACAATGCGTACATCAATTGTATCAAGCATATTTGTATATATGTTGCCATCATTATTTTCTAAACATTTACATTCTATCTGAGCCCTTCTATCAGCTCTGCTTTTCACCCTCCCTCAGGACCCCTTGATAAATTATAAATTATTATTATTTTCATATCTTACACTGACTGCTGTCTCCCTTTCCCCAAAGTTTCTCCCCCCGCCTATCCCCCTCCCTGCTATCCTCCTGGTATTGTTACTCCCATTTCTGTTCCTGAGGGGTTTATCTGACCTGGATTCCATGTGTTGTGAGCTCTTATCTGACCTGTGTACATGCTCCGGCCTAGCCCACAGTGAAAGGCAGGACTGGGGTCTTGATAGTGGGGGGTGAGGAAGCAAGCCTCAAGGAACCAGAGGAATATTGTGTTTCCTCAATGCTACATTTGGCCCTGGTTGACTCACCCCTTCCTTGTGACCCTTCTGTTAGGAGATGTTGCATTGTCTACAGATTGATTTTATGTCTCCGCTCCGACCCCACCTCATTCTCAACAAAATGTTTGTTTGTTTGTTTTGGGTCTTTTGATGCCTCATACCTGATCAGGATAGGTTTTTTGGTTTTTTTTAAGTGAGCACTCACTCTGGCCCTGGGAAGGCATAGGGGATGAAACCACATTCTGAGGACTAAATTAAAACATCTATTTAAATATATTTAACTAAAACTACAGCAGGGCGATCAAGGTTTGATATCTGAGAGTATTTTCCAATGACCAGAAACAGATGGGGCTAAACTAGTTGTTGTTTGGGGCGATGTTAATTTTGACTCATGGTGGCCCCAGGGACTGGGTAGAGCTGTCCCAATGGGTTTTTTTGGTTGTAATCTTTATGGGAGCAGATCTCATCTCTAGGTTTTTCTCCCTCAGAATTACTTGGTGGGTCTAAACCAGCAGTTCTCAACCTGTGGGTCATGGCCCCTTTGGGGGTCCAATGATCTTTTCATAGGGGTCACCCAATGCATAACCATAGCAAAATGACAGTGATGAAGTAGCAATGAAAATAATTTTATGCTTGGGGGGGCGGGGGTCACCACAACATGAGGAACTGTATGAAAGGGTCACGGCATGAGGAAGGTTGAGAACCGCTGCCCTACACGGCCCCTTGACTAACTGCCCAGCTCGTAACCATTGCAATGGTCACGTAGTAAAATAGTGATGGCTGCCAAAGAGGTTAGCTCATTTTAATTTAAATTTTAACAACCACCTTGTGGGGGTGGTTTTACAGAAAAGGAAACAGAAACTCCCCATCATTTAAAAGGTTGCTTCAGGTCACCTAGCCAGGGAGCAGCAGAGCGCTAGGCCCTCCAGCTATTTATACTCTGCTCGTCAGCTTCCCAAGAGTTTTCATAGGCACCCAAACAAACCCCCCTAAAGCCAGTAGCCTGAGTCTGGGATGCGTGCACAGACAGCATGACTAACTCTCCGTTCCCACAATGGCATCCTGACCACCCCTTCCCCCAGCCTCCACTCCCTGAGATAGGCTGACCCAGATCTTTTCTCTCTGATTTGTCATGTCTCTCTGGGGAAGATGGCAGGAACGTGTGCAAAGGGATAGGCTGTGGCCGGCCTGCCCCCCCAAAAACAGACAACTTAACTCTGAGAAGAAAAACCCTTAGGTCCTTCGACTAGTTTATTGTCTTCCTGCAACCTGGTTTCTCCTCTCTGCTCACAAATTGTGGCAGAGGGATTCTTTAGAAAGACCTTTTTAAAACTTCTCTTGCGATTTGGGTGAAAGTTTCCAGAGCAAATTGATTTTGCATCCAGCAATTCACACACATTTTGGATTTGTGACATGGATCACAATCCCCACTGTGTAAAAGCCCTGTCCCTACTTCCCCCCGTTAGTTTGTCTTTCCTCTCCCTTCCTGTCTTATGAGCCACATGCTGGACAAATGCTGCCCTTCTGACCTCGGGTGGTTACTTGTGCTAAAGAGTGCATTCCTCCTTGGTGTCCCGATTCACCTTTTAACTCTGTCTATCATTGATTTTGCTGAAAATTGAGCCCACTGGGGTGAGTTTAGTTCCAGGCCAGAAGGGGCTCTAAAGTCTTAAGGGTTCCACCGGTCTCTGTCAGACTGGTAAGCCTGTTCTTCGTGAGTAGTTTGAATTGTGTTTCACATTTTCCTCCCATTCTCCCCAGGGCCTCCGTTGGTGGTCCCCTTTCAGTGACCAGCCATGGTAGCCAGTGGCCATCTAGTTCTTCTAACCTCAGGGTCATGGGGGTGGGGGCTCATATGATCCATTAGTCCTTTGGACTAAATTTTCTCATGTGTCTTTGAATTTCTTCATTCTTTTTGTTTGCTCCAGGTATGGGAAGACCATTGTGATACAGAAGTGTTGTTCATTAAAACATTTAATTCTCACTTACTGTCATTGAGTTGATTTTGACTTATAGAGACCCTATAAGACACGGTAGAATTGCCTGTGGGTTTCTAAGATTCATTTTTTTAAAAACCATTTCATTGGGGGCTCGTACAACTCTTATCACAATCCATATATCCATCCATTGTGTCTAGCACATTTGTATATTTGTTGCCATCATCATTCTCAAAACATTTGCTTTCTGCTTGAGCCCTTGGTATCAGCTCCTCATTTTTCCCCTCCCTCCCCCATCCTCCCTTCCTCAGGAACCTTTGATAATTTTAAAATTGTTATTATTTTTTCATGTCTTGCACTGTCCGATATCTCCCTTTACCCACTTTTCTGTTGTCCATCCCCCAGGGAGGGGGTTATATGTAGATCATTGTGATCGGTTCCCCCTTTCTCCCTCCACCTTCCCCTTACCTTCCTGGTACCGTTACTCTCATTATTGGTCCTGAGGGATTTATCTGTTCTGTATTCCCTGCATTTCTAGTTATTATCTGTACCAGTGTACATCCTCTGATCTCGCCAGATTTGTAAGGTAGAATTGGGGTCATGATAGTGAGGTGTGGGGAGGAAGCATTAAAGAACTAGAGGAAAGTTGTGTTTCATTGGTGCTGTACTGCACCCTGACTGGATCGTCACCTCCCTGCCACCCTCTGTAAGGAGATGTCCAGATGGGCTTTGGGTCTCCCCTCCGCGCCCCCCCTCATTCACAAGATGATTTCTAAGACAACTTTTTACGGGAGTAGAAAACCTTATCTTTCTCCATTGGAGAGGCGAGTGGTTTCAAATTGCTGATTTTATGATTAGTACCCAACTCTGAACCCATACGCCACCAGGGTGTGTAAAACATTATATTAAGTGTATTTAATTAAAACTATTGCAGGAGGGTATACATTTTTAAAGGAATTTTCAAATGAGCAGGAGGCCATAGGTGGAAGACAAAAAGGTTTATAGAGGTCTCTCAACCCAGGAGAAGCCCGTCTCTAAACCATCACCCAACCCCTGACAGGCCCCATACCTAGTGAAGGTCAGTGTGAAGGGGTTTGGGGAGAGAGGAATGGGGTGGCCGGGAAGGTTAGACATCCTGGTACATAAATAGCAAGTCTGAGGCCCGGAACTGAAAGCTGAGAGATGAGAAAACTATACTGTTTGCACCCACTCAGACATTGCTCTCTATTCAAGGAAGTGTGAGAGGGACTGGTGTCAGCCTCTGCCGCATTTCCCCATCAGAGCCCTGAGGGAATCAGTGGAGAGCTTTTCCTTGGCTGAATGGGGTGGAGCGCTCCAAGTTGTTACCATGGAAATCCCTGTTTTTAAGAGGGACAACACACACAGACACGGACACACATACGAACACGGGGACACACACACACACACACACACACACACACGGAATTAGTCACAAGTTCCTCGAAGCCAGATGGGAAATGACTACCAGGATTGTGCACAGCTGGAGCTGGGAAGTGGGAGGGGTTTGGGGATGGCTCAGGGCCTGGGCCAGCATGTTCCATTCCCATGATAGCCCAGACGTTCTCAATCCCCCACAACGAACAGGCTGGCATTCTCATTCACTCCTCCACTTGCACGTGTACCAACTTGGCCACTGGCTTGTGTCCACTCAGTTGAAAGAGCATCAGACCCAAATCCTGAAGATCCTTGGTTGGTGTCAGAATATAAGAGAAACCTGCTCCCTTCGCCAATCCCTTGAAAAGAATGCTACTTGCAGGCCTCCCCTGAAAATTACTGGAGAGTCCTGTCGATGGCTCCGTGACTCCGCATGAGAGCTGTTGCTTGAAGTGATGGATTCTATTCCCTGAAGAGGGACACGAGGTCTGGGGCTGGGTGATGGGATGAGAGGGGGCTAGAGGAGTGAAAATCATAAGCTTTCTCTCAGCATTTAGGATGAAGGGAAACAGGGGTAAGGCATAAGTCTGCTGCCTCTGGGGACAGCAGCCTTTTCCTTAAAGAAATCAAACTGGTCTTTACGCTTTTCCCAAAGGAGGTGGGATGTGAGCGAACACTTCCTGTCTTCACTCAAGACCCCAAGAAACAGATCTGTCCTGATGCTAACGGAACTGTCATCAGCCTGAAAAGCCCATGTTTAGATCTCCTTTTGTTACCAAAAGGGCTTCAGGGGGGTTTGCAAGGGAAGGAACCCAGCACTGACTTCCCCCTTTGAAAGGGGTAGTCATTAGGTGGGGGAGGGAGCTCTAAGGAACACCTAGTTCTGTTTGCAAGGCCAGCAACCACGGAGAGGATTGTTGGTAAGGGGCTTCCCATGATGGAGGAGGTATGGAGGAAGAGGATTCCCCACTATTCCACCTAGCTTGCCTCTAACTTATTTAAGACTATGGACACTAACCAATGTATTTTTTGTTTTGCTTGTATTGGATTCATTAATTTGACAACGGGAGACAGGCCAACATCATATTCAAGGGCATCCTACAGATAGTAGAAGGAGAGTTAAATGGCTTTCAAAGGACAAATAGGCATAATTCCAGTTGGAGTTGGAGATGTAGCTTTGGAACAATGAACACTGTGCCTCAGTTGTGAAAGGAGACACGTTTGACATGGGGGCAGGGAAAGATAAGGCAGAGAGAAACTTGTTGACTTAGGAAAATCAGATCTCAGAACTTTTGTTCAGAAGCGACTCCTAAGGATGTGTGTGCTTGTCTGTTGCCTCTTTCCCCGACCTTTGAAGAGCATGTGTACTTATCAGAAACATGAACTTCGTCAAACGAGGAAACCACATTACAAAACAGTGTGTATGATCCTAGTTTTCAACGTAAAAATAGATTTACAAATGTTAATATCAGACTGATATTTTTCTTGTTATTTATAAATCTTAAGTGTTCATGTGATCATAATGGATTTAGACTTAGTCTGTTCAGGCTTGAGACATAAAGTCTATTCAGGCAACACCCTACAACATATGTCATAACCCTGTAAAATCTACCGTTTCCCCAAAAGTAAGACATCCCCTGAAAATAAGACCTATTTACAGTTTTGGCTCTCGCTGAAATATAAGGCACCCCCGAAAATAAGACATACCTGAAAATAAGACAGGCCCTGAGCCATCCCCAGCTACCATAACTCTGGACTCTGGACCATAGCGGTGGGCGCCACCGTGCAGCTCACTGTTGGCCGCAGCGCAGCCGGAGCAGATAGGAAGTGCAAGGTCTCTTTTAATAAAA
>NW_022103898.1:77647769-77650982 GCF_000313985.2 Echinops telfairi | reverse complement strand
CCTGTCTTTAATGTTTCTGATGCTTAGAAAGGTACACTACATACTTTATATGAAGACTAAGTAACATTAAATACAAATTGTATATAACTGTTCTAATTTACATAAAAATTCGACTTCAAGACACACTTAGGAACAGAATCATTCATAATACAGAGACTGCTCGCATACTTGTATAATATCGTCTTTGCACAACATGCAAATCATCTAGCATCCTATTTCACAAGACACAACAAAGGAGTACCCGATAAGGGGGAGAACAGCATAAAATAACAAGGCAAAGGAGACAGTGGGAGGAACACAAGAATTTTAGATGACAAAAATAAATACTGTTTCATACATAGTCTACAACAATAGTAATAACAATAACTCACAAGTGGACGAATAGATAGACATGAAGGTGAACACATGTGGGAAGATGAGTGGAATTATATCCACAAGAATATGTATGCATGTTGATGGAGCACACATTTACATATGCATTTATATACAAGGGCACCCCCCCAAATGGAATTGCGCTGGGTGGAGCAGCTTTCATAGTGCGCATTTTTCCACTAGGCGAGCATCTAGCAGCTCACTCCAAGTCAACACACCCAGTGGAGTCACCTGGGAAGGTTTTCTCTGGACGCAGTGAATTTTTTCATGAAGCAGTTTCTCTCGAACCTTGCTTTTTGTGATGGCCGATTTAAGAGAACAGGGTGCAGCTGTGAAATTTTGTTTCCTGCTCAGTAAAAATGCCCCAGAAACTGTTGTGATGTTGAACACAGCTTACAAGGACAGCACTGTGAGGAGAACACCAGTGTCTGAGTGGTTTTCTCATTTCAAAAAAGGTGAAATGTTGATTGATGACAAACCTCACTCTGGACATCCATCAACATCCCAAGTGGATGGAAATTTCGGCTCATAGTGCATTTGGAGTTTGTTCCACCAGGTCAGACTGTTAATCAAGCTTTCTATTTAGAGGTTCTGAAAAGATAGCGTAACAATATGCAACCAAAAAAGTCTGATTTGTGGCACATGAGGGTTTTGCCACCATGACAAGGCACTTGCCCATACAGCCATCTCAGTGTGCCAGTTTTTTTGGGGAAAACAGCATGTGTCTAACCCCACGCACCTTACTCACCTGATCTCGCTCAGTGTGACTTCTTTTTGTTTCTGTGAACGAAGACGGACATGAAAGGACAGTGATTTGATGATGTACAAGAGGTGAAGAAATAAAATGAGGGTGGTGCTGTCAGCCATCCAAACAGATTAGATTGAAAAATGTTTCCAAGAATGGAATTGCAGATTTGACAAATGTATTAAGTGTAAGAGAGAGTACTTTGAAGGTGATAAGGTTGATTTGTTAAAAAAAAAAATTAAATACATAGCTTTCTAGGGGGGGGATTCTGGGGTTTTTTGGGTACCCCCATATGCTATAAATATAGCCATGAATATAAAAGTTTAAAAGTATTGCTACAAAATCACAGAAATGCTTATTTAAAAAAATATCAAAATGTGAAGCTATTAATTCCTGATCTATCCTCCATCTGCATCTATATACTTCTGATGGTGATGAGTCCATCTTTCCAACCATGCCCTCAATAATTCTGCCCTCTTTGATTTATGCTACATCAAAATGGCAGTTTGGGCATTCTCGAGATACACATTGGGTTCCTTTAAAAGGCCCGTTGAGTTTGGGGAACAAACACAAATCTGCAGGAATAAGATCAAGCCTGTATGGTGGATAGGGTAAAGTGTTCTAACAAAATTCTCTAGGATAGCCCTCGCTGCCCTCCAAGAAGGAGCAGATGCATTTTTATGATGGGGAAATCATCTTTAGCATGCTTTTCCTTGTCTGGTCCTTTTCTCATCAATGCAGTTTTCAATTTTCTTAAAACTTCTTCTGAATAAGCCACCACGATTGCCCTCTGTCCGATGAGAGGATTCATCAAGAAGTCCTTTTGGAGTCCCCCCAAAACAGTCGCTATAACCTTCTGAGCTAACCTGTCTGCCTTGAATTTAGCTGGCCGGTCAGATCCCCCCAGAACCCCCTGGTTGGATTGGGTCTTTGTTGTAGCCACTGTGGTAACCTATTGCATGGCGTGGCTTCCTCTTTTCAGTTGACCCTCTTCTGTACCGAGCCTGATGTCTTTCTGCTAGCATGTCCAACGTGCATGAGATAAGATATATGGAAACAAGTAGTCCAGCTGGCAGATGGACCACTCAAATATTCGTCTCCACGATCCTGAGCCAAGAGAACTATATTGTGGCTGGCCACCACCACCAACTGTTCTGAAGAGGATTACATTAGAAGGTTCTGGGTCTTACGCACTGCCATTGGGTTGATGCTGAGCCCTAGCGACTCAGTGAAGAAGGAACAAGGCTCCTCGCATGGAGGAAGAAGCCCCTGAAAACCTTCTGCATAGCTTTGAAACATGTTCAAATACTGAAAGGCTAAACAAAGGAAGTAGGACCTTGCTGCAGATACTGCTGGCAGATGGGCGCCTCAGGTCCAAGGGCACTTGAAATATGACTGGAGAGGAGCTGATTTCTTGGAGTGGAGCCGGCCAGGGTGAAGTGAGTTGGGTAAACCTGTGGGAGTGGAGCCTTCAGGATTTTCGCTTGCTGATGGAGCACGACTCAATGTAAAGAGAAACAGCTGCAAAAAATCTAATGATTGGAACTTGGAATGTGTGAAGTGTGACTTTAGGAAAATTGGAAGTGGTCAAAAATGAAATGGAACACATGATCCTAGACATTAGTGATCCAAAATGGACTGGTATTGGCCATTTTGAATCAGAAAATAAGATGCTTTACTGTGTCTACTATGTCAGGAATAATACAATCAAGAGGAACGACGGGGCATTTCTTGTCAGAAAGGATCTTGCTAAATCCATCATAAAGTACAGTGCTATCTGTGACTGGATTATATCTATAGACCTTCAAAGAGGTCCAATAAATACAACTATTATGCAAATATATGTACCAACCACAAAAGCTAGTGATGAGGAAATTAAAGAATTCTACCAACGTCTCTAGTCAGAAACTGATCAAACATGAAATCAAGATGGATAGTTATTGGTAATTGGAATTCAAAAGTTGGAAACAGAGGAAGGAACAGTAGCTGGAAAATATGAACTTGGCGATAGAATCGAAGCTGGAGAATGCATGATAGAATTTTGCAAAATCAACGACTTGTTCATAGCAAATCCTTTTTTTCAACAACACAAAAGG
>NW_022103898.1:77641376-77645904 GCF_000313985.2 Echinops telfairi | reverse complement strand
TTGTTGACTATAACACCGACGATCTGCTCTGTAAACCTTCACCTCATTCAGAATAAAAATAAAATACCCACAAAATACACGAGATGAAGTCTTAGCATCCTTGCTTCTAAGTAGCACTCTGGCTGTACTTCTTCCAAGACCTAGTTGGCTGTTCCTCTGACCGAAGTTCATGAGACTGTCAATGTTCTTCCCTCAGAGAGGCATCAGTTCTTCGTGCGTCTTCCTTACTCATTGGCCAGATTTTACATACCTGTGAAATGACAGAAAATACCCTGGCTTGGCTCAGGAGCACCATAGTCCTCAGATTGACATCTTTGATTTGTAACACTTTCAGCGAGTTCTTTTGCAGCATATTTGTCCAATGCAAATCAACATTCAATTCGATGCTGTTTCCAGGAGTGTTCATAGTGGGTCCTTGACAACTTCAATCTTTTCTTCAATTATCATGTTTTTATTTGTCCAGCTGTGAGGATTTTTAAATTTTTCTTTCTTTGGTTTTGATGTGAGGTTTTTTATGCTGAGGTTTAATCCATACTGAAATCTTGGAGCTTCATCAGTTAAATACGTCAAGTCCTTTTGACTTTCAGCAAGCAAGTTTGTGTGTCATCTGCATATTGAACCCTGTTAATGAAACTTCCTCCAATTCTTCTTTTTCCAATTATTTTATTGGGGGCTTATACAGCTCTTATCAGCATCCTTACATCCATCCATTGTGTCAAGCACATTTGTACATATGTTGCCATCATCATTTTCTTTTTTTTCCTAATCGTTTTATTAGGGGCTCGTACAACTCTTATCACAATCCATACATACATCAATTGTGTAAAGCACATTTGTACATTCATTGCCCTCGTCATTCTCAAAGCATTTGCTCTCCACTTAAGCCTCGGCATCAGATCCTCATTTTTTTCCCTCCCTCATGAGCCCTTGATAATTTATAAATTATTATTTTGTCATATCTTGCCCTGTCCGACATCTCCCTTCATCCACTTTTCTGTTGTCCGTCCACCAGAGAGGAGGTCACATGTAGATCCTTGTAATCGGTTCTCTCTTTCCTACCCACTCTCCCTCTACCATCCCTGTATTGCCACTCACCCCACTGGTTCTGAAGGGATCATCCGCCCTGGATTCCCTGTATTTTCAGTTCCTATCTGTACCAGTGTACATCCTCTGGTCTAGCCAGACTTGCAAGGTCGAATTCGAGTCATGGTAGTGGGAGCGGGGAGGAAACATTTAGGAACTAGAGGAAAGTTGTATTTTTCATCGTTGTTACATTGCACCCTGACTGACTCATCTCCTCCCCGAGACCCCTCTGCAAGGGGATCTCCAGTGGCCTACCAATGGGCTCTGGTTCTTCACTCCGCACTCCCCCTCTCATTCACTATGGTAAGATTTTTTGTTCTGATGATGCTTGATACCTGATTCCTTTGACACCTCATGATCGCACAGGCTGGTGTGCTTCTTTCATGTGGGCTTTGTTGCTTCTGAGCTAGATGGCGGCTTGTTTACACCATCATCATTTTCAAAAAATCTTCTTTCCACGTGAGCCCTTGGTATCAGCTCATTTCCTACTCCTTCCTCCTTCATAAACCCTTGTCATTTATAATTTTTTTCATGTATTACACCGACCACTGTCTACCTTCACCCATTTTTTACATGCTTTGGTCTAGCTGGATTTGTAATGTAGAATTGGGATGCTGATAGTGGAGGTGGAGGAAGCACTAAAGAACTAGAGGAAAGTTGTGTGTTTCATTGGTGCTCTACTGCACCCTGACTGGCTCGTCTCTTCCTTGTGTCCCTTCTGTCAGAAGATTTCCAATTGTCTACACAAGGGCTTTGGGTCTCTACTCCGTGCTCCCCCTCATTCACACTGATATGATTTTTTTGTTCTGGGTCTTTGATGCCTGATCCCATCGGAACCTCATGATCATACAGGCTGGTGTGCTTCTTCCATGTGGGTTTTGTTGCTTCTCAGCTAGATGGCCGCTTGTTTGTCTTCAACCTTCCTCCAATTCTGAGGCTAGATTCTTCTTCATATAGTTCAGTTCCTCAGATTATTTACTCAGCACACTCAGTCACTGTGATCCAGTCCATTCCAGCTCAAAGCAATCCTTTGGACAGAGTAGACCGATGGGTTGTCAAGATTCTAAATCTTTACAGAAGTAGAAAGACAGAGGGAAGGGATATGACCTTTATGCACATTTCCCCCCTGATTTTAAACCATGCACGGGCCTCTGGTTCTGTTTACAAACAAAAACAAAACCTAAGAAACTGCCTCTTGGTCTATGTGCAAATTTCACATGAGGCCAATGAAATGTTGTGGAGTTTTCATTCTTAGGCAATGTTGTATTAGGCTGGATTGACTAGAGAAACAAATCCAGGGACACTGATATATATGTAAGAAAGAGTTTTACATCAAAAATATATTATATACCAGGGAAACATCCCAGCCCAATCCAGATCAAGCCCAGAAGTCTGATACTAGTCCCTAAGTCCAGTACTAGTTCATAAATCCCTCTTCAGATTCACACAGCTACACCCAATGATGCAGAATGCAGGAAGATCACAGGCCGGTTAGGTGCAAAGTCTTGTTGATTGAATGGCAGTGCACACATCTCCAGGGCTCTGGCTGCCGTGAGTGTGACTCTAAGTGGCTCATCAACAGGTAGGTGAAGCAGAGAGCGTGAGGGCCAGCCTCCATTGAGTCATTTATCTCAGTTGCCCTCCAATCAAGCTGCCACCTAAATGACAGGCTAAACTGCCCACATGTTCCTAGGGGAGCCATGTTGGCACAAAAAAACCTATCACAAATGTTATTCTTAGTTTGTTAGGATCCACATAATTAAATACTTTCATATAGACAATAAAACACAAGTAAACATCTTTCAACTAGTCTGCTATCAGCCAAGATCTATCTAACATCAGCAATTATATCAATAATTTATCCAATGTCATAGAATTTAAGGTACCGTTGATATGAGGAGTTCGTGCGAGTATAGTCCAACTGGGAGCTGCAATCCATGAGTTGCTGCTTTGTACAGATTGATTTCGTAATTGATTGAACTCTGTTTACATTGCACATGGGGATTGGTGCTAGGGGAAAATTTCCTGTATCATTTCTTAGAAGGGCAGATCCTTGCCTATCAGATTAATACCTGACATATTAATGCAAGGAAAGCATTGAGATGCTAAATATATGGTGGTTCTGGGTCCTCTTTGACTGGACACCCTCTGCGTTAGTCAGGGTAGACTAGAGAAACAAATCCACGGAACTCACATGTGTTTAAGACAGAACTTTATATCAAAGAGCAATTGTATGTTAAGAAAACACCCCAGCCCAGCCCAGCTCAAGTCCATAAGTCCAATATTAGGCCATATGTCTGATGCCAGCCTATAAGGTCCTCTTCAGACTCACACAACACATGCAATGACGCTGAGCGCAGGAAGATTACAGGCTAGTGCGTGGAAAGTCATGTGGATCCAGTGACGGTAGAAGCATCTTAGCACTGGTGTAGGTCTCTATGTGGCTCCCCCAGCCCCAAGGCTCTGTTCGGTCTAGCTCCCTGTGCGTGTCAGCAGGAGGACAAAGGAGAGAGTTGAAGCAGAGAGTGTGTCTGCCCTCCAATGAAGCATTTATCTCCGTCGCACCTCGAGCTGCGACCTGATTGATGGGCTAGATTCCACCCTTTCACAAGTCGACAGGAGATTGTGTAACTACCACAGACCGCCCCTTGTCAACTAGACACTTTTTCACAACTCTGTAGCCATATGTAATTTTTAACCCAAACAATATTAAAACCGTATCTGTCCCTAACAAGATAACACTAAAAGGCATGCAATTCAATATGTGCCAAAGCCTCATTTAAACATAATGTTCCATAAGTGAACAACACAACAATATTTTATGCCTAACAATTACCGTTAAATGAACACCTACACCATCATCCTGTAATTCTATGAATACATTCCCCAACCTATGAAAATTTGCAAGCCAGCCACTTCAAGCCTTTATCCTCCCAATTTGGGATATTCAATTCCTTTGTTTTTTTTAAATCATTTTATTAGGGGCTCATACAGCTCTTAACACAATCCATACATCCATCCATTGTGTCAAGCACATTTGTACATTTGTTGCCATCGTCATTTTCAAGACATTTTCTGTCTATGTGACACAACGATGCCGACTGCAGGAGGAAAGCCGAGTCAGTGAATGTGTAAGCATCTCAGCGCTGTCAGGGGTCTCCACACGAGAGCTCCAGCACCCAGGGCTGCATCAGGGTAGCTCCATGTGGCTTCTCCTTGGGGATGTCTTGCAGGAAGTCAGCATTTCAAGCTGAAGTAGGGAACTGCTAAGGCAGCTGCACCCTGGTGCGACCATCAGAACGCAAGAGACCCGAGAACTCGAAAGATGAAGCTCACCAAGCCATTTATCCCTCCACCCTTCAATTAATCCCACATGTGTTTATCAGCCAGGTTGGCACAATAAACTAACTCACATCAATATGATTGTTTTGGGTCTTAGATGCCC
>NW_022103898.1:77637901-77639731 GCF_000313985.2 Echinops telfairi | reverse complement strand
TTCTCCTTGGGGATGTCTTGTAGGAAGTCAATCTTGCAAGCTGAAGCAGGGAACTGCTAAGGCAGCTGCACCCTGGTGCAACCATCACAAAGCAAGAGACCCGAGAACTAGAAAGGCGAGGCTCACCACCCATTTACCCCTCCGCCTTTCAATGAGCCCCACATGTGATTGTCGGCCAGGCTGGCACAATTAACTAACTCACTCGCGTTCACTGCAATCCCCTCAAGGTAGCATACCCACCTCCCTGTGCTTCCTGTCTCCACTCCCCCTTCTTTCCTAACCCTCTGAACTTTGTCATTGGGGAAATGCTGGCCCCAAATGGATGATTGTTCTGAGGTGTACACACATTGATATAGTGTTATTTATTTTATGTACAGACCTGCTTATTGTTTGGCTGAAAGTTGAGCCACAGGGAAGAGTTCAGTTCCAGATCTGAATAGTGACCAAGGACCGTAATCTCAGGGATTTCACCAATCTCTATCTAACCAGCAAACCAGATCTCCATGATTTTAAGTGTTGTTCCACATCTTTATCCCACTCTATCCAGAACTCTCTAATGGGATCCCTTTCAGAGCAGTTGGTAGTGGTGGCCAGGCACCATCTAGTTCTTCTGGTCTCAGGTTTATGAACTAATGTTTCCATGGTCCATTAGTTCATTAGAATTATTGTTTCCATGTGTTTCAATTTTCATCGCTGTTCTTTCTTGTGGATAGGGAGAGACTAATAGTTGCACCTTAGAAGGCTGCTCACTAGTTTTTCAGACAGCCATCACTACTCACCAAAGTAGAACGCAGACTTTATGGATTGTTATGCCAACTAACTTTGGTGTGCTCAAAGACTATGTATGGTCCTGAGCCTCCAGGCCTGCCAACTCATTTCTTCAGGTGTTTGGTTATGTCTAAGAAGTTTTTGTTTTGTTTTTAAAATCAATTTGTTAGGGGTTCATACAGCTCGTTCACAATCCATATAGATATCCACTGTGTCAAGCACATTTGTACATTTGTTGCCATCCTCATTCTCAAAACATTTTCTTTCTACGTGAGCCCTTGTAATCAGCTTCTAATTTTTCTGCCTTCCTCCCCCATCCTACCTCCCTCATGAATCCTTGATAAATTATAAATTTTTTTTTATATCATACACTGACCAATGTCTCCTTTCACCGACTTTTCCATTGTCCATCCCCCTGGGAGGGGGTTAGAGTAGATCATTGTGATTAGTTCCCCCTCTTTCCCCTGACCGTCTCCTTATCCTCCTGGTATGCTATTATCAATATCGGTCCTGAGGGGTGTATCTGTCCTGGATTTCCTGTGTTTCCAGCTCTTATCTGTATCCCTGTTCATACTCTGGTCTAGCCAAATTTGTTAGATAGAATTGGGATCATGATAGTGGGTGGGGAGGAAGCATTTAAGAACTAGAGGAAAGTTGTATGTTTCATTATTGCTACACTGCACCCTGACTGGCTCGTCTCCTTCCCATGACCCTTCTGTAAGTGGATGTCCAGGTGCCTACAGATGGGCTTTGGGTCTCTGCTCTGCACTCCCCCTCATTCACAAGCTATGAGTTTTTGTCTGGGTCTTTGATGCCTGATAACTGATTCTATCGACACCTTGTGATCACACAGTGTGGTTTGCTTCTACCATGTGGGCTTTGGTTCATCTCAGCTAGATGACCACTTGTTAATCTTCAAGCTTTTAAGATCTCAGACACTATATCTTTTGATAGCCATGCACAACAGCTTTCTTCATCACATTTGCTTATGCACCCATTTGTCTTCAGCGATCAGGTCAGGAAGGTGTACATCATGGAATGTCAGGTTAATAAAAACTAAGT
>NW_022103898.1:77630632-77637285 GCF_000313985.2 Echinops telfairi | reverse complement strand
TGTTTTCCAGTTGAGTCTGATGGGGTGCCTCGCCTTGACCCCAAAGTCTGTTTTTGGTATTCTCTGGGGAATTCGTTGCTCTGCTGACCTTGCTACTCTGATGCATGCCCTTAGTGTTTCGCCCTGGTGTGGTGGGGTCAGATCAGGCACAATTCCCACACTGTGTCTCCAGTGTTGTCCCCTGTAGGACTATGGGTCAATGAGGAATATAATGTCTCTCATAGTGGGGCTGGCCATATGGTCCTCTCTGTGCATTGACTGCTCTGAGCAGAAATATTGTCCTCTGGGCTTGGTGGGCCAGGATGTGCTCCACTCTCTCTTCCTCCCCTTCATTTGCTCCTGTTCTGTGTACTTTGATCACACATGTCCCTCTCCCTGAGCTGTAGCTTCAGTGCTGTCCTCTAAAGTGCATTCTTCTGGAGGGAAGGGGACTGTCCAAGTAGTTGGGACTGGGGCCAGCGCCTTAGACCTCTCTATTTGATTCCCTGCTTCATGCCAGTATGTTGCATTCATGTCTTGTAGCACCAGGTTTAAGTTTGGTCCCTCTTTCCCTGTGGAGATATAAACAAAACCTTCCCCTTGGGTGGGTTAGTGCTACCCATGTCTTTCCCCGCTCCTTTTTAGTTGAATGTATGTGTACAGTAGCTTTTTCTCTATGCCCCCTTTGCATTTCTAAGCTTACCTCAGCAGACCCATGCTGTACTTGTCCTTTTGTTAGTGGCTCACTTCGCTTAGCATAATGTCCTACAGTTCTTCCCATGCAGCAATGTGCTTCATGCTTTCATCACTGCTTTTTGGGGATGCTTAGTACTCCATTGTATATGTGTACCACAGTTTTTTAATCAATTCATCTGTTGATGTTAATTTGAGTTGTTTCCAACTCCCTGCAATTATGAACTGCGCCATGATGAACATCGGAGCACAGATGTCTAGCCACGGCTTGTTTCTTGTATCTTTGGGTGTATGGCAAGTAGGGGGATAGCTGGGTCGTATGGTAGCTCAATTTCCATCTGTTTTAGATATTGCCAAATGATTTCCATAGTGGCTGTACATACCTACAAGTCCACCAGCAGTGGATGAGAGTTCCTATCTAACCATAGCCCCTCCAAAACTTGTTGATTTCTGAATTTTTGAATTGGGCTATTTTTGAGGGCATTGGTTGGTATCTCATAGTTGTTTTAAATTTCATTTCTCTTATGGCTAATGATCAGGAACCTTTTCTCATATGTTTATTGGCCATTTGAATTCCTGCCCTTGTGAAACTTCTGTTCAGGTCCTTTGCCCACCTGCTCAGTGGGCAATTAGTTTTTCTTGTATGTTTGTTTGTTTGTTTGTTTTTTGGAAGCTAAGAGAGTATTGTAGATTTTAGTAATAAAGTCTTTGTTTGATGTGTCATTGCTAAAGATGTTTTCCCAGTCTGTGAGCTCTCTTACTACTCTTGGTGAATTCTTTCGATGTACACAAGGGTTTTATCTTTAGTATGTCCCACTTGTCAATTTGTGACTCATCTGTATTTGTGTCCTTCCCTACTTCCAATAGCCTATTCCCTGAGCCAAAGTACTAAGATTTCTCCCAGTTCCCTCATTGATGGCCCTGATAGTTTGTGGTTTTACCTCAAGGTCTGTGATCCACCTTGATTTTATTCTTGTACTAATGTACTTGCTTCATTTTTCTACAGGTAGATATCCAATTTTTTCCAGCACCATTTGTTGAAGAGGATATCCTCTTCCCATTTTATATTTTGGTCCCTTATCAAAGATCAGTGGTCTGCATGCTGATGATTTTATTTCTGGGTTTTCAGTTCTTTTCCATTGTTCTGAGTATCTGTCATTATACCAATACCATATGAAGGCTACCAACTTTTGATCTCCTCTTCTGTGGTTTTATCCGATGTGTATAGCAGTCCAATAGACTTCTGTTCATTTATCTTGTATCCTGCCACTCTGCCAGATTCTTCTATGGCTTACAGTACTCCCCTTGTGGAGCTTTTGGCATTTTCCATATATAAAATCATATCATCTGCAAATAATGATAGTTTCACCTCCTCCTTCTCCAGACGAATACCTTTGATATCTTTTCTTTGCCTTATGCTGTTAGCTAAGACCTCGAGTATGATGATAAATAAGATTGGGAACAAGGGGCATCCTTGTCTGGTCTCCTTTTTCAAGGGGATTGTTTCCATCTTTTGTACATTGACTACCATGTTGACTGTTGGTTTTTCTTATATAGCTTGTATTGTCTTGAGGAATTTTCCTTCTATTCCTATCTTCTTGAGTATCTTAAACAGGAATTGGTGTTGGATGTTGTTGAATAATTTTTTTTGCATCTATCGATATTATCATGTGGTAATATCACTTTTTCATGTCAATATGGTGAATGATACTTGTGGTCTTTCTTATGTTGAACAACCCCTGAATCCCACTTGGTTATAGTGAATTATTGGCTTTATACAGTTTTGTATTCCATAGGCCAGTATTTTAAGGATTTTTGCATCGGTGTTAGAGATATTGGTATGTAGTTCTCAGTTCTCATGGGGTCCTTGCCCGGTTTCAGTATCAGAGTTATACTAGCTTCATAGAAAGAGTTCAGGAGCTTGCTATCTTTTTCTATGTTCTGGAAGAATTTGTGTAGGATTGGTATCAGTTCTTCCCTGAATATTTGTTAGAATTATTCTGTGAAGTCATCTGGTCCAGGGGATTTTTTGGTTGGTAATCCTTTGATAACCTTGTCTATTTCTTCTATTGCTATGGGTCTGTTGAGACTTGATGTACATCGGGGATAGTCTAAGGAGGGATTGTTTTTCCAAGAATTTGTCCTTGTCTTCCAGGTTGGTGAATTCATTGGAGTACAGTCCTTCATAGTGCTGTGTAACTATTCTTTTGATTTCATTAGGGTCTGTTTTAATGTCCCCTCTTTCAATCCTCATCCTTGCTATTGAAATTATTTCCCTCCTTTCTTCAGTTAGGCTTGCCAGAAGTCTGTTGATTCTGTTTATCCTTTCAAAGAACCAACTTTTAGCAGCATAAAATTTTCCCTTACTTTTCTTATTTTCCCTCTCCTGAATCTCAGCCCTGAATTTTATTATTTCTTTTCTTTTGTTATTTGTAGGATTGTCCTGTTGACTCTGCTCTAGTTGTACATTGTGTGCCAGCATGTCAATCATAAGTCTCTTTTCCTTTCTCATGTGTGCATGTATTGCTGTAGAACTTCCTCTGATAACTGCCTTTGCTGTATCCCAGAAGTTCTCATTCTCGTTGCTTTCTAGAAATTTCCCAATTTCACCTCTGATCTGGGACAGTACACACTCCTTTTGCAATAGAGAGTTATTCATCCTCTAATTGTTTTCCCTTGTTTTCTTCATCTTCCTTTTTGTTGATTTCCAGTCTTATAGCACAGTGGTCAATGTGCTTAAATTTATGCACATTCGACTTATGCCCCAGCATGTAGTCTATCTACGTAAATGTGCCATGTGGGTTTGAACAGATTGTGAATTTTTTGTTTTTGGGTGAAGAGCTCTGTAAATATCTATCAGGTCAAATTGTCTAATTGTAATGTTTAGATCTCTAGCCTCCTTCTTGAGTTTCTTTCTCTGTGATCTATCTTTCTCCGAGAGTGGTGTATTGAAATCACCTACTATAATTGTTGATGCTATAATTTCTGTTTTCATCTTTTGGAGTGTGGGATAGTTAGTTTATTGTGCCAGCCTGGTCAATAGACACATGTGGGATAATTGAAGGGCAGAGAGATGAATGGCTCGGCAAGCCTCGCCTTTCTTGTCTCTCACTCTTTGATCATTGGACCAGTGTGCGGCTGCCTTGCTTGTTCTGTGCCCCAATTTGCAAGCGAAACTACCTGTGGGACACCTAACCTGTGGACTGTGTTGCTGTAATTTGATGTCCTTTAAGACTTGCTTCGCCACACAATTGGAATTTACATCTCTTGAGATGGGGACTGACTATTGGTGACCTGCGTTGCTGTTTGCTGCCTGTGCAGGAATAGCCTGATTCTCTCTCTACAGAGGACTACCTGGAAGCCTTCAAGACTTGAAGGACTGCCAATGTCTCACAACTCTCTCATGGGAGTGAGTTGCACTGAGCCATTTGTACTGCTTTATAATTTAACTGTTCATTTTTTGTATTATCTATCTATATATATATAATTCAATTGTTCATTTCTTGTGTTTTATATATATATCTATCTTTAAAAATATAAATATATATAATTATTAGCAATCTGTTTTTGTCTCTCTAGAGAACCCTGTCTAACACATTTTGGTACCAGGAGTGCTTCTAGAGAAATAAAATCATAAATATGGGCTTCTTAAATTGGCTCTCCAGCCTGATTAGTCTTAACAGCACTAATAATGCTACTTCAACACCCCAAAGCATGGATAACTCTTACTAATCCATGGTGTGAAATATCAAAGATAATACCTAAAGTAGCACCACCGATAGATGAAGTGCTGGTTAAAGGAGAGGCTCCGAGTGATTGTATGTTTGATATTTTCCAGGAGTTTTGTAAGGATGACAACTATAGGGAAACTGGTTGGCTGGTCCTTCTTACAATGGAAAGTGTGAATAAGGAGAGGAATGGTCTCAGAGTCTCAGAAGTGCACCTCAGGTGCAGACTAATGGATTTGAAAACTTCCATCTGTGCTACAAAGGAGAGCCTTCTCTCCTCTAGTAAAAGAGCTGGCATTGCTGAGAACAAGGTCCAGAGTCTCATTATGTGAGTGGCTGAATTACAATGGCAGCTGAATTGAATATCTAGAGCAGTGCCTAACACCAAAGTGAAGGCATTGATTGGGAAAAGTTGGGACCCTGAAACATGGGATGGGAACATATGGGAAGGCATCCAAAAGCTTAGAGAAATTGGTATGCTGGAATGGATCTATCAGGATATTCCCATAGACCCATAAAGGGGGTGTCCTGAAGACATACCCTTTACCACAACCATAAGGAACAAGTTTGTGAAGTGGGCCCCAGCATCTCTTAAGACTCCTCTAATTGCTACTTTATGTGCACCAGGATTAACAGTGGGCACTGCCCTAAGCGAACTCTGACCTTTGCCCACAATGGGGCTGATTGATCCCTGTGATGGTAGAGGGCAGGTGTCAGCACGGAATCAACAGAGACAGGGTGGGCATGGTTATAATAGACAACAAGGTTTCAGTAGTAATCAAAGCAACCTGTCTCATGTGGAATTATGACATGGGTTACTTAGCCACGCTGTCCCTAGGAATGAAATACTGTAAATGGGAAACCTACTAAATATTTACGTACTCTATATAGGTGGAAGAATGGTAGATCAGGTGAACAGCAGAATAGACAGTCACGATCACTCAATCAATTTCCAGACCTGAACCAATTTAAAGACCCACAGCTGCTTGAATGAGGGCGAGGTCAGGTGTTTTTGAAGGAGGACCCTGCTACATCACTGAAGGTCTATACTGTTAGTCTTTCTTCTAGCCTTCCCCAAAGGGACCTGCGGCCTTTCACAAGAGTGACTGTTCATTGGGGGAAAGGAAATAATCAAACTTTTCAGGGATTACTGGACACTGGCTCAGAACTGACACTAGTTCCAGGAAACCCAAAGTGTTTCGAAGGTCCTCTCGAAAGTCAGAGTGGGGGCTTATGGAGGTCAAGTTATCAATGGAGTTTTAACTCAGGTACACCTCACTGTGGGTCCAGTGGGCCCCCCGACCCATCCTGTGGTTATTTCCCCAGTTCCAGAATGCATCATTGGAATAGACATACTTAGTAACTGGCAGAACCCCTATATTGGATCCCTGAAATGTGGAATAAGGGCTATCATGGTAGTAAAGGCCAAGTGGACCCCATTAGAACTGCCATTGCCTAGGAAAATAGTAAACCAAAAGCAGTACCACATTCCTGGAGGGATTGCAGAGATCAGTGCCACCATCAAAGACTTGAAAGATCCAGGGGTGGTGATTCCTACTACATCCCCATTTAACTCACTTATTTGGCCTGTAAAGAAGACAGATGGATCCTGGAGAATGACAATGGATTATTATAAACGTAACCAGGTGGTGATTCCAATTGCAGCTGCTGTTCCAGATGTGATTTCATTGCTTAAGCAAATTAATACTTCTCCTGGTACTTGGTATGCCTTCTTCTTTGGTTGATGTATTCAGCGGGTCTTTCATTAGGGGAATATATGTTTAAAATGTGTAGTGGTTCTTTGTCTACCATTCCCCTGAGCATTATATAGTGTCTCTCATCTCTTTTTATGGTTTGCACTTTGAGGTCAATTTTATCTGAGATTAGGATTGCAACCCCTGCTTTTTTGGAATTTCTGTTTGCTTGGCATGTTTTTCTCTAGTCTTTGATTTTCAGCCTATTGTCTGTAATCTTGAGATGTGTCTTCTGTAGGCAGCAGATTGGTGGGTTGTGTTTTCTAAGCCAGTTTGTTAGCCTCAGTCTTTTAATGCCTGAGTTCAGTCCATTAATATTCAGGGCTATTACATTCATCTGTGGACTCTGTGATTTCATCTTATACCTTTTGTGTTGGGTGTTTTCATATATATATATATATATTATTAAAGTCATCACGAGCATGAGAGATAGAAGAGATATTACAATGATGCAGTCAGACACATTACATGGTAGCATTGCTCACCTCAGCCCCACTTG
>NW_022103898.1:77628715-77629745 GCF_000313985.2 Echinops telfairi | reverse complement strand
ACTCTCCTGTGCTTATTTCTGCAGAGTCCCTCTGGTATGTGTTACTTGGTCGCCATTTTGCCGGAAGTCTGTCTAAGAAGTTTTATAACTTTGCCTGACCCACCTCCATATGCTCTGCTGCATTTATGGTGTATTTTCAGATAAATAGCCATATGCAAATGTCCTCTGTCAAACCTCTATATGTGGTTAGATTCCTACGCTCCCCCACTCTTACCCGCTGAGCCTGCAAGTCTTTTCATACATCTACTCACAGATTATCATGCATATTTTCAGGATTATTTATGCAATAGTATTTGCGCCTGTCACCTTTAACTCTTGCCTTCTTTCCAGGGTCCTCCTTTGTGTGCATAATCCTTTGCCAATATTCCTTTTATTGCATATTGCTTCCCCTTTTACCCTAGTTCCTGAAATCTACTTGACTTCCTTTCTGGCTGGAAATGTTGTAACTAAACTATTCCCTCTTTTTACTTTGTAATAGTTTTCATTAGAAAGTGACATCATCAGTTCCCTATTTTCAATCTTGTAAGTCTATTTTAACACAACCCTAATGATGTAATGGATGACATGTTGGATTGCTAGCTAATAAGTCAGCAATTCAAACCCACCAGTCATTCCATGGAAGGAAGAAATGATGTTATGCTCCTGCAAAAATCTACACCTTGGAAACCCAAAGAGGCAGTTCTGTTTTATAGGATCACTATTGTAAGGTAGATTTGGGGACGGAAAGAAAGAAAGAAGGCAAAGGCAGAAAACAAGTTTCAAAGGTTTATTTCAGAGCTCGTGGGTGAGGTTCACCAGTCCCTAAATTGTGGCCAGAGAAGTCAGGCAGCCCAGGAAGGAGGGAGTACAGAGAAAGGGAAGGGAGTGTCCTGAGCTCCTCGGGGAGGTTCTCAGGCCCCCAGCTGAGGGCCCTTGCAGTCCCACGCACCATCCAGGACAGAGGTGAGGAGTTTTATAGCTCCAGTCTAGGGGAGGGAGTAGCTGGGGAATTTTCCACTGCAACTTTGTTGTCTGCAGATCCTGGGCTAAG
>NW_022103898.1:77625862-77628568 GCF_000313985.2 Echinops telfairi | reverse complement strand
CAGTAAGCATGTTCTTTTTAGTTTGGCATATTTTATTTTGGGTGCATCTACACCTGAGTTGACTTCTGAATGGCATTGGGCATGTTAATCTTGAGTTGTTGTCTGTGCAACGAATTCTCTTCAGTATTTCCTGCAACACTGATCTAATTTTTATCTGAAAGCATCCCAATTTCACAGTTATATTTGAGGAACCAGTTTTTTGGACACAGGATCCTTGGTTGGAAATTTTTTCTTTCAGGTTTTATATATGCCATCCGATTGCCTTCTTATTTGTATAGTGTTTGAAAAGTCAGCAGTTTTATTGCTCTCTTTTGCAGGTAATCTTTTGTCTTGATTATGATTCATCTTGGTCATTTTCTCTGGGGTATATTCTGTATGGGTATATTCTGTATCTTCTTCCATGAATGTATTTTCATTTTTCATGACCTCAGAGAGGTGTTTTTTTTCAACAGCTCTTCAACAATTTTCTCTGTGCTTGCATTGGAGTCTCTTCCTTCTCTGGAATTCTGATTCCATAAAAATGACTCCTTTTGATGTTGTCAAAATTCTTATACTTTCTTCTTTATTTTTTTTCATTCTGATCTGATTGTTACTCCAGCAGATTTGCATTGAGAACCTTGTCTTCAAGGTCACTAGTTCAGCTTTCCATTGATTCAATTCTACTACTTAGCTTTCCCAATGTGTTTCTCATTTCTAAAATATTAGTATTAATATTCTGGATTTCTATTTGCTTTTTGTATACTTTAAATTTTTCACCTATCATGTCAATTTGTTCTTGTAGTGTTTTCCTGTGTTTTTGTGTGGTTTTTGTCTGTGTTTTCCCTGCTTTTGTAGATCTTTCTCTCAAACTGTCAAAGGAGTTTGGATTCCTTTCAAGGTGTCCCAATACATTTTCTTCCTCAGAAATATCTTCTGGTTCGGTCTTCTGATTACTTGTGTAAGCCAATCTGTCTTGTTTTTATATGTTAAGTGAAATTATCTATTGTCTCCAAGACATTGTGGTGTTGTATTTGTGTTTAATTGATGATTATATGGTAGTGTGTTCTTAGGCACTCACCACCTATTTTCTGGTGGGTGTGATGGAGAATGTGAGTGTGGGTGCAGGTCTTAACTGTTTGTGTAGCACAATTGAGGGTTAGTTTGGTTGGTATTTCCTGTGATTGATGATGAGGGGATATAGAAGTGATAGTGGTCCTTGATAATGGCTGGGCTGTGTGGGTGACGATGTTGTTTTTGGGATTTCTCCTTTTCAGCCACCAGTGTGCATTTGTGGAAGTGAGGCTGCTGTCTGGAATGCTGCTTGCAAAAGTTCAATATGGCAGCACTACATCAGGTTGGCTGGCAATTCACCCATCTGATTCTTTTCTAGCCACTTTTGCTCGGCTTCCCTGAATTTCCAGTTCTCCATCCATTTCTCCATCCTTTGTTTTAAAGCTCAGGGTTCCAGGATTATCAGTCATATCCATCTGGTTTGCTCACTCATGTCTTTGCTCTCTCCATTCCTTTTTATAGCTTGAAAGCTCCTTAAAATAATAATAATAATAACAATGGAATAAACTTGCTACAAATGTTCCTGTGAGGAGTCCCGGGGGTGTGGTTGCATTTTGGGTGGCTAATCACTAGATCAGCAGTTCAAAACCACCAGCCACTCTTTTGGAGAAAGACAAGGCTTTCTACTCCTATAATGAGTTACAGTCTAAGGAACTCACAAAGGCAGTTCTATCCTGTGCTACTGGGGCCCCTATGTGTTAGAATCAACTCGATGGCTCCCAGTGAGTGAATGAAAAGGTCCTGTGCATTTGCACCCAAACAATCAGGGGTTTATATATTTTCTATGCCGTTTTTCTAAAAACCTAATGGTCCCCTAAAAAATGAAGTCTGTTTTTGAGATATATCTGAATAAAAAATTACTAGGATAGTACCTAGGAGCAAACATAAATGTCCTTCCTCAAGTTTTAAGGAGTACGATCCACTGCTCAAAGAAACAGAATATGCTTAAGAAGTTAGTACACAATAAGGTATTTCAGTTGAGAGGGAAGTTCATTTTTCAATGAGCAGAGTTAGGAGCACTGATTAATCAGTAAAAGGGAAAAGCCTGCTCTCAACCCCACTTTGTCGTTCGTTGCTATCAGGTCAACTTCAACTCACACCAATCCCATGTATGCAGAAGGGTTTCCAGGGATGCCATCTTTTGGAAGTGGATTCTCAGGCCTGTCTTCTGAGGTGCTTCGTTGGGTTTGAAGCTTGAACCTTTGGGCTAGTTGTGACTCTGTCTCTCACAGCACTTTTCATCTATGTTCTCTCATCATTGCAATGGCCACGCAGAACTCACAGGCAGCGCTCATGACGATAGGCCTTATTGTGGAAGTTAACACACTATATCTAACTCAGGTATAAATGCTCAGGACATGGTTGTTCGGTCAAGACATGCTATAAAGTTCTCTCAGGGCTTCTAATAAATGCCCCAAGGGCATGCCACCCCAGAGAGCCAACTGGAAGGCACTCAGCTCCCGCTCTGCTTCTCAACAGACCCAGCTCCCTGAATTAAGTGCTCAGATGCACACACCTCACTCCACAAGCCAGCCTCCAGCCTCACAGCACTCAGTTCCATTTGCTCTGTGGGCTGGAAAATCCACCACTCTGGCTCACACTCTGGTTATGCTGCTGCTGCTCCTCTGTTGCTCCTGAGATGTCAAAGCTGTCTTC
>NW_022103898.1:77617748-77619575 GCF_000313985.2 Echinops telfairi | reverse complement strand
CAAGGGTGAAAAAAGTTAAGAAAGGTTGAGATCAAGGGAAAAGGAAGCTGTTCAGGGGACGGTGAAAGTCATTTCTAGGCGGATGGTGAAGCAGGTCGAGAGTCACCAGCTGAGCCTGGAGCAGAGCCAGGCTCCCGAGGGATGGCTGAGCATAAAACGTTGGGAAGCATTTCATTGAGAGCTCACTGAGAGGCAGGAGGAAGAGCTAGGTCCAGCAGAGCTAGGCAAGAGTTACCAGTGAATGTTAAGCTTTAGGGCATCCTCCTCTTCAGAGTCACCCTCCAAGGCCTGTAACTAATTCTGTATCCATAGGCTCATGGCACTAATCTAACATATACTCAGATTGATTTATTCTCTTTGTTTTTCATTATAAGGGTGTGATTTGTTTAGTGTTCTGCATTTGTTTGTTTGTGAGGTTTTTGTTGTTGTTGTTTTTAAACCATGGAAACACTTACCTTCAAAATCACACCTAATTAAATAATGTACATATAATAAAGTCTAGCTTTCCTATCTGTCCCATGCCCTCAAGTGTGGCAAACTAACACTGAGGGAAATACGACCAGGACTATATTCCCTAACTTAGGGGGACTCTGGAAAGCTAAATTAGAGCTAAAGTCCAAGCACATTATCCTGGTTTAAATGTCATTCCCACAGATTCTCCCCTAACAGCTATGCTGCCTTAGAGTGAGCACATGGTTGATTCTGTCTCCCTGTAGAAGCAGACCTTCCCTGATGATCTTCTCCCACTGCGGAGCCCATCCCCCCTCATGCCTTCTCCCAATGCAGGCATTAGTTTTCCTCACCTGTGAGCTCAGGGACCTTACTGTGATTACCACCCACCTTGTGACGTATGTAACTCCTGAATATGCATGACTAATGGCTACCTATAAAATCCCCAAAACATAGGGAACCAGTGGAGAGGTCTGGGGAGCCGTCCCCAATCCCAACTACTACGTGCACACCTGCCCCTCCCCCCAGAAGAATTTATTTCAAAGGACAGCATTGAATCTGGGAGAGGGACATATCAGATAGGAGCACACGTGAGCAGATGAAGGGGGAGGAGGAGAGAGTGGAGCACATCCTGGCCCACCAGGCTGTAAGGATGATGTTCCCAATTAGAGCAGCCAGTTCACAGAGAGGACCACATGGCCAGCCCTACTATGAGACATGATGCCCCTCACTAACCCAAAGCCCTACAGGGGACAACACCAGAGACACAGTGTAGGAATTGCACCCTATCTGGTCCTGCCACACCAAGGCAAAACACTAAGGGGGTGCAATAGAACAGCAAGCGAATGGAGCAACGAGGTCCCCAGGGAATGCTGAAGGTGGACTTTGGGGCCAGGGTGGGGGGCCCCAACAGACTGGACTGGAAAACACTCCTAAAGGCCAACAAACAATCCTTGAACTAACTACAGCTTGTCTTTCTTTTGTTTTGTGTTTTGTCATTGGTTTGTTGTTGTTGTTGTGTTCTATATTGTTGCTTGGTTTTGCTCTGTCTTGTTTTTGTTAATGTTATTAGAGGTCTAAATAAAGGCATGTACATATGTAAATATGTTTATATATGATGATGAGGAAATAGATCTATGTGCATATATTTATAGGTTTAGTATTAAGGTAGCAGACGGACATTGGGCCTCCACTCAAGTACTCCTTCAATGCAAGAATACTTTGTTCTCTCAAACTGGCATTCCATGATGCTAACCTTCCTGACACAATAGCTGAAGACAAGCGGGTACATAAGCAAATGTGGTGAATAAAGCTGATGGTGCCAGGCTATCAAAAGATATAGCATCTGGGGTCTTAAAGGCTTGAAGGTAAACAAGT
>NW_022103898.1:77615244-77616820 GCF_000313985.2 Echinops telfairi | reverse complement strand
GATTTTTTTAAAAAAAAGAAAAGAAAACTATTTAGTTTTAAGAAAATGAGTTGTGATTTATGGCATCTTAGCAGTGTCATACAGTGTAGGATCTTTTTTTATTTTCTTTCATAATTGTCTTTTACATAATGGTGTATTTTCCAGTCATCTTAGATTTGGAGAAAAGGAATTTAGTATATGGAAAACTGCTAACATCCTTTAAAATCTTAAAAGCTATTACAAATCAATATGAAGAAGTAAATCAACACAATTAACAATAGACTTTTCTTCTCTAATTTTTGCAGAGCAGAAGAGCTCAGTCTTAATGAAGTCCAACTTGGCTTTTTTTTTTTCTTTCATGAACTGCTCTTTTAGTGTTGTACCTAAAAATTGCCAAACCCAAGGTCACTTAGATTTTTTTAATAAAAAAATTTCTATATACGTACATATGCCTATGAAATACTCTGAACAATTAGTGTGTTGGGTTAGTAATTAGTGTCCCTTGAAACAATTTCTGCGGAAGTTCGGGTCACTAAAAAGTTAAAGGAAACAGTCTCATTTGTACAGGAATTGCAAGTTTGGGCTGGTGTTTCCCAAACTACCCTCAGGTTTGCTAATTTGCTAGAAGCACTCACGGAATTTGCTGGAAACTGCTGACTCTTGGTTACAGTTGGTTACAGAGAAATGATTCAGTCAGCCAAAGGAAGAGACACATGGAGTAGAACCCCAGAGGGATCCAAATACAAAACTCAATTGTCACTCGTTCCCCATGGAGTCATGGATGGCGTCAACTTGATCCAGTCACAATGTGTGATTGCACGCATGCAGCATTGCCGTCCCGAATCGCTTATCTAAGTCTTCGTGTTGCCACAAGTCACTTACTGCCTACGTGACTGACCTGTAGTCTCCAGTGCCCTTGGAGGTAGAACTGACACCATGGCCCGAAGCATCCCCATCATAAATTACAGTGTTGGACAAGGTGGTGACCAAAGGCTTCATGTAAGCAACAAGACTTCTATCGGGCAGGACATTCCAAGAGCTGAGCGATCATCTCCCAGGACCTGAGGACAAAGGCCCTATTGCTCTTCAAGCCAGGTTAATGCTTCACTTTACAGACTTTGAGTCAGAAAATGCGTGTGCGTTTTGGACTCAAGAACCATCCCTGAGGGAGACAGGCCAGAGAGGGGGGAGAATGAACCCTCTTGTAACTGCAACCGAGCCTGATTCCATGATGCCCCAGGGCAAGCTGGAGCTGACGTGACCCTTCAGAGTTGTCCCGAACGGAGGGAAGAGGGCTTGGCCTTTATATTCCTGCATTTGCCATGAATCTGGCCTGTCCCTAAGGAAAGAGACATAACCTAAAATGAGGCGGCCCTCTTTGGTACAGGCTAACTATGAGAGGGAGATGAAATGATAAGTCACCAGCCTGTGTGATCACGAGGTGTCGAAGGGGTCAGGTATCAGGCATCAAAGAACAAAATATCATATCATAGTGAATGAGGGGGAGTGAAGAATGGGGATCCAAAGCCCATCTGTAGGCAACTAGGCATCCCCTTGCCGAAGGGTCTCTGGGAGGAGATGAGCCCGTCAGGGTGCA
>NW_022103898.1:77613431-77614371 GCF_000313985.2 Echinops telfairi | reverse complement strand
TGTCTTGCAGGAAGTCAGCCTTGCAAGCTGAAGCAGGGAACTGCTAAAGCAGCTGCACCCTGGTCCAACCATCACAAAGCAAGAGACCCAAGAACTAGAAAGGTGAGGCTCACTGAGCCATTTATTCCTCCGCCCTTCAATTAATCCCACATGTGTTTATTGGTCCGGTTGGCACAATAAACTAACTACCTCAGCAACGAATGTGCTTTACAAATTGATATATGTATAGATTGTGATAAGAGTTGTATGAGCCCCCAATAAAATGATTTAAAAAAATACTATCCCTTATTAGAAGTTTGTCCTTCGAGACAGATAAAGATCCTTGACCTTCACCAGCAAGTGCTTCAAGTGCTCCTCACTTTCAGCAAACAAATTTTGTCATTTGCATATCACAGTTTGTTAATAAGCCCTCTCCAATCCTGATGCCTCATTCCTCTTCATATAATCCAGCTTCCCTGATGATTTGCTCAGCATACAGAATGAACAAATCTGGATTGAGCCATTCTTTTTAGTGGACATATATACAATAAGATATATATTCATACGAACAAGTTTTAAATGTGCAGTGATTATTGACAATGATTACCTATTTCACATTGGATCAGCGCCGTCCCTCTCTCCGCCTGTATTATTTCACCACCATTAGCTTCGGTCTCTGCTCCTTAAAGTTCTCGTCTGTGCTTGACGGTTAGTGGAGTCCTGCTCTGATAGAAGTAATTCTTTCAGAGGGAGCAATGACAACAGCAAACATCCTTTACTAAGTTCAATTCTTGTTTAGTTTTTTTTTTTAAATCAATTTATTGGGGCTCATAAAATTCATCACAATACATAGATCAGTTGTGTAGAGCACATCTATACATTTGTTGCCCTCATCATTCCCAAAATTCGCTTGCCTCTTGGGTTCCCGGAATCAGCTCATTTTCCTTTTTCCCCCCCTCCC
>NW_022103898.1:77600806-77613331 GCF_000313985.2 Echinops telfairi | reverse complement strand
ATTATTATATCTTATATTACACTGCCCGGTGTCTCCCTTCACCTACCCCTCTGTTGCCCATCCCCCAGTCCCTGAGATAGGCTGACCCCGCTCTTTTCCTCTCAACCTCCCATTTCCCTAAGCATGGATGTGGTTGTTAGGGTCTACGGATGGGTTCCAATTCGTGGCCACACGTGGGTTCAATGGAATGAGACAATGCCTGGTCCTGGTCCTCACAAGACTCTTGAAGAATGTTTGCTAGGTTTAATAAAAGTTTGATGACTTACTGCTTTCTCAGAACAAGTTCCTTTAGCACTACCACCCCCACTTCCCTTTTTCTTCTCAGGTCATTCTATGACCACCCCACCCCACGCGCCTTAGCCAGTTATTCCCCTTGGGTGATACCTCCTTCCCTTCAGTGGTGGGGTTCAGCTGGCTTGCACCATTTCGGCTGAACAGATGCCACATTTTTTGTTGAGTTCAGGGAACCAGTTGTTAAAATGGCACTTGTAATCAGGGTTCCCTCTAAGGTGCATGGCTGGGCAGCCACCCAATGTGGAAACCACAAATTTACAGTCCTTACTGTTGTTTTTCTTTTTCATTCATTTTTAAGCTTTTTGTTTTTGTTTTTATTTTATTGGGGGCTCTTACCACGATCCATACATATAGCCATTGTGTCAAACACATCTGTGCATATGTTGTCATCACCTTTTCAAAATATTTTCTTTCTACTTGAGCCCTTAGTACCAGATCCTTTTTCCCCTCTTTCCCCCTCCCCCTGATTGTTTGCTCAGCATACAGATTGAACAAATCTGTATTTAGCCATTCTTTTTAGTGAACATATATAAAATAAAATATATATTCATGTTATTATATGTCCCATGTCCCCTTGATAATTTATAATTTTTTTTTTTATGTCTTACACCAACCGCTGTCTCCTTTCACCCACTTTTCTGCTGGGAGGGGGGCCATACATCAATTATTGTAATCGGTTCCCCCTTACTCCCCCCACCCCCTTCCCTTCCCCTCCTAGTATCGCTGCTCCCCTTATTGGTCCTGAGGGGGTTATCTGTTCCAGATTCCCTGTGTTGGGAGCTCTTGTCTGTACCAGTATACATTTTCTGATCTAGGCAAATATGTAAGATAGAATTGGGGTCATGATAGTGGGGGGAGGAAGCATTAAAGAACTAGAGCAAGGTTGTGTGTTTTGTCAATGCTATACTGCACCCTGACTGGCTCATCTCTTCCTGTGGTCCTTCTGACAGAGGGTGTCTAAATGACTACTGATGGGCTTTGGGTCTCCACTAGGGCCTCCCCCTTATTCCCATTGATATTATTTTTTGTTCGTTTTTTTGTTTTGTTCTGGATCTTTGATGCCTGATACCTGATCCCTTCGACACCTCGTGACCACACAGGCTGGTGTGCTTCTTCCATGTGGGCTTTGTTGCTTCTCAGCTAGATGGCCACTTGCTTATCTTCAGGCCTTTAAGACCCCAGATGCTCTATCTTTTTTTATTTTTCAGCTTTTTATTGTGAAGGTTTACTGAGAGGATTATAAACTTTACATTCAACAATGGATTTTGTTTCATCTCAATGGACTATAATTCTCCCCCCCACTCCCCACCACATGGAACATCACTTATCTGCTTCCTCCTGTTTTTCTGTCTTCCTCCTTTCTTAATCCTCTGAGCTTTGTCCTTGAATAAACGCTACCCTTTGATCTCAAATGGTTTGTTACTCTAAGGGGTGTGTTGTTGTATACTGTGAGTGTAAAAGACCTGTATACTTTTTGGCTGACAGTTGAACCACAGAGATGAGTTGAGTCCTAGACCTGGGGCCATAGTCTAAGGGGTTCTACCACTGTCTCTCTGGTCAGTAAGCCTAGTGGCCTCTTACCATTTTGAGTTTTGCTCCACTTTTTATAAAAACAGTTTTATTGGCATTTAATCCACATAGCACACAATTCAGGAGTTCAATCATATCAAGAAGAATTGTACAATAATTACCACAATCAATTTTAGAAGATTTTCTCCCCACCCCCACCATGGTTAAATCACTATTAAATTGAGTTGTGTAATCACCATCAGTTCTAGAGAGTGCTCCCTCCCCGCTTCCACATACATTGTTTGTTCCTTCAACCCCCCACCCTCCCATCTCCCACTTCCCACCCCTTCGTCCCCTATAAACCCTTACATCAGTTCTTATGCCTATGCCTCTACTCCTTCTGTGCTTCGCAAACTGGAAAACCCAACAGAAACAGTGAAAAACAGAAAAAAGAATTAAGTGGTAAGGATAGAATAATAATAACCCCGAGGAAAAAAATAGGAATAGTGGGTAAGAAAGAGAAGACCACAGTGAATATTTAAGAGGCCAGGGAAAAAATGTTTGTCATGGAACAAACAAGTAATACTTGCACCTCGAAGAATCTCCTGGGGCTCTGCCAGCAGCTTGATCAGGCTAGGTACTCGACAGGTGGGTGTGGGGCTCCCTCTGTCCTCTATAGCCTTCCACAAATTGGGTGTTCGCAATGTAGGCTCTGATACTTTTCCCTTTGTCCTATTTGAATTTTGCAATTGTCATCTTTGGATCACACAAGCTGCTGTGCTTCTTCCCTGTGGACTTAGTTGGCATCTCACTTAGATGACTGCTTGTTTGAATACAAGCTTTTAAGACCCCAGGCACAATTCTGATTGATAGCCGGGCACCATCTGCTTTCTTCACCACACTTTGCTGCAGCACCCTTATCTTCAGTGAACATTTCATGGAGGTGAGTATTGAGCAGGAGCCCTGTTATCAGAACTAACTCTTCTTGGATTGGCACTAGAGTTGGGTGGGGGCCCAGAGTCCCTGCTTGTCCCTGGGATAGGCTTGGTTCAGGTTTATTTGGGCAGTCATATTATGGCAAGTTAAAACACTATAAGACCAACAACCCAAGCAACAAACCAGCCAGCAAAAAAACAAGAGACAAACAAACAAACAAACAAACAAAAACAATCAAACTAAAATCAGGAAAACAAAACCCTCATGGAAACGGAAACGTGAATCATTGTCAATAACCCCTTGGGGTGTTCCACTTGTCACAGTGTCAGTTTTTCCAATGACACATCATTCCGGACGCTGTCGGTCGGAGGAATCTATGCAAGCACAGTTCCTGGTTGTTGCTCTACAAAGTTCTATCTCCCCTTGGACTGAGTTCTGTTGACCCTAAGTATGGGGTTTGTGCCAGGTGGAACTTCCTGGAGCAGCTACCCCACCCAGCAAATCAATACCTGTCATGTGGTTGTGAGGGGAGCATCAAGGTACTGGAGAGATGGTGATTCTGGGTCCCTTTCCATTGGGCACCCACCAATCCGGGGGTTCCCCCCAAGGTCCAATAACTGCTACTTCCACCAGTTCCCAGCGGCCACTCTCTGCTTCCCCTACTATCCGATCCTTACTCTTTTTAAATGTTCACTTTCACAATAGAGTATTCTAAGTGTCCTAGGTAATGCTCATTCCATCCACAGATATAAAAAAGTAGACGGAACTATGCTTTCAATATTTATTTATTCCTTTTATAAATCTCACTATACTTTTAATGAAACACTACATTTTTATTTCCTTGCATTTATTACCTCAGTAAACAAACATATAATGTAAAGAGAAAAAGTGCCCAAAACACAGAGGGAGACACGCTGTCATTAGTTTCAGCTGTTATGTTTTGCCCCAAATGAGTAAATTATGCAAATCCTGAAAGTATTCAAAAAGCTCAGAATACTGTCAGAACTACTGCTGTAAGCTGAAGCAGAAAGGGATTTTTCAGAGATGAACATAATGTGTTCAGAGAAGAGAAGTCGACAAACTGTTTCAAATCTAGCAAACACAGGGACTATTGTCTAACTGGCCTACTTCTAAAGCAGTGGTTCTCAACCTATGGGTCGCGACCCCTTTGGGAGTTGACCGACCCTTTCACAGGGGTCGCCCAATTCAGAACAGTAGCAAAATGACAGTTAAGAAGTAGCAACGAAAATAATGTTACGGTTGGAGGGGTCACCACAACATGAGAACCTGTATTAAAGGGTCGTGGCATTAGGAAGGTCGGAACCAGTGCTCTAAAGGAAAGGGCCCCAAGTCCTACAGTGAAAAGACGGTGAAGGACAAATCACAGCCGGTGATGCTGAGACATGAGCTGAGAGCATTGCAAGTAAAGACGCTAATCAAGAAGCAATGTGGAGGCGGCTTCCTCCGGCTGAGCTGAGCGGTGGCTGCAGACGTTGAAGGACCCTGGCCGTGGAGTTTGTAGCTTTGGCAAGATCGAAATCATGGCAGGTCCTGAAGCCGATTCTCAATTCCAGTTCACTGGTATTAAAAAGTATTTGGACTCTTACACTCTCACAGGTAGAATGAATTGTGTGCTGGCCACATGTGGGGCATTGCTTGGCTGGTCCTGTACTTCAAGTTAAGACCTAAAAACTCCAGCTGTGAAAGCATCGTGAATGGATTCTCAGCTGCTAAGTTCTCATGCCTGGAGGAGTGAATGTCAACTCATCGTGTGACAACTCAGTTTGTACAATAAATTATGGACCTGGAAAAAAAAAAGAAGTAATATGGAAATATCTTAGATCACAGTTTTAGGGTTTGCTTATTTGTCAATTATTTAATATTTTTCATTATTTAAAAACTCTTTCTTATAAAATAATACAATTTTATGTGCCTCTTAACTATGAAATTATATGCTAACTTTCAGTATATCATTTTTTAAATATTTAAAACAGTCACTAGGGCAGCAAACCAGTTGTTAAATTACTTTAATCCAACCACTGCCTTCAGCCCTTCCATCACAGTTCAGTATCATCTCTGATTCCCAAGATAAGAGAAAAAATTACTGATCATTGAGAGATGGTACTACTGACCACCCCTTGCCACCACCACCACCCCCCAAAAAACCTATACTATTGCTATCCTACATTCTCCAGCCTCAATTTCAAAGACCAGGTGATAGCTGAGAAGAAGATAAATTTATATGCACCTCCTGCAATGTCTGGGAACTTAGAGAGAAAAGTTATTTAGCAAAGTATTTTCAAAACAAGCTAGAGTCCAACAACTAACTGGATAACTTGCCAACTTTGGCCCCTCATAGTACCACCTAGTGGACAATAGGAAACTAGCACATGATGGCCCGTGCTGAAAGAGATTACTTCCAGATCCCTAGAATCTTTATTTGTACCTTAGGAAAAAGAGAAATGTCAAATAAATCCATATATATATATATAAACTCAATGTCTGTCTGTCTGTGTGGGGTGTGATATATATAAACTCACTGTCTATCTGTCTGTGTGGGGTGTGTGCGCATGTGTGTGCATATGTCGTAATCTAGCCTTGGAGTAGAATAGAAAACCAGGGCCCAGTGTGACTACAGCAGCTTTTCTGAACATATGCAGGGGCTTGAAAATGTGCATGGAAAGTTTCCATTATGTTTTAATTCCATGTTTCCAACAACTTTTGGAAGTCCCCTTGTACATAGTAATGCTTCAGGGACATAATCCCCTAGTCCCATGTAGTCTAAAATGTTCCTTACGATAAAATATTCAAATATACAGAAACCTAGGTTCTATATTCCTCCCCTCCATGTACAAAATAAAATATGACCCAAAAAAGAAGAAGAAGAAAACCAAGGCTAGTTTACTACATGCACCGTAAGCTACAAGTATCATCAGTCAGGGGGATGGTCAAACGGATGTCCTCCACCCCACTGTCAATGTTTCTTAGAGCTGCTAGAAACACCATGAGTGGGTGCCTGTAACAAACAGAAATTTATTTTCACACAGTTCAGAGGCTACAATTCAGAATTAAAGTCACCAGCTCTAGTGGAAGCTCTCTCTGTTGGCTTGTTTTAAGGTACAAAAGAGCCCCCCACCCTCCATCTCAAATATAACTTAAGGAGAACATGTATTAAGTCCTAGAAGTGACAAGGACACAGACATATCATCCAGATGAGGGGGGCCACCAACGCAAGGTCCAAATAGCATCCAAGGGTTTGCTGAGAGACAACACTGTTTCAGAGTACCTGGGAGGGCAAAGGCAACTGTCATAACAACAGCATGATTGCTGGCAGGCCAATACATGATGATTACAGAAGGGACTGCAGAAGCAGGAAGGGACACTGTTTGCTACAAGGACTTACCGGATGCGTCCAGGGCTGGCTTTCTGACCAAGGTAGTCAGGGTCAGACTGAAAGAGCATGACACATAACTATGTGACCTCCTGTACCATCCTCGGTATGGTCACCCCATCAAGGACACACTTAGACAAGCCCCTAAAACAGAGACTGTCCCTCCTTGGGCTCCTGGGAGAAGGGTGGCAGCAATCCACACTCCCAGGCTTTCAGCCTGAGGGCAAGATTATCTACATCCTTGGATGATGTTCAGAAAGCATTCAATGGAGTCTTAATCTATGTGGGGACTCTGTGAATCGATGTGGCTGTCACTGGTATCCTTCATCCCCCCCTCCTTTTTTTTTTGCCAACCAGGGTGCTCAGAAGTTAAGCTCAATACATGCTTGGGGTGGAAAATCTTTCTCCCACCTTGTCTGGCTGGCCATCCTTGGAGTTCCTAGGTTTGTAGGCGGTCAGCTCCCCTTGTCTTCAGATATTATTAATCTTCCTCTGATCGTATGTCTTCCTTTATGCCTAATTATAGTATAAGGTTTGGGGAGACCAGCCCCCCACCACTAACCCAGGGGTTCAGTAAGCACAATTGTACAGCCGAGATATATAAATATTATATTAAAGTCATTGAGAGCATGAGCGATAGAAGAAATTTTACAATAACGCATTCAGACACATTACGGTAGCATTGCTCACCTCAGCCCCGCTTGGTGGTCCAAGTGGAGAGAGGAGGAAGGGAAGGAGGATGGGACAGGGAACAAGGGAGAGAGGACCGGAGAGGAAAGGGGGAAGAGAGGAGAGAGGGAGCGAGAGAAGGAGGGGGAGAGACCAGCGAGAGAGGGAGCGAAGAGAGGTCAGGGAGAGAGACCTCTATCGCTAACCCAGGCCTATATACCTGTTGGGGGTGTGCAAGCCCACTAATTACAGGTGAAGTCATACTCACAGGAAGGGATTGCACTATAGGTTATACAGCAGTGAGAGGGTGGTCTAGGGACATGCACACAATAGGGAGAGGAGGGATTGGGGGTATACATGCGGCAAGATGGGCGGATCCTAGATACAGGATGGCAGCCTAACTTTGGATGCCACAGAGCCGGTTTGACTTGTTCCCAGACTCAACTGATAGAGACCATTATCGGTAAGGTGTGAACTCCTCCTACAGGAACCAAGCTAATGGTCGCAAGTCTTAGGGAGAAGCAATCCCTTGTCTCCAGCAGCAGGGAAGTCTGGCAGCTTGACTTCAGGGAGGATGCAAGCATCTGACCTCCCCCCCCACACCTCATCTGCTCTTCTATCTCCCCCTCATCTGCTATCCCGCATTAATGTAACAAAGGAACCTCTATTCCTGTCTGAGATTCATCCACAGGTATAAAAACTAAGCCATGAGCACCGCCATCTGGTTGATTCTGACAAATCTAGTTGTTAGGTGCCACCCGGTTGGTTCGGACCCACAGTGACCTATGCTCCACAGAACGAAATATTGGCTGGTCCTACACCATCCTCACCATCGTTCCTGTGCTTGAGCCCACTGTTGCAGCCACGGTGTCAACCTGGCTTAAGGGCCTTTCTCTACTTTATCAAGCATGATGTCCTTCTCCAGAGACTGGTCTCTCTGGATAACACATCCAAAATATGTAAAATGAAATCCCGCCAGCCTCGCTTATAAGAAGCGCTCTGGTCTACTTCTTCTAAAACAAATTTTGTTTGTTCTTCTGTCAGCCTGCGACACTTTCAATAACATTCTTCCCTAGTGTCACATTCACACGCTGCCATTGAGTCGATGCCAACTCGTGGCAGCCCGACAGGACAGGGCAGAACAAACCGCCCTGTGGGTCTCTGAGACTGTGGCTCTCTACAGGAATAGAGCGTCTCAAGCCTCAACTTTCTCCCGAATAACATCTGTGATGGAGTGAAATTGCTTGGTCTGGCTCTTGCATCCACAGCCTTCGTAACTCCTGCCCAGCCATAGGGTGATAGCATGGAAACAAGGTACTGAGGGCTCGAACTGTTGGGATTGACTGGTCAGTGAGTTGTCTCAAACAACACTATTCTTTTTCACTGAGGTTCTAATGTTGGTTTCAATGGCTACACAGAATTCACAAGCAATATTTATGATTACAGAGTTTATTGAGGAAGTCAACAGGCTGTAAATGCAAGTGAGAAATGTTCAGGATACCACAGTTTTTTTAGGGCTCCTTAAGAAGTTCTTTCAGGGGTGCTAATAAAAGCCCAAAGGGCATTCCAATCTTCTGTCAGCCTCAACCCAAAGATATTCCTCTAGGTAAAAGAGAATGTCAAATGCAGGAAGAGAAATTCCCACCATGTCAAAAAAGAAGAGCCACCAGCTGAGCAGTGCAAGATGCATGTGAGATCCCTGTCTGGAGTGGCGGAGGCAGCAGAAGTGCCACGCTGCTGAGTCCACAGTGGTTAGAGAAAGCAGCAGGGGGCTTTCTGGTCCACTGAGGCAGAGGCCATGTGGTAATTACATAGTCTGGTGTCAATTTGGGACTTGAGAGGATTAAGAGTGAAGGGGTGGAGTCTCGTCTGTCAATCGGGTCATAGCCAATGAGGCCTCTGTGTGGGCATGGACTTCCCCTGAGAATTCTGGGAATTCCTGGATTTTTCTCCTTAGAAGCAGGAGACAGACTCTCTCTCTCTCTCTTTCTTTCTCAAACTCTCTCTCTCTTCTCACTCCCTTGGAGACTCTCCACTGAATGACCACACTCACTCCGAGACTCTTCTACAGACAAGACACATGGATCTATGCTGATGGAAGCGAAAGCCCTGGGCCTGGAGGAGTCACATGGAGACTCACGCCAGTGCTGAGGTGCTTCCACTGTCACTGGATCCACAAGACTGGCCTGATTGTCCTACACTCAGCATCATTGCATGTGTTTTGTGAGTCTGAAGAGGACTTTATAGATTGGTATGGGACATATGGGCTAATAATATCAGACTTATGGGCTTCAACTGGACTGGGTTGGAATGCTTTCTTAATGTACAATTACTCTATTTTTAAAAAATCATTTGATTAGGAGCTCATACAACTCATCACAATCCATACATACCTCAATTGTGTAAAGCACATTTGTACATTCATTGCCCTCATCATTCTCAAAACATTTGCTCTCCACTTAAGCCCCTGGCATCAGCTCCTCATTTTTCCCCTTCCTTTCCTACTACCCCCTCCCTCATGAACCCTTGATAATTTATAAACTATTATTTTGTCATATCTTACACTGTCCGACATCTCTCTTCATCCACTTTTCTGCTGTTCATCCCCCAGGGAGGAGGTTATAGGTAGATACCCGTAATCAGTTCCCCCTTTCTACCCTACCTTCCCTCCAACCTTCCCGGTATGGCCACTCTCACCACTGGTCCTGAAGGGATCATCCACCCTGGATTCCCCATGCTTCCAGTTCCTATCTGTACCAGTTGTAGAATTACCCTTTATATAAAACTCATACACATATGAGTGTCTCCCTGGATTTGTTTCTCTAGTCCACCCGGACTAACATAGGTTAAGAGACTACAAAGTTGAGATGCTGAGGACCAGAGAGACATGGTCGATGACTGAGAAGAGGTGCTGCGGTGAACCAATGACTATGTTCTTCATGTTTTCTGATCCTGGCTTGTATTAACTTCCTAATTAACCCCCATACTCATGGGTATCGTCCATGAGTTCCGTACAGCAATTGCCACTGTAGTGAGAGGAACGGTTGGTGTCAGAATAGGGTCACAGCAGTATGGAGGCATGACCGACCTCTATCTTGTGGCGATCTGCCGTGGCCTGGTGTGGAGTCAGATTCTCCTTTCCCCCACTGAGCAAAAGGAAGTTAGAGATGGCCCCCATGCCATTTCCTCAGAGACCCCAGATAGTTTCCCAGGCTGTAAACCTTTCTGGGAACAGATAGCTCATCTTTCTCCCAAAGAAAGATGGGCTTGAACTTCTTCCGTGAGTTGCCAAACTTGTTTAACCTACTGCCCCCTTGCAGAAAAAAAAAAATCCCAGCAGCCCCCTGGCAATTAAAAACTACTGTACTAGAGGATAAAGTGGAAACTTACACACTACCATCAAGTCAATGCTGACCCATAATGACCCCTGTAGGTTCCCAAGACTATAACTGTTATGTGAATAGAAAGCCCAGCCTTTCTCCCAAGGAGCTGCTGGTGGTTTAGAACTGCCAACCATACTGGTCACAGACCAGCGCTTGACCATTACACCACCAGGGCTCCAAAGAGATAAAGTGTAAGAATCTGCTTTTACAGCCCCCTGGATCATTCCAGCATCCCCTAGGGGGCAAATCACCAATTTGGGGAAATTCTGGTTACACCATGGTTAGCAATTGTGGTGCCCCAGAGCACCACAAGGCTTCCTTTTCTACAGGTAAATCAAAACACCAAACTCACTGCCATCCAGTCGATACCAATCCAGAGAGTCCCTATAGGACAGGGTAGATTGCCCCATGAGTTTCCAAGACTGTAACTCTTTATGGGAGTAGGCCGTCTTTCTCCTGTTCTACAGGTATAGCAGTTAGGATTAATGACACATATTTTGGGGAGACATAATTCAATCAGTAACACCCTCCCAGGAAGAAGATAATGTGATACCTCATCTGCTCAGTAATGATAGGTCAGTGCTTTCTTCAAACCTATTTTTCTATAAGCAAGGTAAGGAATATTATCTTCTAACCCAGAACTCATAAACCTATATATATATACTGAAGCAAAATTGTCATACAACATAGTTACTTTTATTAAGCGTCAAACTCTATTTTCTATCCTATTTAAGAAACAATACTGGTCTCAATTTTAAAAATCACTGGTTTATGTGCAAATTTTCTTCCCACAGCAAATGATACTGATTTCATGTAAGGAAATGTGTCCTTGAAAATTGTTCACCACATAACATTCATGCTGCCAACTTTTGTGCATATTGGTTCTTCCCTTTTTTAAAAAATTGGGAGTTAATACATGATTCCATAGTTCAATCACATCACGCAGGATTGTACAATTGCTACCACAATCAGTTCCTACCTTCGAGTCAGTTTTCTTCCCCAGCCAACAGCCTCCCTAACCCTTCAAGAGAATAAACTGCTTCTTTCTGAGCTCTCTCCACACACAACTACCTCTACTGCAGCACTTAATGCATTCTGCATAGTACTTCATTAGGGGGCAGCGGTGGTTCTCTGGAAGAGTTCTAGAAGTCCAGGAAGAGACCTGGATTCAATTCCCAATGCACCTCATGCAGTCACCTCCTGTCAGAGAAGGCTTTCATGTTGCAATGATGCTGAGCAGGCTTCCTTCATTGGAGGTTTCAGGTTAAGACTGGGAAGAAAGGCGTGGTGATCTACTTCCAAACACCTAGTCCATGAAAACCTTAATTGTGCATGGTTTGTGTGAGTCAGGCAGATTTGACAGCAACTAAGGCGGTGAATGAAGTGGAAGGCTGACAAGCATGCCAGCAGTGTAATTAATAAATGCCATGACAATGAGAAAATGTTAAAGTTGTCAAGGATTTCGTTTTGCTTGGACCCACAATGACTGCCCATGGAGAAAGCAGTCAAGAAATCAAATCAGAAAAAAAAAAATTTAAGGATATATTACACCGACAAATCTTGCAAAAGAGTTTAAGTGTTGTGATGTTCTACCTAGAACTGGCACTCAGGGCAGACAGGGATCATTCAACGAACTGAACGGAGTTCAGCACAGTTGGGAGAGGAGTTTGACCAGAGTTGAAGAATGGTAAGAAATGGGGCCAGAGTATGGGTGTACTTTGTTAGACTAAGAACTTTGAACTCCTGAGAGTTCGCTGCAGAGGATCCCCTACCCCCTGGGTCTCTAAACTAGAAAGGGGGAAAAAAGTGTTCATAAGTCAGTGGAAACCAGAGGATGCAAGAACAGTGACTTTTCTCTGACAGCACAATACATTGTAAAACAAGAAAGAAAAGAATTGACAGCCTTTTCCATTTGACTACTGTAAAATTCTCATTATTAGTTTGCTCACAAAGTCACCTGGGAGTGGCTTATGAGAAGCTGAAATTCCAAAGAGCTGCTCTAGGTAAAGCTGTGAAGTCAGTCCATGTTATCTTCAAAAAGAAACAGTAAGGAAGTACATTGGTCAAATGACTATGCTCAAGAATGACATGCATAAATCAGTATGTCAAATTAATTTGTTGTTTTATTATAATACTAATCCCCGTTCAGGGAAGTCGGGCAAACATGCTCAAAAACCAAGTTTTGCAAGTTTAATCATATGCTCATAAATTTAAAATAAATGCAATATTACTTCCAACAGTTTACTTCCTGTGATAAACTTAGGAGGCCAAAAGCCGTATTAAATAGAACTAGGAAAAAAGAGGCAAAGACAGACATGTCTATGAGTTTATTCTCATTCTTTA
>NW_022103898.1:77592404-77600632 GCF_000313985.2 Echinops telfairi | reverse complement strand
GCAGTAAAGGTACAGTGGGGCAGTCACTGAGATTTTGGACAATGGGGATGGGAGGGGCAAAGTCCAAAAACAGGTATTGGGGGGCGTGTGTGTGAAATGAGGGTGAGACTAGACTCTGGGAGGACAGAGTTGGGCAGCAAGAAGTGGAAGTGCACCAGTCTGAGGGTACCCCTCCTGACTGCTGCTGTCCACGTCCCTCAAGACCCCAGAGAGCCCCACGGTTTGTTCTGCAGTCCGTTTGCTGTTCTCCAGAGGCCTCACAGGCCTAACTCCAGGTCCCCCAGCTCCTCCTCTAGCGCCCTCCTCCTCGCCAGCTTCTCCAGCTGCTCCTTGCTGGGCTGACTAACCTCCCCAGCCTGGATCCGCTGCTGCAGCTCTTCCACCTGCCGTAGCTTCTTCTTCAGATTCTTTATCTTCTTGGCTTTCTCCGTGGTGGCAGCGGAGTCAGGCTGGTCAGAAGTGGCTGCAGGGACTGTGTGGCAGCCTTGCAGAGTGCTGGGGAGCGGGGCGGTCTCTCCCAGGGACATCTTTTCCAGAGTCCGGCTCAAGGCCTCTGCCTCCCCCTTCTCTTGTTGCTGCCGCCTCTTTTCCTTCCGCTTCAGGTTGCGTTTGGCTGTTTTGGAAAGGCCTGGTTCACCACCTTCAGGCCTAAAGGGGGTCGCAGGAGCAGTGGCTTCAGGACTCAGTCCTGGGGGCAGTTCTGGCTTATTCTTAAAAAACTTCACATACTTGTTCTCATACCTGAAAAGAAGGTATCAACAGTTTCGAAGAGTTAGTGACTTTTCAGAAACACCCCACTCCCCTTTTCTTTTCTTTTCCCCATAAACCTTCTGAACCACTCCATCCTACATTCCCTCCTCTTTTTTCCTTATTCCATGGTCCCTCCCCAACTTTCCTCAGTTCCACAGGAAAGTGCGCGCGCGTGCGTGCGTGCGTGCGTGTGTGTGTGTGTGTGTGTGTGTGTTCTCCCTAGCTCCAGGCATTCTGGATCTCCGAATGCTATTTGGAGGTTCTGATGAACAGAGGACATAGAACAGGATTAGTTACCTCTAACCTTCACTTACCCCTAGCTTCCAGCCCTCTCCTCTCCCCTCAGATAGTTGCCTCCCCTTCCACTTCCTGGGTGTTCAGGAGCATCTTCCCCGAATTCTCAGGCACACCCATTTTATCCTCTTTTGGGAGTCCATTAAGTATCCCCTCCTCAGGCCTAACCACGCACACTGGGACCTCCTCTTGTGGTACGTAGCCTTCTTTCACCCTCCGCTGTTTCCGCCAGGTCCCGTCAGGTCGCTGTGTAGAGGCGATGTACTTGCCTGAAATGCGAGAACTTAAGTCAGTCATCTCTACTTTCATGCATTTCGAATGATGAGAGTGCATGAATGTATGCATCCTCCCTTAATGTCCATCCTTCTACTAAATCCAACCATAAGGCACCTCATATCAACCCTCCATTTATCTCTTGCCACTCATTTATTTATTATCTTTTTTTCCAGCTATGCTCTATGGGGAATACGCAGTATAACACCCTTGCCTTCGAGGAGAGTCTATCTTTATAATTTAGTTGGCAAGATAAGCCTGGCCCAGAAGAACTTAAAATCACAAAACAACATATAATAGCAAAAGGCAGTAAATAAAAAAGCCCCCAAAGTGGGCAAAAATAAGAACCACAGATGATTGATAAGACTCTATCATAAATTAACAAGGTCTCTAAAAGAGAGCCAAAGACAGATTAAAAAAAAAAAAATCATAGATCCAGGAATGGGTTTTGGGCTCACACAAAATCCTAGCTCTAATTTAAGAACAATTAGTTCTTATACTATGGCCCTGCTTGATACAGAACACAGATGATTTGGGTGCTATAGCAAAGTGTGGTGAAGAAATTAGATGGTACCCAGCTATCAGATAAAATAGAATCTGGTCTTAGAAGCTTGTTTCCAAACAAGCAGCCATCGAAGTGAGATGTCAACTAAGTCCACATGGAAGAAGCACACCAGCATCAGTGACCAGAGGTTATATATAACACAAAGCCAAAGGAGGGAATGGTATCAGAGCCTAAATTGTGAAATTCTGGTTTACAGAAGGCTATGGATGATAGTGGAAACACAAGTTCATTTGTGAGATCTACACAGGAACTAAGCTCCAGTGATTACCCATCTATCCATCATGGAGGGTTGAGAAGAAACTGGTTACCAAACAGAGTGCATTAGAGGGATGAAGATCAAAATGATAAACCTGACTTGGTTAAAACCTTGCCAGTTGATTCCCCCGTCTAATACACGTTGGACCTGATTTGGTTTTCAACATTTTCTTTTTTTCCTCATATGAGGGTTTATCTCTGATGTATTTTGTCAGTGAATTTTTGTAATATGTTTTGCTGTTTTTCAGCATATGAAACTCACGACTGATCAACCTACAGGGACAGCAACTACAGTAAGGGTTCCTGGGGGGAGCAGTGGGGGAGGGGGAGCGAGGTAAAGGGAGTTCATAAAGAGAATGTTTTGAAATTGATCGTGGTAGCAATTGTACAATACTGCTTGATGTGACTTAACTATGGACTGATATGATAGCTGTATTGGCTTCCAATAAAATGGTTTTACAGGGAAAAAAATAAAAACAAGATCTACAGAAGGAGAAATGACTAGAGACTTTATGGAGGCGGGAAATTTATTTGGATGGAACTTGAAAATCAGCCCAACTTTACGCCTGGATTTATACTACAGAATATAATACTATCTAGATGTAAAAACACCAGTTATACAAGGATATTTGTTGCCATATCATTAAGTTAGAAAAAAGGCTGGAAAAACTTGAATGGCCATCACCAGAAGAAAGGTTAACTAGATTTGATTCACTCAGTGAAGCACACTATTATTAAAAATGTTAGATCTTAAATGCTATTCATGATATACCAAGTTGCATAATAATTTGTAGAGCAGCCATCTTCAAACTATCTCATAACCCCTTTTACATTCTTATTTTATGTCATTATCCAACATTTTAAAATCATTAACCACTAAAGAAGAATATGTAGGTACTGGGAAGCTGTCAAGTACATATGCCAGACAGAAGTTCAGAATTCCAGCTTCCAAAGCCACAAGCAGACTGCCCCATTATCCTCCCCCGCTGGTGAGTGGGCTAGATCCTCCAACTAGCTGCATGTTTCACCACCAACTACTAGAGGGCCTCCTGTTCAGTTGAAAGCGTGGATGTTATCACTAGCAGTAAGTATTGTCAACTGTTTTCCTGAAACGACAGGCTCACTTTGTTTTCAGGAAAATGTCTGTCAGATACCCAAGTCTGAATTACCAGTTTGCTAGCAGCTCTCTCAAGTATAAATGATGTTCCATGGCGTTTCCAAGAAGCTTGTTGGGCTTACAAACCAGACAGCCGCACAGGTGCTTTCTCCTGAGACACCATCCCGCTGAGTCACAGAGAAGATGAAAAGGGCATGCATCACAATAAAGAAAGTTTATTTTTTTAAGTGTTTTCAAGGGTTCAATTTAATAAAAAACGTTTTTACACTTTCATGAAGGATATTCTAAACGGAAAGTGTCATTGTTTGTTGCATGTGTGTTGCAGGAAAGAATGTAATAACAAAGGGTTTGGTGCCATTGCCTTGAATTGTGCTATAGTGACGGCAGTTTTCTCCATCACTGCTTTGCTCCATCAGTGCAAACTAATGTCAACCTGTGCAAAAAGGCAAATACAGAACAGTCAGCCGCTGACACACCTGGGATCGCTATGAGTCGGAATTAACTTGAAGGCAACTGGTGATGGCCGTGATTATGAACAGCCGTGCTTGCAGAGTTCTCCAGAGGGTTGTCCGCATCCCCAAGGACCCTGAACCACTCTAAGAACTGCTGGCATGCAGTACTGCTCCATTTGGCTGGGCAAGAAGTAACATTTAAAGATCCAAATAGTCCATCTGTGTTTAAGGCCCTTGGAAGGACCCACCAAAGCCTTTAGGTCAGCGGTTCTCAACCTGTGGGTCGTGACCTTTGGGGGAGGGGGGTGTCAAATGATCTTTTCACAGGGGTCGCCCAATTCATAACAGTAGCAAAACTACAGTTATGAAGTAGCAACAAAAATAATTTTATGGTTGGGGGTCACCACAACATGAGGGACTGTGTTAAAGGGTCTGGCATGAGGAAGGTTGAGAACCTCTGCTCTAGGTAATGCTGCTTACCATAAGGGGAATGCCTGGGAGAGCAAGTGCCTGGAGCCATTAGCATTTAAAATTATCTTTTTTGTATTACTTTAAAAAGACAGTGATTTTATTTAAGTAAAATGTCTAGGGTCACCCATGAATTAAATATTAAATATAAAATAAATTGGGTCCTTTGGCCTCAATATAAATAAAATTTTTAAACACAAAGCTGTTCAAACCTAAGAAAGTCATGGATGTAAGAATGGGCATGGTGTATTTAGGGACAGGAAGTTCCCAGTAAGTCAGACATTTGATGTTAGGGAGCAAATGGAAGTCAGAGTACCCTCTCTCCCCTCCAAATATTCCGTCCTAGTTTTAAATGTCAAGAGATTTTTACTTTATCTGGTGAATGAGAGCCAATAAGAACATTCTTGGTCCAGCTGTGATGGGCAGGGCTTTGAATTTGTAAGCAAAGACCAAAGACGGAGATCCTGCCCTTTTCCTCAAAGGCCTCATAATCTAGTTGAAACAGGAATACATTGTCGAATATAAATAATTATAGAAGGTTATATACGTTAATTGGCAAATGAGGCAAATAATGCCAAAATATGGTCCCTGAACTTAAAGGCAGGGCAAAAATTGAAGACTGAAAAAGTTGAGAGACTTTGTGGCGGGAGGGCAGGGGCTAGAGATAAGCTTGTGGAAAAGGGCCAAGTTAAATGAAAAGGAAGCAAAATGGATCCTAAACAGCAGCTTATTCTAAAACAAAAGTCCAGACATGGGCCTGTACGCACACGGCGTGTCCAGGAGATAGTGAACAGAGCAGGTGCTGACCAGAGGGCTGGCTGGGATAAAGCAAAGAGGGAGACTGTTCAGACTCTGAATGTCAGCTAAGCAGTTTAATATCTGGCTAAGGGCATGCAGTCAACAAACATTTTGCTGAAAGAATGAGTCCTTTATTCAAAGCAGGGTTTGGGGACAATTAATCTGGCAGGATGAGAAGATAAATTAAAAAGGACAACAGTGAAAACTGAGGAAACCAGTTAGCAAAAAGATTTCAAGAATCCTGGTATAAAGGGCAGGCTGGACTCTGACAGTGAGAACGGAAAGGACAATCGGGTTACCAAAGAACAACTTCCCTCCCTGACTGGGGAGGGCTGAGGGCCAGGTCAGAGAGCATTCAAAACTCGTTGTTTCAGCAACCCAAATCTGGAGGATTTTGCATACTAGATCCAACAGGAAAAGGAGAATCACGTGAAAGTTGTGGTATTTTCTACTGAGAGCTAAAAGTCATATCCAATTCTACTAGAATGGTTGAAAATATATACTATACCCATTAAAATGATTAACAATGAAGAATAAAAAAGTACAGCATATAGTGTAATGTAAAATAAAATTGTATATATACTGTGACTTCAACCATTAAATAGGCTACATATTATTTGAAAGTTTAGAAACGAATGCGCAATAATGAAGATGTGTTAGAAAACTGCAATTAAAAAGTTTTAATAATGCTGTTCTAGGGTGGCTTTAAAAGTTTATGATTTTCGAGTTTCAAGCATAAATAGCTTGGAGGAGGATATGAGCAGAGGAAATTACTTTTGACCAGGTGATCTTGAAAGATTTTATGAAGGTTCTGTTGTAAACCTTGGCAGATCCAACGCTCTTTGAAGAAAGATTTACACAAATGAGAGGTGGGGGTGTGGTAAAGGAAGGAAGGAAAGGGACAGATCTGACTGGTCACACTTGACTTCAAATTCTTCCTGGATTCCTGTCGCCCTCAGGGTAATACCACACAAAAGGCTTTCGTGTCCCACCTGTGCTAGTCTTCCACCTCCAGTTCCAGCTCCGGCATTCACACTCTGCTCTAGCCACTGGACTACCGACACATCACACTCCGACCCTCCCCACAGTCTCTGCCTTTTGCTACTGCTTCCCTTGGCCCTAAGACTACTTCCCTCACTTCTTATCACAGCAGTTCATTGCTATTGCTCTTCCCTGACTCCCGAGTCCTGGCCAGGTTAGAAGGAGCCCTCAGCGCACCCACAGTGCCGGTCTTAGCCTCTGTCATGTTCTAAGGTTCAACATAACTGTGTGCCTGAGAACAGGGACTATGTCTTTGATCTTTTCAGCATGGCCTCGGCCCCAAACAAAAGTAAATACTAGTTGACTACAGTAAATATTAGTCTGAATTACTGTATTAAAGTATCAGTAATAAAAATTACTGAATTAAATAATAACTAAATGTTAAGTGCAATGTTTGGGGAAGAGCCAAGGATCCAGTATGTATCAGGAAAGGCGGCAGGGGTAAACTAGTCAAAGGAAAAGGCCTGCAATCTCCACTAAAACCTGACGATGGGAAGTGAGCCCTGGTAGTAAAGTGGTTATGCACTGAACTGCTAAGCTGCTAACTGCAAGGTCAGCAGTTCAAAACCACCATCTGCCCCCTCAGGAGAACGATGAGGCTTTCTACTCTCATAAAACCTAACTATGATAGGGCACTGAAGGCCAAGAAGGGGGAACAGGAGGTTTGGGCAAAGTAATGCCCGAAGATTGACTTGAAAATGTGTAACATGAAGTCGACTGGTACTCCTAGCAACCCTGGGTTTCCGAGACTGTAAATCTTTCTGGCCAGGCGTGGCTGGTGGGCTTGAAGTGGTGACCTGGTGGTAAGCAGTTCCAGGACTAGTCCACAGCACCACCAGGGTTCCTTACCCTAAACAAAAGGCACAGCAAATGACCACAATAGTTGCAATGTCCAGGATGGTACTGGAGTGGTCTCTATGGCTATTGGATGGGAAATGAAAGTGAGATGTATTATGAAGAACATGTAACAGGATCTAAATGCTGCCAATATTTGCTTTAGAGAGAGGACAACATGGAAACACTACAGTGGGCTTAGTCAAATACTTTTCACAGGTAGTCTCTTATTTGATTTTAACAACATACCCTTGAGTAGGTCAGGCATATGGTTAAGAACATTCTTTTACACACTCATTTAAAATGTTTATTGAGCACTTACTAGTAACAGGAGTCAGAGATGTAACAATAGCTGCACGAGCTAGTTTCCTGCCCTCTTGTAGCATACATGCTAGTGAGGAAGCCAATTACAGTTCTCACTCCGGCATGTGAACCATTTGGAGGACAATAAAAGCTGCTGGTGAAAAGTGTGTGGGGGTGGCGAGAAATCTTTGTGAAAGTATGACTTCGAGAAAAGCAGGGTTTTATAAGGAATTAGGAAGAAAGGAACAATGCCAGAAACATATACTTAAATTGACTGCAGGGAAATTACAGCTGGCAGACTCAGGCTAGTAAGGATGGGAGTGTGAGAAAAGCCAGGGCAGAGGCTTCCTGGAAGACCATCCTGTCTAGGAGTCCTCAGCGATACAAAGAGCCCTTTTTCACAAAGGAGCACCTATTTCATGTTATCTTGGTGCCATCCTCTGGCTTTGATGGCATCCAAGGGGGAAGTCAAAAAGAAGGAAGAAGTCTGGTGGTTCCCACCCCTAGAAATAAACACCAGGGTACATCGTCAGGCCTTCCAGGTAACATCTTTGAGAGTCAGAAACTATAGATTACAGACGATTGTTGTAGGGATTTTTGTAAACTTTTTGTACTATAATCCCCAATCTGTTTCCTTCAAGCCATAAGCAATAAAAAAAATTTAAAAAAAAACAACAAAAAAAAACCCTTTACATTGAAAGGGTCCTTGTTTTCAGGAGTATAGCAAGAGGACAATCAAAAGATTAACAACTCAGGAGAAAATGGTGACCCGATAGGACGCACCCATCCAGAGCTCCTGCTGCCAGACCAGAAAATTGGGAGGGAAAGAGGGACCAGATTTAAAGCCAGTGCCAGACGAATGCAGCTTGTTGGCAAGGAGTGGCAAGCCAGCAGAGGGGCCTGAGGGCTCGGCCCCCATGCCAGCTACATGGACAACTGCCCCTCCCCCCAGAAGAATCTACTTGAGAGGAGGCAATGAAGCTGCAGCTAGGGGAGAGGGGCATGTCTGACCAGAGCAAATGGGAGCACTTAGGGGGAGGAAGAGAGAGTGGAGCACACATCCTGACGCACCAGGCCT
>NW_022103898.1:77589541-77590453 GCF_000313985.2 Echinops telfairi | reverse complement strand
TATGTATGGATTGTGGTGAGAATTGTACGAGCCTCAAATAAAATAATTAAAATTAAAAAAAAAAGATTAACAACTCACTGCCTCGGAGTCAACTCTGACTTATAGCAATCCTATAGGTCAGAGAAGAACTGCTATGTGAGTTTCCACAGCTGTCAACTCATTACGGAATAGAAAACCAAGTCTTTCTCCCACAGGGCAGCTGGTGGTTTCAAACTGCTGACCTTGCAGCTAGCTGGCAGTACAAACATAACCACGATGCCATCAGGGCTCCTATGGAGAGAGTAAGCCTCACAAAATAGCCAGTTTGGGAGGTGAACCCCAAGGTTGGCAAGGGAAAAACCTGAACCATACTCACTGTCAACGAGTTGATCACCACTGAGTGCTGAGCCCCTGGAAGGGGTGTTTTACAAAAGACCAGGCCACAGATTTAGACTTGAGGATGGCTTTGGCCAATAATTGTAAGGCCTGAAGGCAGTTTCCAACACAGAGTAAATACAAAAAGAGATAAATGTGGAAGAAATGATTCTGGAAAACAACTGTCATGATCAATGTCCTCAAGGAGAAATGGGGGGCAGCATGAACAAGACATCATTGGTAAGAAAAAGAATACCAAGCTAGTTCGGTGACAGGGAGGACAAAAGGATTGTAAGAAAGATGAGGAGGCAGGTGGTTAACAATGTTAAATACTGAGCAAGACAAAGGACAAGGAGGATTGAGGAAAAGATAACCAGATTTGTCAATTTGGAAAACCCTTTCTCGCTCCTTCAGAAATTCTTATTTAGTTTTTGAAAAGTAGGGTGGTAAAAATTGAGGAGCCGATACCAAGGGCTCAAGTAGAAAGCAAATGTTTTGAGAACGATGATGGCAACAAATGTACAAATGTGCTTGACACAATGGATGTGTGTATGGATT
>NW_022103898.1:77587213-77588490 GCF_000313985.2 Echinops telfairi | reverse complement strand
AGCAAAATTACAGTTATGAAGTAGCGACGAAAATAATTTTGTGGTTGGGAGTGACGACAACATGAGGAATTGCATTAAAGGGTTGAGGCATTAGGAAGGCTGAGAACCAAAGCCATAGAAAAAGGTATTCTGTGAGGTTAGACCAAACCATACACTAGCTAGGTTACACCCTCAGATCCCTGTTAGTCTCTTCTAAATGGCTAGGAGAGGGTTATATGTAGATCACTGTGATCAGTTCCCCCTTGGGATGCTATTTCATGGGTGAGATTCTGGTTCAATTCCTGTCCCTGGTGTGCACCCAGCAGCCTCAGGGAAGGCGTGTCTATTACTGTGATGCTGAACAGGTTTTGTGGCCCTTCAAAACTAAGTCTAACCAAGAAGAAAGGCCTTGTAAACGACTTGTGAAAATCAGCCAGTGGAAATCATGGACCCAACAGTCTGATGTATAATCACACACAACACAAGACAAGGCAACATTTCACATTCTGGTGTGCGGTTGGGGTCATCGTTAAGTTGGGGGCCCAATTCAACAGCAGCTAATACTGATATTACCTAGGAGCACTAAATTCTTTTGTTGAATCTAAGCATCAGGTAGACAGCATCAGTTACAGATGGAGAAACAATTTTTAAGGGGCTGAAGGTTTATCCAAAAATCACAATAAGTAGCTGCAATTTGAACACAGGTCTAACTCCACAGTTGACATATCACACTGCTGTACACTTAGTCTATCTTAGACTGCCAATTTCACCGGAAGGGATAGGCAGAGACATAGTATACCATACTAAAAGACTGTGCTTACGTTAAAGGAATACAGGAGCCCGAGTGGCCCTGTGGTTAAACTACTCGGCTGCTAACCAAAAGGTTGGCAGAACTCACCAGAACTCCACAGGACAAAAATATGGTAATCCACTTCTGTAAAAATTCACAGCGTTGAAAACACTATGGGGCAATTCTGCTCCGTCTTTTTTTTTTAATTCTGCTCCGTCTTATAGGGTCAGTGTGTGTGTTATGGTATCACAGAGGGTTTTAATCAATATAAGAGTAGCCAATTCAAACATAAATTTGATGGTCAATTCCCAAAAGATTTTTTTTAACCTATCTCAAAAATTATTAAACAAGTTTGAAAAATTGTGAGCGAAAAATTCCCCCCAAAGTATTATTATTATTATTTTTTTGTTTTTAATGGGAAGTTATAATTTTCTAAAATAGGTTCTAATTCTTGTACACAAAATGACAATATGAGATGCAAATATTTTTATATGAGGATGGGGAAATA
>NW_022103898.1:77581794-77585766 GCF_000313985.2 Echinops telfairi | reverse complement strand
GCTTTACACAATTGATGTATGTATGGATTGTGATAAGAGTCGTATGAGCCCCTAATAAGATGATTAAAAAAAAAAAAAGAATGAGGGTGAGTCAAAAAGTATTGCTAAAAACCACAGACACCTTTACTAAACAAAAAATCAAAATCTCAACATACTGTTTCTCCAACACATCCTCTATCTAGATCTACATACTTTGCAGGTGGTTTTCCCCAACCCTTCTCCAGATAATTCTATGTGCTTCAATTTATACATCAAAAGAACAGTTTGGGCATCCCTGAAATTGTGTTCCTTGAGTTTAGAAAACAAAATGAAGTAAGTCTGAAAGGCCAAGATCAGGGCTGAAGGGTAGATGGGCTACGTTTTCCCAATGGGATTCTTACAGGACAGCTCGTGCTGGCCTAAAAGAATGAGCAGTTGTATGAATGCGTCATGATGGAAATCAATTCCTGTGTGCAACTTTCCTGGCCTCCTTTCTCACCGGTTTAATTTCACTTTTCTGAAAACTTCTTCATAATAAACTGCTGGGATCATCCTGTGTCCTTTGAGAAGCTCCATCAAAATGACCTCTTTGGAGTGTCCAAAAAGAGTGTAAGAATCATCTGAGCGGGCCTCTGTGCCTGGAAGGGAACTGGTTCAGGAGCTTCCTTTAGAAGTTGCTGATTTGATTGGACTTCTGAAGGCATCCTAATGAGTAAGCCAGGGTATCACTCAAAGAAATTCCTGACCAGTCCTCCCCCAAAGAATTAATGCCATAAAAAAGAACGACAGCCTGAAAAACTGACAGCCGAGAGGAAACTAAGGCAACTTGAGAACTAATGTGATATAGTATCCTGGATGAGATCCCGGAACAGAAAAATGACAGTAGGTAAAATAAATAGGAAATCTGAATAAAGCACAGACCTTAGTTAATAGAACATTGCATCCATATGAAAAACAAACTCCAAATTCAGCCATCAAGCAGATCCCGACTCACAGGGACCGGTAGGACAGAGTAGAACTGCCTTTGTGGGTTTCCCAGACGGTAACTCCTCTTTCGCCTGCAGAGAAGCTGGTGGGTTTGAACCACTGGCCTTGCAGTTAGCAGCTCAGTGTGCAGTCCACTAAGCCACCAGTTTCACTTGGTATCAATATGCTGGTTCATTTCACTGTAAGTAACGTACCATACTAATATGTTAATAACATGGGGAGCAGGAAATGGAGAAGGGGATGCTCCATATCATTTTCTCAACTTCTATAAACGTAAAACTGTTTGGAAAGTGGATGATCTGAAGAGTTGGTCTTGGGTTGGCTAGAGCACGATGCCTGTAACAGAAATAAGGAAAACACTGATTTGGTCAGGCTAGTTTTGAGGCAGCAGCACATTCAAGAGTGAAAAGGCATGGGCAACCTTAGGAAAAGAGACTGGTGCCAAACATGCAAACCACATGGAGCTAGTGAACAAATAAGCAGTAAGGAAGTGAAATTAGCAAGTGCTGACCTGGTGTCCTAGTGGTTAGGCGATCCGCAAGGTCAGCAGTTCAAAACCACCAGTTGCTCTCCAGGGGAAAGGCAGGGATTTCTATACCCGTGAAGAGTTACAGTCTCAGAAACTCACAGGACCTCTACAGGGTCACTAGGAGTCGTAATCGATTGACAGAAGTGACTTTTATTTTGTTTTGTTTTTGACTCCATATTCAAAAAACCTGGCTGCAGATAGGGGGAAAAATGGATCTGTATTTCTCAGTAAAATAGAAGATGGAGTCACAAAGAACAGGAGAAGTTGGGGGGCGGGGGGGAGTCGTGAGAAAATAACAGGAAATCAGGACATAACCTGGAGAGAAGCCGTGAGCTTGACAGAAGTTACTGTAAAATTATGGTATCCCAATTCTACCAGTTTTCAAGCTTTCTGTAACAACAGGCAGTAGGCTGGAATCGAAAAGAAAACTGTGGATGGGTATGAAAACCACAATGAACAAATAAAGCAATGAAGGTCGTTTCAAAAAGACTGGTCACAAATGTCTACCTGGCCAGCACAAAAGGTGCTTGAGACTTGGAAGGCTGGGAAAGGTCAGAGCTAGGAAGTCAGTTGCTGATGTGTGTGTGTTGTCGAGTTGATCCAAGTCAGAGGCCCTTATATAACAGAGTAAAGCGACCCTGTAGGGTTTCCTAGGCGGACCCCGGGGTCTTTTCTCTTGTGGAGAGGCTGGTGGTTTTGAGCATTGGTGGTTTGTAACCACGGCACCCCTGGAGCTCCTCTTCCAGAGAGCCTCAAACTAAAAAAAAAAGCTCACTCTCAATTGTGACTCCTGGCAACCCAATAAGGCAAGGCAGGGCTGCCTTTGTGGGTTTCCAAGACCAACTCTTCATGGGGGTAGAAAGCCCCATCTTTCTCCTGAGGAGGCTGGTGGTTTCAAACTGCTGACCTGTGGTTAGCAACTCAACCCATAGCCACTCTGCCACCAGGGCTCCCAGAGAGCCTAAGGAGCGGCAAAAAGTTGAGTGTGGCCAAAAAGGAGGCTAAAGTAATGGAGAACATCTGAGGAGGCAGAATGTCATGGGTGAGAATCAGGCTGTAGTGATTCTGACGTGAAGCTGCTGTGACATAGGGAGCTTTGAAAATAATGGAATTTTTCCGTAAACTTTTTGAACCCTCTTCATAAAACAGAAACCGGCGTCAATGGTCTCCCTTCTGAGAAACTATGAGATTAGAGTATTACTAAGTGGCTGACAGCTCTGAGAATTATGATAACAAGAAATAGAGTGGAGGGAAAAAATATTCAAATAGGTCTGGGTGCTTTCTGAGTAGTAGATGGTGCTACTATGATTTCAGAGAAAATGTTAACTGCATTACAACACCCTCCACAGGAGTGTAATGACAGTAGTACACAACAATTAGAGGGAAGTGGAAGAGGAGACAGGTAAGCAATTTGATTCCTCCTTTTCCACAAAGTCACAGGAAACAGAAGCTACCTCTGGGTGGGAGTAGAGCATGATGCAAAACCTCAATGTTCATTAAGTTAAGGTAAAGAAAATGTTTAAGGATAAAAATAAATACTAACCTGTTAAGTAGAACCTTCAGAGGACACCTTAAAAGGAGCTAACTAAAAGAGATGCTGGGTGGAGGGCAAAAAGAAAGAGATTGTGTTGCTTTAAAACGTGAGGTTGGGCAAAGCAGCAAAGAACTGGATTGCATTAGGCACCATAAAGAGGGTTAAGGAACAAACCCAGAGAGCAACAGGCAACAAGCATAATACCTTTCAAAAAAAACAGTGTGTACTGCAGAAAACAGTGTCATCTCTACAGCACTGCATTCATACATACAGTAAGCTGCACTTGCATAGCAGTTTAGATTGCTTTCACATATATATCTGATCCTCACTCTGTAGATACTAATACGTTTCTAAAACTGAAACAATTAGGACGTGGCAAAATCATGATGAAAAGTTTTGAATCTCAGTTTACAACACACCACAGGCACAAGGTACTCTCTCTCTCAAGGAGCCAAGCTAGACAATTTGCAGGAGCCAGAGAGAGGATTCTCATAACTGATCAAATAGGAAAACAGGCCACATTGGCCTTCTCCCACCTTCAACTAACAGCCTCAACCCTTGTCACCACAGAAGATGGGTGGTACCATCAAGGGGAGAAAACCCAGGCTGAAAATTAAATTCTCTTCCCTGCACGTCTCTGGATTTCAGTAGCTCAACATACATACTGTATCAGTTAAGTTCTTTCGGCAGACACCAATTCAGGAAAAAATATTTAAATGCAGGTGGAGTAAGGGAGAAAACGGGCATTACTGACATGGGGGAGGGGAGCAAGGAGAGGCAGGAATTGGTGGGAACAGAATGTAGGAGCCTCCAATGCTGGGAGATAGAGGATGCTCCACCTGCTTTGCTGGAGATCAGCTTTAGGCCCGTGAGGGTGCTGGAGCAGGTACCAGCAACGAAGGACCCCAGGGTTTGGGTGACCGGAAGAAGCCAGGACCCCCCC
>NW_022103898.1:77579915-77580834 GCF_000313985.2 Echinops telfairi | reverse complement strand
AGAGGGCAGGGCCAGGGCGGCGGGGCGCGCCCGCCTCGCGGTGGCGTCACTAGGGGTGGGGGCACAGGTGCGAACCGCCGCGGGGACGGCACCGAGATGACGGCCGACCTTGGATCCCGTCGTTGCCACAGACGCCTCTGTGCGGCTCGCCAATGGAGCTCCGTAATCGGAACGGGGAACCCTGGTGGTGTTGTTGTCCAACTGCAAGGTCAGCAGTTCGAAATCGACGGCCGGGTTTTCCGCTTGCCCGGAGTTGGCTCGGTGGGAGAGGGCTGCTGCTGTGTGGTCCCTACGGTCACAATGGACTCGGTAGCAGTGAGCTTGGGATTTGGTTTGGTTAGGAAAAAGTCGCCATCAAGTGGGTGCCCACGCATAGCGACCCCATAGGACAAGGTGAGACGGGCCCTGTGCGTTTCCCAGACTTTATGGGAGTAGAAAGCCCAGTCCGCGGCCAAGCAGCTGGTGGCTTCGAACTGCAGACCTTGGGAGTTGCAGCCGGACGCATAACCACTAAAATGTAAGTACAGTTTACATGTAGCCATATAGCGACAAGGCTAAAACTACACTAATTTGCTTATTTTTAAGTTTGATTAGCAGATACTGTACATCATAAAGTTCAATAGTTCAATCGCATCAAGAAGAGCTATACAATCAACACCACGATCCGTTTTAGAACATTTTCTTGGTTCTTGTACTCATCGCTTTTAACGCCCCGTTGCCCAACCTCCCCTGCCATACCTGTAAGGAACCATTACTACGGTTAGTGTCTCTAGATGTACCTATCCTGGATTTCATATACAGAAAAGGATTCTTAAAAAACAATACAGGGGAGGGAGGGGAAAAATGAGGACCTAATGTCGGGGGTTTAAATGGAGAGAAAATGTTTTGAGAAACGATGTACAAATGCGCTTTACACAAT
>NW_022103898.1:77572672-77579048 GCF_000313985.2 Echinops telfairi | reverse complement strand
AGTATAGAATAGAACTCCTTCCTAGGGTCTGTCTGTTATATGCCATCCAGGTAGTTCCTACTTAAAACAACCTAATTTATAACTTTTGGGAGGTATAGTATATGGTTTGTCATTCTGAGTAAATTTTTATTTTTGTACTTAAAAAAAAAAAAAAAAGACCAAATGATGAAGTATTAAATTTAACCTATCGATATTAATCCACTTTACAATGCATTCTGCATTAATAGTAAGGCTCGTCACATCCCTAGTCTGCGGTCAGAGGGAATTCACCAGAAGCTTAATCCATTTGTATTTCTCTTACCCCCCCCCTTTTTTTTTTAAACAGAATCAACTGTAAAATTAATCAAAAGGGAGATCAAATGATACTACGTTATACCCTATATCTGCCATATTCAACTTTACAATGCTCTCTGTCTGATACCAGGATATTCACATCCCTCAGCAATGATCAGAGGGGATTCTCCAAGGCTTAATCCATGTATGAATTCTGCAAATGGATTTTGGGCTTCCATCGTCACAGCCTTCTGCAAACCAGGTGATCACAATTTAAGCTCTTTTTAAACCTCACAGTGTATTACAAGTAGGTTTCATCTGCATAGACAACAAGCAAGTGCTACCAGTGTGTTTATGGTTGCTAACTTTGCCCAGTTTTCTGTGTGCTAGCTATAATATTGTGGTAATTAATACTTGTGAACCTACAGCAATAACTTTTTTGAGAATGAAGTGAGAATAAAAATAAGAAACTCAGTTACTAATAATGTGACTAATCGTGATTCAGTGTAAAGAGATTTTATAAAAACAATTTTGTTGTTAGTATTTACATAACCTAAGAAATAATTTAAGCATATGTCACATACTCGATTATTAAAATTGACAATAAACATCATTAAGGATTCAGAATGCGGACATTTTCAAACACTATCCTAATACCACCTGCAAATTAAAATGTCATTGAAATCATTTTAAAACGGTTGCAGCAGTAAATCAACCGGGAACTGCCAGAAATTTAAAGTGGATTCAGACGAGGACATGGAAATGAAGGCTGCCATCGGTTAGATGAGATGGATCTTAGCTGGAAGCATAGTGTGTTCTTGCCTCAACAGCCTTCTTACGTTTGCGTCAAGATTCCATAATTCATTGCCGTGCCACACAGCTCGCAGACGTGCTCGTGATTAGAGGGTTTCTCGTGGAATGTAAGAAGTTATTATGCAGGTGAGAAATGTGTAGGATGCAGTTGTTTAGTCAGGACATAATACAAAGTCCATCCAGGGCTGCTAATACATGTCCAAAGAGCATGCCACCTCACTCCACGCCTCCTGCCAAAGGCACTCCGCTCCAGCTCTGTGGGTGCTGTCGTTGGGGGCCCTCGAGCCAGCCCAACTCATAGCCACCCTGTGAACAACCGAACGAAACACTGCACAGTCCCATGCCATCTTCCCAGTGAGTCGTGAGTTTGAACTCCTTGTTGCAGCACTGTGTCAATCCATCTAGTCCCAGGGTCAGCAAACTCTTCGTGTGTACATGCGGCTCTGAAGTAAGATTGAACCATTGTAAAGGACTGTATTCAGATCATGGTGGCTTCATTTATTTGTAGAAATATGTTTATGGCTCTCAAGTAACCTTTAAATTGTTGTGAGAGACAGGATTGACTCCCATCAGTGTGCTGAACCACGATCTAGTCAAAGGCCTTCCTCTCTCTCACTAACCGTCTACTCTGCCAGCCATGATGTCCTTCTCCGGGAACTGTCCTGACATTATGGCCCAGGTATGTGAGACGAAGTCTCGGCATCCTTGCCTTAAAGAGCATCCGATTGTGCTTCTTGCAGGACAGATTTGTTTGCTCTTTTGGCAGTTTATGGTACTCTGATTACTCTTCACCAGCATCATAATTCAAATGCATCAGTTCTTCAGACTTCCGTATTCAATATCCACCTTCCACATGCATATGAGATGATTGGAAAATGCCATGACTTGGGTAAGGCCCACCTTAGTCCTCAAAGTAATAGCCTTGCTTTTGTAATAGCCTCAGTACTTTGAAGAGGTCTGATACAGCAGATTTACCCAATGCAGTGCATCCTTGAGCTCTTGACTGCTGCTGCTTCCGTGAGCACTGAGTGTAGATCCAAGCTTCAACCTTTTCTCTGTGTATCATGATGTTACCTATTGGCCCAGCTGGGAGGATTTGAGTTTTCTTTACATTGAGTTGTAATCCATACTGAAGGCTACATACAGTCTTTGGTCTTCATCAACAAGTGCTTCCAAATCCTCTTTGCGAGATTTTGTCATCTGCATATCTGAGTAAGCCTTCCTCCAAGCCTGATGCCACATTCTTCTGATAACCCAACTTCTCTGATGATTTGCTCAGCATACAGATTTAATTAAATAGGAGGTGAGGGTACACTCTGAGCACCCCTTTCCTGCTTTTAAACCATGCAGTGTTCCCTTGTTCTGTTCAAACTGCTTCTTGCACCATGTGTCGTTTCCAAGTGAGCACAGTGAAGTGTTCAGGAATGCCCATTCTTCTCAAGTCTGTCCACAGTTTGTTATGATCCACACAATTGAAGGTCTTTGGATAGCCAATAAAACACAAGGAAACCTGCACATCTCGACATAAATGACTCTCCCATCAAGTCTTTTGTTTCCATTTCAGAAGCCACTGATTGCTTAGTAGACTTCAAAAAGCAATTTACTGTCCGGCCAGGTAGCCGGGCACGGACCAAATCAGGCAGAGGAAGAAGAAAATCCTAACTGTCTGGGGTCATTTGACAAAACCATTTGCAAAAGGAGTTGGCCATGTTTGTTAAGTTACAGTGGCCTTCAGTTCATTGTTGAGCAAGTTTGGGCCCTGCAGTTTTCACCACCAGCCCCGTGGCGCCCTGGTTTTTATGTTTTCTAAGAGCTATACAGACAGCTGTGTATAGTGTTGTTTTATAACAGTCTGTTTGAATTCACTTAAGTTAATATTTAAATATATTTATGTTTATATGAGGAAAAAAAACACAAAGAAACATCTTTCTGGTATTCTCTGCCTTCAGCCAAGATCCATCTGACATCAGCAGTGATATCCACTACTCAGCATCGTCTTCTGAACCTTTGGCAATTCCCTGTCAATGTACTGCTGCGACCATTGTTGGATATCTTCAGCAAAATTTTACTTGCATGTGATATTGATGATATTGTTCAATAATATGAACATTCTGTTGGGTCACCTCAGTGAACTTATTAGCTTCCTAAATTAAGTGCCCAGAGGCACCCCACTCTACATGTCAGCCTTCTGCCAAAAAGCACTCAGCTTTACTTGCTCTGTGGGCAGGGAAGTCCTCAACTCTGGCTCCTTGTTCTGCTACTGCTGCTCTAATGTAACAGCTGCTTCTGGATCAAGGACGCTCACCACGAAGGATCTCCATGTCCTGAGGACACACACCATGCCTCTAACAGGCAGTGAAATCCCCCCTCCTGCTTCTCAGTCGGCTCATTTGACACACAGCAGGAGGACAATCCAGTGATGACTCCTCACAGTTACTCCCAGGTGAATCTTACCAGTGTCTTACCCAGACCCAGGCAGGAAAAGGTCATTCGGTGGGCGTTAAGAGACTTCGCTTAGGAAAGCCACAAGTGATTCACTGTCCCTGAAGACCAACCCCTTGGTCTTCTAGCCATTGCCCCCTTCATGCATGAAGGATTAACTTCCCCCATTTTTATCATTTTATATGAAGACACCCATGAAAACTTGTGAACCAGCCACTTTATTCCTATAACTCCTTGCCGGCCCCTCCATTTCAGATGTCCAATTTCCCTAACAGCTCAGTACTCTGAGGAGGCAAGTATGTTTCTTGGTGTGAAAAAAACAAATCTTCAATTCTGGTTGGAACTTTGGCCATCTATTTTCATTAGCAAGGTAGTCCAGAGCACAGCATCACATTTACACAGATTCAAGGTGTTAAACATCTCCACTGAGTTGGGCTCTAGTCATCTCAGCCCTAGTTATCCACCATAGGCTCATCGGGTATTGGCCGAAATCCTAGGGGGTCCACACACATCTCTCTACACTTCAGATTAGCTGGCCCCTCACACACTCATTAGCCGCTGGGCATAGGTCAGACTTATAGGCTCAGGATTTATGCAACTTTTTAAACTTCAGATTTTCTCATCTTTCACCCTTGTGGATCAGAATGGGTGCCGATGGTTCCTGTCCAAATCAGCCCATCTGTTTATTTCCCCCACTCCCTCCCATTTTCCACTCAGTAAATGGACCCAAGTGGTTACCACAAAAAACACCCTGAGCTCAATGTCTTTTTTTTTTTTTTTAATTTGAATAAATCATTTTATTGCGGGCTCTTCCAGCCTTGTGTCAAGCACATTTATACATATGTTGCCATCCTTTTCAAAACATTTTCTACTTGAGCCCTTGTTATAGCTCCTCTCTTTTTTCCTTCTCCCACCCTCATGAATCCTTGTTAAATCATAAATTATTATTATTACTCACCGAGTTTTTAACTTTTAATCCTAGAAGGGGCTTTTTCTGATAAACACAGACTTTGACGTATCGATACATTCAATGGAAAGCTACTTACTCAAAAATATAAAAGCCAGACTCTGCAGGTCTTCCCTTCAAATGTAAACTGTCCTCTGGGTCGTCCTGGTTGGGGCTCGGGTTTTCTTTCTAACCTTGATTTGAAACCAAAAGTCACTTTTTTCCAGGCAATTCCTAACTCCCCTTTTAGCCTATCCAATCAAATCTAGATGAAAAGCGAGCTTACAAACTCGTGTAATCATGATTGATTTCTTATTTTATAAACCAGTTAAGGGAAATATTTAATATCAATAGTGTACTCAACTGTATAACTCTTAAACTTTTTTAAACTAAATACTTTTATTGGAGGCTCTTACATCTCATCACAATCCATACATTCATCCAGTGTGTCAAGCACATTTGCACATATGCTGCCATCCTCATTTTCAAAGCATTGTCTTCCCACTTGAGCCCCTGATACCAGCTCCCCATTTCTTCCCCCTCCCTTCCCCGCCCGCCCTTCCTCATGAATTCTTGATAAGTTATAGATTATTATTTTCATATCTTACATCCTCTGTCGCCCCTCACCCACTTTTCCATTGTTATAGGTTGATTCTTGTGATCGATTCTTAACCTTTTTAATAATTCAAAAATTTAATAATTAGCAACCCCAAACTGTGAGCCACACCTGACTGTTTATTTATGTACATAATACCTGGGACCTCTGGCAGGGTGGATCCAGTTGGCATTGGTCTCCTACTAATCATGCATGGCTTAGTCAAGTACACATGCACACCCACCCCACCCCACCACCACCCCGGACCACTCCAGAAGCAGCTTTTCTCCTCTCCTCCCAGCTGCAGCATATCATTCCTTACATCCATTACAAGTAACCGTAAGCAAAGTAACCATTCTAGGATTCAATTGTTTTCCTTCCCATGTCTATGTGTTTATTTGAGCACAGTATTGATATTAAATCTTTCTTACAAGAGCCCAGGTTTCTGAATCAGGAGCCATTGCAATCAGTCCCGCATCTGACACCAAATATGTTCTATCTCAAACAGTACTCATCTAGATCTTATAATCCACTGTGATGACCTCACGGACAATGCTCATCATGGCAGGGTTTGTTGTGAACGTTAACAGGCTACAGTGAAGGTGAGAAATGCTCAGGATACAGTTATTCTGTCTGGACATGATACAAAGATCTTTCGGGTCACTAATAAATGCTTAAAGGGCCTTCCATGCCACAGTTAGCCTCAAGCCAAAGGCTCCAGCTCCATGGGTCAGCGAACCCAGCTTCCCTAGTTAAGTACCCAGAGGCACCCACTCCACGTGTCAGCCCTCCTGCCCCAAAGCACTTAGCTTGATTTTCTCTGGGAGTTGGGAAGTCCACCATTCTGTCTGATGCTCTGGCTCCTGGTTCTGCTGCTCCTCTGAGGTCACAGCTGCCCCCAAATCAAGGAAAGTCATTGGGCAGGGATCCCAGGGTCCAGCGGACACATTCTACTCCCAACTCTCGCTGACAGTGAAATTCAGCCTCTCAACCCCCTGCATCTCAGAAGGCTCACTTTATATCCATGGCACTCCAGTGAAGCCTATTAACAATTACTCACAGGTGAATCCTATCAGTGTCTTCCTTACTCAGACCCAAGCAGGAAAGGGTCATTTTGACGGTGTGGATCATAACAAACTATAGAACCAGCCAGTCAGCGTGCAGTGTAACAACAACGAAACATAAAACTTTCCTCTAATTCTTAAATGCATCCTCTGCCCCACTATCATGATCCCAATTCTACCTTACAAATCGGGCTGGACCAGAGGATGTGCATTGGTACAGATAGGAATTGGAAACACAGGGAA
>NW_022103898.1:77562610-77571319 GCF_000313985.2 Echinops telfairi | reverse complement strand
TTTTAAAATTTTTATTGGGGGTTCTTAGAGTTCTTACCACAATCCATCCATCCATCCATTTTGTTATATCTTACACTGTCCAACGTCTCCTTTCACCCACTTTTCTGTTGTCCATCCCCCAGGGAGGAGGTTATATGTAGATCCTTGTAATCCGTTCCCTCTTTCTACCTCACCTTCCCTCCACCCTCCCAGTATCGCCACTCGCACCACTGGTCCTGAAAGGGTCATCTGCCCTGGATTCCCTGTTTGGTTTGTTTTTTAAGTGGAAGTTTTGCTATAAATCCTTGGGTTCCTTTATGACTTCGTACCAACGATGGTCTCTCTCATCTGATGACTTGTTTTTGTCTTGGTTCTGTTTAAACTTAACAACTATGTCTATAAATTATATTTGAAGTTGGGGTTGTTTTTACACTTACAACAGAAAGCAGCGTTCAAGAAATCATTCCATTAGGTAAATCCACGGCAGATGATCTCTTTAAAGTATTTTTTTCTGTTTCCAAAACCATTTTATTGGGGTTTAATACAGATATCATTTCATAATTCAGTCACACCAAGCAGTGTTGTACAATTGCTGTCACAATCAGTTTCAATTTAAAGTCTTTAAAAGCAACAATGTCCCCTTGAGGGTTCGTGTCAGCATGACCCAAGACATGGCATTTTCAATCGCCTCAGTTGTATGACATGTTGTCAATTAATATGGCCCTCCTAGCCATAATCTCTTGTGTATTACAAATTATAGCCTCTGTCCCTGTGGTAAAAATTCCATTTTTGAAAGAGTGCTCTGTGACAGGATTAAGGTGGGACATATCCTTAGTCTCTGCCTTACTTAAAAAAAAAATACAAGAAAACTGCCTTTGAGTAATTCTGACTCATAGTGACCCTATAAGACAGGGTAGAGCTGTCCCTGTGGGTTTGTGAGACTGACTGTTTACAGGAAGAGAAAGCCATATCTTTCTCCGTCCACCTTAAGAAAGTGACTTGAGTCACCACCCTTTGTTTCCTTGGGAGTATGGCTGCTGAAAGACAAAAACCACACCTCCACCCCACTGGAGGCCGAGAGAATGGCAGGATTGCTGGAAGTGGAGCATGTTTGAGATCTGTTTGAAGTGGACCGGAAGCACCAGCAGCTGTCACAGGGAGACTGTGGGACAGAGGAAGGACTAGGAGACTGTGAGGCAGAGCACTGGGAGGGCTTCCTGCACCACAGAGGCAGCAGCTAAAGAATCATGTGGCTGAAGACCAGGGAGATTGGTTGCTGGCTGAGGAGAGGCTCTGATGTGGCCCAATGACTATACCCTTAACTGTTTACTGATCCTGGCTTCTGATAACCTGTTAACTCCCCTAAAAAAAAAAAAACCCAAACCCAGAATTCAGAGTATTGTCTGTGCATTCTGTGTGCCATTGCAATGAGTTGTCCAACCAGCAGAGAAGTAGAGGACCATGGGAGGAACTGTTGATGTCAGAATAGGTGAAGCAAGGTTCGCCACTTCAGCAGCACATATACTAAAATTGGAACGATACAGAGAAGGTTAGCATGGCCCCTGCATAAGGATGACACACAAATTCATGAAGTGTTGCATATTTTTACAAGCCCCCAATAAAATGATTTCATTTAAAAAAAAAAAAAAGATGGGAGGTCTGGGGTCATGTCTGCCCTCAAGAGCCTCGTGGCCATAGGGAAGCCAGAGGAAGTCAGATAGCGTCTTCATGCTGTCCTCACGTGCACGATAAAACTAGACACTGGAGGGGGGGAATGGGCAGTCGATATTAAGTGCTAAAGTAGAAGGCAAACGTCTTGAGAATGCTGAGGGCAACAAATATACATACATGTTTGACACGGATGTATGTATGGATTGTGATAAGAATTGTACACGCCCCCAATTAAAGGATTAATAAAAAGAACTGGACACTGAAAGGAGACAGCGCAGAGTTGATGCCTCTGAACTATGTGTGTCATATACTGAATCATGGATTGCCAGAACAAAAAAGTCTTGGAAGTGAGGCAGACTGGCAAAAGAAACTCCATGTTTGTTAGCTGCTAAATGACCTGCCCGTTCTCCCTCCCCTTATGGGAAAGTCTCTGCTGGTGATTAATTTTTTTAGAATGTACTCTCAGGTTCCAGGTCAGGACACTACAGTTAGTGTAGACTATTCAATATCTTGTTTTGTTTTAATATTCTATTAAATTTCTCAGATGGGAAATATCTTGGTCCTATCTTGGCTTCACACGAGCAAGAATTCACGCCGAAGTCTAGTTTGTGGTCCAAGTGGGTTTTTTATAAAGGACAGAAGAAGTTTCAGGCTGCACTGTCCCTGAACACAGGCTTCCTTGGAGGACTGCACACCCACAAATGTGCGGTGAGGCCCGAGAGACTGTGGAGGAGCAGCTGGGAAAAGGGGGCGTTGGTCTCAGGTTCCAGCCTGTAGGGCCTTCTGCTGGGAGGCGTGGTCTAACCCATTGGCTGAATTAAGCTCACCTGCCCTAGTTTGGCCCAGCCCAGGTGTACTGCCCACCTATGTGTACCAGCCCACCTTCTGGGGCTTCAATTGGCGCATGTCCCCTAGCCTTCATTGGCTTCCAGCCTCCTGTAGGGGGCCTTCAGGCATGGAGAGGAACAACCTCCTATCATGCTACTGAGCGGTTCCTTTTGATGTTGTCATGACGTAGTTAATCTTGTTATGGTAACCAGCATGTTATTGTCAGTTTGGGTGGTGTTTCTTTTATGGTAAGGAATGTACCTTGTAATGCATGCTTGCTCTTCTTTAAGTTACCAGAATGTTACAATCAATGTAACGCTCCCTAACCCTAAAGAACAGTAACATTAATTTTGCTTTCTGCTTCTGCCCACGCTTGCTTAAATCTTAGACAAAGAATAAATGAGGCTTTTTTTGCCTTTAAAGATGGACTGACAGGAAGGTATGTGTTGGTAAAATTCTCGATTGCGTGTAAATAAATTTCTACAGTCAAAAAAAAAAAAGATGGACTGACATGTCGACTCAGGACTGCAATCAAAGAATCGCTTTTAGATTCTAGCAGTCAGTTTATAACCGAATAGAGACTCTTCTAAATTATCAAGACACTATAGTGGCTGTTATTTATATGAACCGATAGCAGAAGGGGCATGGTTGAATGCTTCTTAGAAGTAAGAGTAGTGAGGCTTCATCCCGTCTACTTTGGAAAAGTCATCAGGAAGAACTAGGCCCTGGGGAAGGACATCAAGCTCGATAGAGTGGAGAGAGAACGGAAGAGCAGAACAGATGCGGTGAATTGACACAGTGGGCGCAAGCTGAGCAACAGTCGACAGGCTGGCTGTGAGAATGGGTTAGGACCCAGTGTATTTTCCTCTGTACATAGTCGCTGTGAACTGGACCAACTTGAAGATAGCTGATAGCAGCAACAATGATTATGTATGATCTGGAATGGGATGAGATCCGTGGATGCGTGGGGGACACGTGTCAGCATGGTTATTGCATTGGGTGACATGAACCCTAGGTAATGCACTGCCAGCTAGTTTTCTAATTAACCTCTAAGCTACCAGGCTCTAGGGTTCAAAAGCAGGGCAACTCTGCCAACAGTTCTGAACATACTTACAAACACTCTCTTTGTAGCCCTGCCCTGCTTCCGTATTCTTTAGCTAAATCTAAATGTCTTTCCTCTTCTGCTCCTTGCAACAATTGTTCCTTCAGGGCGAAAGCCTGTTAAACTTGTTTTCCCTAGATTCTGGGAGGGGCTGGCAGCCTGTCCTAGCTTCAGGTGTCAGCTCTGCTCTCCTCCAGCCGGAAGTTGCTTTTATTCATCTTTTTGCCTGTTCATGGGTTGGTGGAGGGAGCTCCCATCCAAATGTATTGTACAGAGACCTTTTATTTATGAAGTCTCAACCAGAACAAAGAATAAGGGAAACCATCACATGAGGACCTAGTTTTGTCCAATTCTAGAACATAGGAAACTCATCACAAAATCATGATTGGTATCAGATCAATTAATAACTGGCACAGGGTGTACTATGGAAGTGGGAATTGGGACACATACACTATTACAGATTTGCAAAGTTACAGCTTTGGTTCAGGGCCCCCATCCTCGCCATCATTTGGTCACCATCATACAACTATCCTGGTCAGGGCACAACTCATGACCATGCAGTCTGTGAGAGTGAAACTGCCCTCTCCAAACCAAACCCAAGTTCACTGCCATCGAGTCAGCTCCTACTCATAGTGACTGTAGGACAGGGAAGAAAGACCCCTGTGAGTTTCTGAGATTGTAACTCTTCACGGGAGTAGAAAGTCTAGTCTTTTTCCTGATGGTTTTGAACTGCTGGCCTGTGGTTAGCAGTCCAACATGTAAACCCTACTGCTGCCAAGGCACCTACCTGAGTTGGGTCAAAAACAGTAATAAACTCCCTGCTACTGAGTAAAACCTGACGTATAGTGACTACAAGGCAGAGTAATAAAACTACCCCTGTGGGTTTCTGAGACGTAAATCTTTACAGGGAAAAAAAACTAAAAGGGAAATGCATGCACATGGATTAAGTCTTTGGTGAGTCCCCTCTGACATGGGCCAGGGATGTGAAGAGCCTTGCTATCATGCAGAATACATTGGAAAGTGTAAATTGAAGATAGGTTGGAATTTAGCACCTTATCATTTGATCTCCCTTATCCATTTTTAAAATTTGTTCTAGTTTTTAATATGTTCTACTTTCTTTTCAATTGAGGTTTTTCTCTTTTAGTTTGTTATTTTTGTTAGTGTTTGTTGGTTTGTTTGTTTGTCTTTGTTTGTAATGTTTTTCTGTGCATGAAATCCAGGATAGGTAAATCTATAGCAGCATCAGTAACTGGATTACTGGTTCCTTGGGAGTATGACACTGGAGGTTGCGGGGAAAGGAGGAGCTAATAACGATGAGTACAAGAATGAAGAAAATGTTCTAAAACTGTCGTGATGACTGTACAACTCTTCTTGATGTGTTAAAACTATTGAATTGTACGATATCTAAATTATATGTCAATAAAATTTAAATAAAGTCTGAAAGAATACATAGCACAGAGTTAACATGCATTTTCATGAGGTTTTAATGTTTTCAAAGTACATGTGTACTACCTATCCACATAGTGGCCAATAAAACCCCAAACCCAAAATTAAAAACAAACAAACAAGAAAAACCCTCAAATCCCCAAATAAATAATAATTTTATGTTAAAAAAAAATCTCTAAGGAGCAGACTACCTCATCTTTCTCCTAAGGAGTGAGTGGTGGGTTCAAAGTTCTAGCCTTGTGGTCAACATGTGTAACCCACAGTGCCACCAGACTCCTTGCAAAATGCCTTGCGCATCCCCAAAAACTGTTGCCATGAACTTTGTTATTGGCTGGTCTGTTGTTGTTTTGACTGGGACACTTCCACCTCTTAGTAGCCACTGTGGTTGGCAGCCCAAAGGGTAGCCCACCATGCTACCATAGCTCTCTATGTTGGCTACAGGGGTCTTAATCTGTTTTCAGACACAATGAGAACAAAGCATTGTACATTGATGGTTAATGGTCAGTGTGGTAGTTACGTAATTTCACGTCAACTTGATATGTAAAAGTGTAGGGGTGGTATTCAACCTGTCAATCAGGTCACAGCCTGATGGTAACAGCTTGTGGGCATGGCCTTCTCATAACGCTGGTCCTGGGAACCTCTCCTCTCTTCCCACCCTCTGTCTTCACCTTCCTGCTGGCAGGCCACTGCGAGATCTGCCAGAGCCTTATGATGCTTCCACAGCCACTGGATCCACAAGACTTTGCACCTACCTGCCTGTGATCTTACTGCGTTCTGCATCATTGCATGTGGTTGCGTGAGTCTGAAGAGGGACTTAGGGACTAGTATTGGACTTATGGACTTGAGTTGGAATGGGCTGGGATGTTTTATTGATGCATAATTACTTTTGATATAAAGCTATTTCTTACACATATGTGAGTGTCACTGAATTTATTCTCTACTCAACCCGGCCTAACACAGTCAGAATGAATTCAACCAGGGCTGAATTTATATCAAAACTCAAAATGGATTCAGGGCTCTCATCAAAATAAAAATAAAACCGTGGCATTGAGTCCATTTTAACTCATAGTAACATTTCCACTCATACTGACCCTAGAAACATAGGGTCCAAAGCTGTAAATTTTTAAAAAAATCATTAGGGGCTCATACAACTCTTATCACGATCCATATATACATCCATTGTGTTAAGCACTTTTGTACATTTGTTACCCTCATCACTCTCAAAATATTTGCTTTCTACTTGAGCCCTTGGTATCAGCTCCTCATTTTTTCCCCCTCCCTCCCCGGTCCCCACTCCCCAAAGCTGTACATTTTTATTCAGCCAGATAGCCTCATCTTCCCATGGAGCATCTAGTGGGCTTGATCCATAAACTACGGTTCCTAGAACTCAGACCCCCAAACACCCACTGCCATTGTCAATTCCAATTCATAGTGACCCTACATAGATAGGGTTTTGAGACTTTGAACATCTTTACTAGAATAGGTAGTTTCATTTTTCTCCTGAAGCAGCTGGTAGTTAGCAGCCCTACACTTACTTACCTGACAGTGCGACCTCTCACAAACGAAGTGCTTAGAACTGAAGATCTAATACATATCTTCCTCCCAGTCTTCTTCTTAGTCTCTGCCCAACAGCCCCACTGGCGTAAGGGATACATCAGTGACTTCCTAAAAACAGCTGTGAGCATTCTAAGATTTTGGAAGTAAGCCCCAGGAACTTTCTCAGGTCACAGCTTGCCTTTCTTTTCATCTTCCACCTCCATGATTTCCACTCTAGGCCCAAATCAGATCTCAAAAGGAAAGTCATTTAAAAACTGACTTGCCTCTCCAAACCATCCAGTTGATTCCCACTCCTGTGACCCGATAGGACAGGGTGGAACTGCCCCTTTGGATTTCTGAAACTATACCTCTTGAGGGGAGTAGGAAGCCTCATCAGTCTCCCAAGGAGCAGCTGGTGGTTTCAGATTGCTAACCTTGCATTTAATAAATATACTTGTTTCAAGTGCCTGGATAATGCCATGCTTCATCTCTATTCTCTTGCCAACTGTACCTCAGCTCTGACCCCACCTAGCAGCCTGTCTGTAGCCTAAGTACTAACTACTTACTGATGGTTAGAGGTGAGCGTGTGGGGTTGAACCCTCTAAAACTAATGGGACACATTGGTTTTGGTGGTACCAGTTGAGGGCGGTCTCTGCAACTCCAAAGTAGGCTACTCAGTGAATCCCATGTTAACACCTAACCCTCACCTTCAAGTTCTTGCTGTGCCCCCAAACATCCTGCCCCAGCTCTAGAGTTGACAGGAAGTGAAACTCAGTTGTGTGCCTAGTAGCCTGGCCTGGGACCCAGCCTTGGGTCCCGGATGTGGCCCCATGCCCTGAAGAGGAAGAGGGGGAAGATGAAGCTGGGGAGAACAAGGCTGTTGTTTTTTCCTCTCCCTTTGTTCATTGCGGTTTCTTTCTTTCTGATTTTTACAATGTGGTTAAGTAAAGAAACGAACACCTGGAGCCGTAGGCATTAGACGCCTCCTCAGATGTTTCTTGGGCTTTCTTCCCCCATCCTCCACCAGTAACTGACCTGGGTGGGGTCTGATGGGGGAACAGATCATAAAGAAGGCACAGAGAAGTCTAGAATAAGAATGATTCCCACTTACTCATAACCCTCTTTGAAGTCCCAAAAGGCGTCTTGAAAAGATGGTCTTCATTTTTATGCAGCGACATCTAAGGAGGACAGAGTGAGAGAGACAGGCTACATACACAGGAGGCCATAAACTGTGAAGTGTTCTTTCCAGAAATGTTCTTTGCAAGAAAAGCTGAGCACCATAAGGATTGGTCTCCTTCCTAAATTATTCCTATGTGTGGCGTTCAGGGGCATAAAATGGATTGAAAGAGAGCCCAGGGGACTTGCTCTGACTTACGTGTTTGTTTTAGGTTAGCTGGGTCAGGGAGGTTTCACACTCACACACCAAGCCACTGCTAAGCTGGGCTGTGTTTGTGACTGTCTCACAGAACCACTGCTATCGTGTTGATTCCAATTCATAGCAATCCCATTAAGACATAATAGAACTGCCCTTTTGGGCTTTCAAGGCTATCCGTCTGTATGGGGCAGAAAGCCCCATCTGTGCCCCACAGAGCCAGGTGGTTTCCACATGCTGACCTTGCAGTTGACAGCCCAGCGTGTAACCACCGGTAACACCACAGCTCCTTGCAAACTAAGAGCAGGACTTGATAAAGAGACTCAAAGTGTTTGCTGAATGTACAGTTCAGGGGAGGATACAGCATGGGGAAATGAAGCTTTGTTAGTGGGAAAAAAGTTTAAGGATGAAGAATGGGAAGTGGTAGACCCTTGCCTTTTTAAGATCGGGGTGAAACCTGGAAGGACATTCTGTCCAAGCTCTAGTTCCGACCCCAAAGTATTCCCAAGCCCCTTCCAGCCAAGTCCTCACTCAGCAACTTTGATTCTAGTCCCCAAAGAGCCTGTCTTGGAAACCATCAGGAACTACTTAGATCCTTCTGTTTCCACTAGAGGGCTTCTTGTAATCATTCTTTCTCTTCCCCACCCCCCTCCCTCTTCTCCAACGTGTGTGTGTGTGTGTGTGTGTGTGTGTGTGTGTGTGTGTGTGTGTTACACAGAACTCTTCTAGGCAGAGCTCTCCCAGCCACTGGATCCACAAGACTTTGCACCTACCT
>NW_022103898.1:77554085-77561359 GCF_000313985.2 Echinops telfairi | reverse complement strand
GTCCCGGGAGCTGCAGTTTGCCTCGCAGGGGCTGCGATCCCCGGGGGAAGTCCGCGTGGATCCGCCACAGCGCGGCACCGGGGTGCGGGGTGGTGGGGAAGTATGTAGGTATTTCGTCTGGCCTCTTGCTCCCCAGCTTCCTGCACCCCCATCCTCTCCACACCTGTCACAGGGGAGTTTCCGAAACGACTTTTCATCTTTTAACTGATCCTGATGTAGAAAGAAATGTAAAACTGATTGGACATCCCAGCCTCAGAGCACATGAGCTCACACCTTCAATCTTGCCAGCACCTTAACTTCCTCCTGGACTAGGGCAATGACACCAGCCCCCCACACCCACACCCCTTACCCGCATAGCCAGGCAACAGGACGGACAATGCCTTTGATGTCAGCCAGGGCTTAAGTGTTGTGGCTTAAACCAACTGATTCCTTCTCAAAGCCACTGGCTAGTAACAAGAATAAGCAAGGAAAAGTAGGGTACAGGCTGATGGGGGAGTTAGGGATGGAAGGCCCTCAAACTTGCCCCGTGGGGTTCTTTGCTGGGGCCCCCTGACTGTTTGGAGGGCAGAGCTGGTTCATTTGTCTGCCTTGGAGTGTGGGCAATGACGGTCGAAGAAAGAAAAACAAACGGAAACTTTAAATGCTAGCGCGGACTTTGGAAATACCATCTCTCTCTTGGTTACCAGCAATTTTAGTATTTAATGTTTAAAATGTGATCTAGAGAGGAGCTAAAATGGAATGGGATAGACCAGAGACTGTGTCTGGAGACAGGCTGTAACTTGGAGAAAGCCCCTCCCTCTCTGGGCCTCAGTTTCCTCCTCTAAAATAGCAGATTTGGCTGTGCCAGGATTCTTTGTCTCCAAGTGAACTTCTTTCTTTCTCACCCCAAACTGGTAGAAGAGGGGAGGGAAGGATGAGTCACAAATAATTATTGGGAAGCAGCAGACCCAGCCCGCCTAGCCCTGCCCTTTGCCTAGACTGGCCCAGGTTGTAGCTCCGGGGTGGGGATAGAGCTGGAGGACAAAACACAACTTGTTCCAGGTATTCAGGGCCACAGGATCCCTTAGTCTGCTGCCCTTGAACTGCAGGGACAGCTGTACTTTCGAGGAGAGGTCAGGAGCATAAATAAAAAAATATGCCAGGAGTCCTTCTGTCCACGATCCCAGCCCAGGGGTGTTTTGACCCCTGACAGCCTAGGATCCAGTCACCTCCTCCCCGTCCCAGTGGCATAGTGCAGGATCCTGGTGTGACACAATGGGGGAGAAGAGGTTTGTATGTGCAACAGGGCTTTGCTGTAATGTGAGTTCCTGGACGTGCTGCCTTCCTGGGCCACAGACATAATGTTTCCTCACTTCCAGGTGTGTTCCTCTAGAGACCACCTTATAATAGTGACAGCTAACATTTTATTGAGCTCTAACTCTGTGCCATGTAACTTGAAAAGCACATTGCATCCATGATCTTAGTTAATCCCCACATCGTGACTGGTTTTTCTAAGGTCTAAGACACCTGGAGGGGTTGAAAGAAACAAGAAAGAAAGCATTGGGCCCCTGTGAAAAGAGAGACAGATGAAAAACAAAACAAAGTGCCCTTTGTTTTCCTCCCTGCCACTCTCTCCCTCAGCTTCCATTTCCCAGGACCTTGGAGTCATCTAAAAATCCCCAAAGGTAATCAGAGAGGCTAATAAGCTATATAGGCCTCATTAGCTCATAAGACTATTATGGATTCATTAAGTTGATTAGCAGCAGAAGTTGGATTATAGTCATTGAAAAGGGCCAGCTGAAAAGGACACTGGTATCTCTCTCCAGTGTCCCAGAGAACCGTCTAAGTGTCCTCAGAGGCCCCTCAGAACAGACATGGGTACTGTGCAGAAGTGGGCAGCAGAGATGCCCCAAAGTTAGAGCTTCAGAAAAGGCTCTCACGCCATCCATCCTAAAGGAAAGGGGCTGGGCTATTCTAGTTCCTAACTGCCTCCCTGCACCTGGTCCCATGAGCCCTAAGTGAGTGGGTGGAGGGAGGCAGAAGGTCAGAGCTGTAGATGGAGTAGCTCAATAAGTGCTCCCCCCAAATCATACCTTCATTGATCAAAGATTTATTTAGCACCTCCTATGTGTCCCCACGTTACTTGATTCCCCTGTCAGGAGGGATTTTGTGGCATCCCACTTAACCAGATTTGGATTAATATTCCTATAATATGACTCCATTTGTACAACCAATATTGAGCACCCTCTACATGCGAGGGTAAGGGGGACCCATGGTGAACAAGAACAACCAACTCTTGCCCTTGTAGAAATTAGGTTTGGATGGCAAACAGGAAAAACAAAGAAGCAGGTAAATTAACAGGAAAATGTCTCATGCTGGTGAGCTCAGTGAAGGAGACAAAAGGAGGTGCTGTGGACAGCATAGTCAGAGGAGCTGACCTTTGAGGTGAGGCAGGAAGTTAGACCTGCCAAAAGTGGGGAAGAGGGTTCCAGGCAGACAGGACAGTGAGTGTCATGTCCCCGGGGAAAGTTAGATCTTGGCGAGCTAGTGCTTGAAGAACAGAAAGGAGGCCAGTGACACTAGGAGGCAGTGTGTCAAGGACAAAGTGGAACAAAAGGAGCCCAGAGAGAAAGTGGAAGGCCCTACCCTATGGCCTTTGAGCAGGAACCTAGCCACCTCCACGAGGAGGTCACCGGCCTCTCAGAGCTCCAGTTTCACCCTCTGTAACACGGACATGCCAAAACTTGCGCTCTCTCAGGATCTGCATTTGTGAATAGTTACTACCACTTACTCCATCATGTTATTCTTAGATGTGTACCGGGCCCTCCATGTGTTAGAGTAGATGGCTCCCTGGGGTTTTTTTTTTGGCTGAACTAGTCACCATGAGTCTGAGTCCTCTTGACAGCGGCTAACAGCAGCAACAAAAAATGTGTGTGTGTGTTTACAAATATCTTAGTGGAAGTAAATCACTAGGTTTTTGTTTTTCATTATTGTTTTTCCCATGTATGGTGCTCCTGGGAAGGTCGTAATCTCCAACCTCCAACCTTTACGTTGGCAGTAGAGGGCCAACCACCTGGGCCACCTAGGGACCAGAATCACCCTGGACAGCATTGGACGTGGTATGTTGTTTATATTGGGTGACAGGTGTTTTTTTCCATAGATGACTCAACTGTAGCTTCACCACCGGAAAAGAGAGGAATCATTCTCTCCCATTTTACTGTTGTAACTTGGCCAAGGGTCACAAAGTAATCTCAGGGCTCGGGTTGGAACCCAGGTGTGACTGGGGCTAGTTTGATTCCCAAACCATGCTGAGATTTATAATTATTGTTATTGTTGTTATTGAATTACCAGGCCCAGCTGTCTTGTGCATCTTGGCCTATATATAGCCCAGTGGTCGCTAGAATCCATGGGGCAGATCCACCTCGGTCCCTAAGTTTGACAGCTCAAAGTTGGGTCTTTCAAAACACTGACACAATAGGAGACCTGAGCGTGGGATTTCTATGCTCAGCTCCATCCTCCCGGGCCTGGGAAACCAGAGGGGCGCCTATGGCCTTCCTCTACCAGCACCCAACTCCCTGGGTCCTGTTCCAGCCCCTTCCCTGCCTCTCCCCGCTACCCCAGGTTCCGGCGGCGCGGGGCGGAGGTAAGGCGTGGCCCACGGCTAGGGACTGGACCGGAGCTAGTTCTGTGTCTCGCGTCAGAAGCGCTAGAGGTCGTTGCCGGGGGCGTGGGTGGCCGAGCCTAGAGGCGGGGCAAGATGGGGGCGTGGCCCGGGAGGCGCACCGCCAACGCCGGGAGAACCACCCGCAGGGTCCGGACCGCTGGGCAGCGGCAGGTGGGAGACCGCGGCCTTCGCCGAGGCTGCAGGGCCCGGGGGTTGGGGGAGAAGCTCAGAAACATTGGCACTGGGGAAGCGGGGGTGAAGGTGGGCATGGGAGGTGAGGATGGTGTGAGATGAATCGAGAGAGATTCTCTCTGATAGAAGTCAGAGAGCCCCAGAAGGATCCAGAGATGGAGAGGGGTCAGAGAAAGAAGAGAGTCAGGGGAGATGTCTCTAGACGCGATGGAAACACAGCGGAGAGAAGCAGAGAAAGGAAGAGGCTTGGGGAAGGCCTCTGCCCACGAAATACAGAGGGGGGAAGCAACGATAGTGCGATGGAGAACGAATGTAGCCAAGAGGTGCAGACAGCAGGCTCTTCCCGCCACTTGCTCTTGTCATTTTTTTTCTAGAAATACTCTCCGAGGTTCAAGACCCCGCGCCAGTGGTACTATAAAATCTCTTTTTTGACCATTTTGAGGAAAAATAGAAAGATGTCCAAAGCAAGGGGCCTAATAAGCCCCAGCGATTTTGCCCAGCTGCAGAAATACTTGGAATGTGAGTCTTTCTCCTTGTCCTTCCGCCCCAGCGCTCTTTGGTAGAGACTAGCACTAGCTCCTCCTCATTATCTCTTGCCCCAGGACCCCAGTGCCCTGGAGCCAGTTAGTTCCCCTGCTAGGCCCTGGATTGGGGCAGGAAGGGGGTGACTATGAAGAGGGAGCTGAATCCCAACTCTCTGCCCATGTTCCCTGTTCCTTGATTGCCTGCTCTAAGTTACTGAGAAGAGGAGTGGGGTGTCATGTGGGGGGTCTGGTGGGTTTTTCTCTGTGAACTTCTCTGGGGCGGTCTTCTTTCTCCCTCCGTCTCACTTGAATCTGCCTTTCCTGCTGGCTAGGTGGGTTGGTTTCTGGCAGACAGCGGGGAGAGCTGCCCTGATGCTCTTCTCCCCGCTCGTCACACCCTAGATTCCACCAAAAAGGTCAGTGATGTGCTACAGCTCTTCTCCGAGGATGGCGAGTTGGCTTACTATCTCAAAGGAGATGTGAGTAGAAGCTGGGAAATCCTCTTCAGCCAACTCCTCCCATCTTTGCTTTCTCTGCTCCTTTGGCACCTCCAACCTTCAGGGATGGATCTGGGTCTGCCCCTTGTTGTCGCTGGCCTAGATACCCCAGCATCCCATTGTCACTGCAGCTACTGCTTGAGGACAGAGCAAGAGATTCTATTAACTGAGGACTTGGCCCAAGAAGCCACGTGCCTGCTTCCAATGCTTCTCAGCTGTGCACGTATTGTCCCTGCCCTTACTACTTCCAATTCTTCAGTTCTCCGACCCTGCTGATTCCCCATGGTAATACTCACTCTCATCTTAGGCCATTGGTTACATGGGATTCCGGGAATTCCTGAAAATCTATCTGGAAGTAGATAATGTGCCCAATAACCTGAGCAACGCACTGTTTCAATCCTTCCAGACTGCTCACTGCTTAGATGAGACTGTGCATGAAGGTATGGTCATATAAAAGGGACTGGGCTGGATCTCTGGACGATAAATTGGATTCGTGTGGGTTTGGGATGAGGGTCAGATTAAGTCACATGTTGGGAGCAGGGTCAGAGGAGAGAGGTGGAAGGTGACTAGGCAGACCTAGGAGCTAGAGGGGGGAAGTTAAAGGGAAGAAGTAGAACAAAGCGGAAGAGAAGAGCCAGGGTGAAGGGAGCCCCACTCCCAGTTTTGCTGTACTATTTTTTAAGCAGATGTGGTGTGTCTCAGTGATGTCTCCTGCTATTTTTCCCTCCTGGAGGGTGGCCAGCCAGAAGACAAGCTAGAATGTGAGTTCCCAAGATGGGTATCTGGGCTGGAAAGCGAAGGGGGTGGGGGTGGGGGTGGAAAGAGAGGCGTGATCTCCAGCCTCCCTTCCCTCATTTTCTCAGGGTTCCTAAAGGCTGTCTTGGGCTCAGCAAGGTGGAGGCGGAGAATGAGCCCCTTTCCTCTGTTCCCCTAGACTTCGGATACTTAATTCCATCCATTTCAATCCCGCTGATTCCCAGGCCTTGCACACAGTCTTGCGGGTGGCTTGGGAGATTCTTGGGATGTGGGAGATGTGTGCCACCCACCTTATCACCTTTGTGACCATGTGGGGAATTCAGGCCTCGTTCCCCTCCCTTTGTGTGTCTGTTTTCATTCCCAACCTCTGGGCTCTTCGCCCAATAGATCTCTCCCTTTCTCTTTATTTCCCTATATTCTGGTATTCGTTCTTTGGGTAAGCATCACAAACTGACCCTGGCCCCCCTAAAACACCCCACAGTCACCTTCAAGCTGTACGACACGGACAGAAATGGGATCCTGGACAGCTCAGTGAGTGGGGGACCTGTATGTTGGGCAAGGGAGTATGTGTCCATTTGTCTGTGTCCTCCTGTTCCAGGATCTTAAGAAGGAGAGGCGGCTAGGGGAGAGTAGGTCCCAAGCTTTTGATCCCCCAAAGAGGAGTCTGGAGACACACATTGGGGGCTGCCTTGCAAACATACAAGAGTAGAGAGATACACACGTTCTTGCCAGAGGCACCAAAGAATAAGAGGTGGATGGGGGTGGGACCTGGAGACCCTCACTTCTGGAGGGGAAGGAGTTTGCTGGTTGTGAAGTAGGCCATGGCAGTTGGGTCTTGCTTCTGTTTCCCCCAGGAAGTGGACAAAATCATTATACAGATGATGCGAGTGGCTGAATATCTGGACTGGGATGTGTCTGAGCTGAGGCCGGTAAGGTAGTTAGTTCTTCCTTCGTGTCTCTTCCTGTACCTTCTGCCCCGGTGGGACCTGCATCTGCCTTACTCTGCCTCGGACAGATAGCCTGGTTTCTTGGCTAGGATGGCTGAACCGGGTGTCTCACGGGACAGTAGTGAGACCACTCACATCCAACGCTCCCCCCCCCGCCCCTATTCTCTGCTCAGATCCTTCAGCAGATGATGAAAGACATCGACTATGATGGCAGTGGCTCCGTCTCCCTAACGGAGTGGCTCCGGGCTGGGGCCACCACCGTGCCACTGCTCGTGCTGCTGGGCCTGGAGATGGTAAGAAGGAGAGACTTTTATGAGGATGGGTGAGACAGCTGCCTTGGGCTGAACTTGCCAGAGATTGGCCTTCCCAACCTCTGCTCTGCCCGCCCAGACTCTGAAGGACAACGGGCAGCATATGTGGAGACCCAAGCGGTTCCCCCGGCCAGTCTACTGCAACCTGTGTGAGACCAGCATTAGTCTCGGCAAACAAGGGCTAAGCTGTAACCGTGAGTAGTGATGGGGCCTGGCAGGGGGGGCAGGCCCGCTATCAGTGGGCATGGCGCTCTGACTTTAGACAGACCTGGGTTTGAAGCCTGGGCTTTGCCACTGCTACTTGTGTGAACGTTACGCATCGGTTTCTTCTTCCGTGCGTGAGCTGATTGTGAGCATTAAGTAAGTTGACTCACACTATGAAGTCTGAATAATCTGAGCTACTG
>NW_022103898.1:77551312-77552683 GCF_000313985.2 Echinops telfairi | reverse complement strand
TTTTGTCATATCTTACACTGTCTGACATCTCCCTTCACCCACTTCTCTGTCCGTCCCCCACTTTTTCCTAATCATTTTATTTGGGAGCTCTCACAGATATCATAGCATTCCATAGTTCAGTCGCATCAAGCAGTACTGTACATTTGCTACCACAGTCAGTTTCAAAACTTTTTCTTTCTTCTTGAACTCCTTGATATCAGCTCCCTGTTATCCCCACCTTGCACCCCCAGACCCCACCCCCCAAACCCTTTTATACTTACTTTATCTTCGAGCGAGTTCGCTGAAGGGGGCGAGGTTATGGAAGCAGAATACGCCGGGATTTCTGGTGCAGACAAGGTCCTTAGTGGAGGGAGGTGGGCCAGGGGTAGGGTGTGTTCTGGGACTGAGGAAGTACATGCGGTGAGGCAATGTATTAGGCTTTTTTTCCAAAGGTTAAAATTCCCATTTAGGATTTTCCTGACATTTCATTAATAGACCTCTTAATTGAGGGGTGGGGGTGTCTTCCATGACCTTTCTGTACCCACCTCATCTTTCAGATCCATGATGACTGCCAGCAAGCCGTAGGCCAAGAGTGTGACTGTGGGCCGCTCCGTGATCATGTCCTTCCTCCATCGTCCATTTACCCCAGCGTCCTGGTGAGACTCGGGCAGCAGGCAGGGAGGAGTAGCAGTGTTTCCCCAGTTAAAACAAACCAGCTTGATTTCGGGTCCTCACCACTCACTGCAATTCAGCCCATTCAGACTCATAGCAAGCCTACAGGACCGGGTGGGACTGCCCTTCTCTCTGCCCCTGTGGATTAAGGGGACAGCTCTTCTTTTTAAAATCATTTTATTGGGAGGCTCTTTCAAATCTTAGGACAATCCATCATTCCATTAAGCACACTTGTCCATATGTTGCCATCAACATTTCCAAAACATTTTCTTTCTACTTGAGCCCTTGGTATCACCTCCCTCCCCAACCCTCCCACCCTCCTGAATCCTTGATCAAGTATATATTACTGTTATTATTTCATGTCTTACACTGCCCGTTGTCTCCCTTCACCCACATTTCTGTTATTCATCCCACGGGGGTGGGGGGGTAGGGGGGCTATATATCAAACCTTGTGATGGGATCCCCCTTTCTGTCCCTCCCCCACCAGCCCTTACCAGCCCCCTACCCTCATGATATTGCTACTCCCACCACTGTTCCTGAGGGTTTGTTTGGTGTTTTAAATCATTTTATTGGGGGCTCATACAACTCATCACAATCCATATATCCATCCATTGTGTAAAGCACATTTGTATATTTGTTGCCCTCATCATTCTCAAAACATTTGCTTTCTATTTGAGCCCTTGGTATCAGCTCCTCATTTTTACCCTCCCTCCCCCCAAC
>NW_022103898.1:77512809-77550591 GCF_000313985.2 Echinops telfairi | reverse complement strand
TTAATAGAACAGAGTGTTCTTGCATTGAGGGAGTACTTGAGTGGAGGCCCAATGTCCATCTGCTACCTTAATACTAAACCTATAAATATATGCACATATATCTATTTCCCCATTATCATATATAAATATATTTACATATGTACATGCCTGTATTTAGGCCTCTATAAATGTCCTTTGCCTCCTGGTTCTTTCCTTGATTTCCTTTTACTTTCCTCTTGTCCTACCATCATGTTCAACCTTCATTTGGGTTTCAGTAATTCCTCTGTTATATTGCCCTTGATCAAGCCCTACCAGGCCTCTTACACCCTCCTCAACACCGATTTTAGATCACTTGTCATTCCCTTGTCCCTGGGCTTGTTAACACCACTTCCTTTACCCCACCTGCCCCTCTCCCAAGTCCCCCGGAACCCTCAGTCGCATTGTTTTCTCCTCCAGATTGTTTATCCTGCCTAGCTTATCTAGATAGACCTGCAGAGATAATAATATGGACAAAACAAAACAGAGCAAAGCAACAAACAAAACAGCAGCAACAACAAAATTATAAAGAAAAGCCTGTAAATAGTTCGAGGTCTGTTTGTTGACCTTTAGGAGTGTTTTCCTGGCCCCAAAGTCTGTTTTTGGTACACCCTCAGGACTTCTTTGCTCTGCTCCCCTTGCTGTTCTGTTGCATGCCCATTAGCATTTTGCCTCTGTGTGGTGGGGTTAGATCGGGTGAAATTGACACACTATGTCTCCAGTGTTGTCCCCTGTAGGGTTATGGGTCAGTAAGGGATATGTCTCCTAGTGGGGCCAGTCATATGGTCCTCTCTGTGCATTAGCTGCTCTGAGCAGGGATATTGTCCTCAAGGTGTGGTGGGCCAGGATGTGCTCCACTCTCTCTTCCTCCCCTTTCATTTGCTCCCATGTGCTCTGATCAGACATGTTCCTCTCTCTGAGCTGTAGCTTCAGTGCTGTCCTTTGAAGTAAATTCTGGTGGAAGGAGAGGCTGTCCACATAGTTGGGATTGTGGCCGGCCCCTCAGACCTCTCTATTGGTTCCCTTCCTGAGGGTTTTATCTGTGCCGAATTCCATTGTCAAGAGCTCTTATCTGTACAATGTGTGTACTCTGGTCTAGCTGGATTTGTAAGGTATAAGTGGGTCATGGTAGGGGTGGTGGTGGCAGGAGTCAGGGTGGGGGGGGGGGGGGGGGGGGGGGGGGGGGGGGTGAGGAGGAGGAAGCATTCAGGATTTAGAGGAATGATGTGTGTTTCATCAGTGCTATCCTGCACCCTGGTTGAATCATCCCTTCCTTGTAACCCTTCTGTGGGGGGTATCCAATTGTCCACACATGGGCTTTGAGTCTCAACTCCAACCCTCCGCATTCACATTAGGAGACAACTTTTTTTTTTTTTAATTGGGGGCTTGTACAGCTCTTATCACAATCCATCCATCCATCCATTGTGTCAAGCACATTTGTACATATGTTGCCGTCATCATTTTCTTCTTTTTAAAAAAAATTTTTTATTTGCCATCATCATTTTCAAAACACTTTCTTTCTACTTGAGCCCTTGGTATCAGCTCCTTATTTTTCCACTGCCTCCCGCACCTTCCTTCCCTCATGAACCCTTGATAATTTATAAATTATTACTATTTTGTTATGTCTTACACTGACCGATGTCTCCCGTCCCCCTGGGAGGGAGCTATATGTCAATCATTGTGATCAGTTCCAGGAGACAGCTCTTGACCAAAGTAGAAGGTCTCATCCTTCTCCCCAGGAGCAGCTGGGGGGGCGGGGGTGGGGGGTGGGGTGCGGGACATAGTCCCCTCCTAACTGATCGCATCACTGGGGCTCCTCCAGTTAGGGCGGAGCGCCTGCGATTTTGAGGGGCCTTTTGAGACCCTGGTCTGCTTAGGGATTCCCTCACCACTCACCTTCCCTTCTCGGGGCTCCTCCCCCTCTTAGGCTTCGGGAACGGATGAGAAAAGGAACAGAGTGCACCAGAAGAACGAGGAAGACATAGCTGCAGGCACTTCTGAGGCTTTCCGGGTACTGGACTGAGGGGCTTGGGCTTCTTAGTGTTTTGTTATTGGAGCACCCCCACCCCAGGGAGGGAATGAAGTGGGAAACACACCCCTTACCCCCCCACACCCAGGATGTTGCCTGGATTCCAGAGTCCCATTCTGGGCACAGAGGAAGAAAGAAAAGACAAGCACTTTTGTGGGGCAAAAGTCTCTCTCTCCAGGCTCAGTCGTGATTCTGATGACATCCTCCTTTCCTTACCCTTGCTTTCTTCCCCCATCCAGATTGACCCTGTTCCCAACACCCACCCACTTCTTGTCTTTGTCAACCCTAAGAGTGGCGGCAAACAGGGGGAGAGGTGAGACTGGGTCTTCTAAGACGGAAGGAGGGAGGACCTACAGAGGCTGGAGGGAGGAAGGGACCGTGTTGGATGGAGGGGGCACACCTTGATGAGACAAATCCAGAGGGTGAGGGACAAAACGTCCCCTCACCCCCAAGAGAGTCCCCGTTTCTCTGACAACAGGGTGCTTTGGAAGTTCCAGTACCTGCTAAACCCTCGACAGGTGTTCAATCTCCAAAAGGATGGTCCGGAGGCGGGGTGAGTGGAGGCCGGGCTGTACCAGACTCTGTGTGTGTCTATGTGGGGAGAAAGCAGGAGCGAACACTGTGTTGGGCACAGAGGACCCCTGGAGCCAGCCTTCAGGATACTTCTTTCCCAGGGTCACTGAGGGCCCTGCCTCTGCGCGCTCCTGCTCAAAGAGGGGACATCTGCTTTCAAAGGATGGAGATAAAAGTTCTTCCCTCCCCGCTATGACTTTCCCCATTGCCCCTCTTCTCGACCATTAATAGAAACCAAGTCTTTTGACAAAGAGTCCAGAGGCAATCTGCTGGGAGCTGAGTAGCCTTACTCTTCCGGTTGACCTTCCTCACACACACACACCCTTTTTTTTGTGTGTCTCAGGCTCAAATTCTTCAAAGATATTGCTGATTGCCGGATCTTGGTGTGTGGCGGAGACGGCACCGTAGGCTGGATTCTAGAGACCATCGGTCAGTGCAGGGAGCGGGCCAGCCAGGGGCCTGACTGGGCCAGTGGCTTTCCAGAGCGAACTGTCCATTTCCATTTTCTCCCCTGTCTCCCCAGACAAGGCTAACTTGTCGGTTGTGCCTCCGGTCGCTGTGTTGCCCTTGGGTACTGGAAATGATCTGGCTCGTTGCCTACGATGGGGAGGAGGTAAGTGGCTAGGGAGTGAGTGTTTGGCTGGCGATGGGGAAGTGGGACAGAAAGAAAAAGTGACACAGAGACGCATCGGGCATCTGGTGCAGGAAGAGAGCTGGTAGGGAGAAGAGGGGCACAGATGTGGGGGCACCAAGTGGCGTGCCCAAAGGAAGAGCGCTCTGGAAGAAGCAGGGCTGCTGATTGTTCTGTGATCAGAGGGTGAAGTCGCCTGAGCTCACAAGGGTATGTGTGTGTGTGTGTGTGTGTGTGTGTGTGTGTGTGTGTGTGTGTAACAACAGCTTTCTTCCCTACAAACAGACAAATAACCTTCTGCTTCCGCCAACCAGCTCTTTGGTCTTTGAGAATCATGGAAAATGAGGGATGTCTGAGTTACCTAGGGCTACTATATCACCAGTGGGTGACTTTAAAAACCAGAAATGTATTTTCTCACAGCATAAGAGGCCAGACAGGAGGCCCTGATGGCATAGTGAGCTGGGCTGCTAGCCACAAAGTCAGCAGTTTGAAACCACCAGCTGCTCCCCAGGAGAACAACAGGGCTTCCTACTCCCATAGAGGGTTAGAGTCTGGGAAACTCACAGGGGCAGTTCTACATGGCTTGATGGCAGTGAGTCTGGTTTGGGTTGGGCGAGAAGCTGGAAATTGAGTTCCGGACCCTGTCTTTAGAGGAGGTTTCTCTCTCTGTAGACTCTGGGGGAAAGAAAAGCCTTGTCTCTTTTCAGCTTCCATTCCCTGGCGATCAGGGCGATCCTCCTGCAGCATGGCATGCCCTGGCTTTGTTTCTGCTCTACCTTATTTGATCTGCTCTTTTATATCTGAAAGGCGATGGATTTAAAACTCAGCCTACCCTGATACCCCCACATTAACACAACAGAGAACGTCTATCACCAAAGGAGATTAAAGCACCCTGGTAGACCAGTGGGTTAAGCACTGGGCTGTTGACCCAATGATCTGGACATGTAGGCGAGGAACCCCTGTGAGGGAGAAAGAGCAGGCGGGCTGCGCCCCTAAAGAGAGAGCCTCAGAAGCCCTGTAGGGCAAGTCCCCTCTGGCTGGGAATTGGAACCAACTCGATGGTAGTGGCTTTGGTTTTCTGGGCTTCTGGAGGTAGGCTCTGCAGCATCTTTGAAGAGGCCACAAACCCTAACAAAGGGGTGAACCACGTGGAAATCGGGAAGGTTAAAGGTGTGATGGAGAGAGTGGGCTATTTAGATTGACTCATTGATTCATTCACCAAGTAGACAGTCATTTTATTAGTTCATCATTCTTTCTTTCTGGATCTTTTGCAATCAGGTCCTAATCGGTCTCTCATTTCAAGTCTCTTTGCCTCCTCCCCTTCATAGATGAAAGGCCTGCAGGCCGGTGTTTGTCGATGAAGAGCTTGAGGTGTGTTGGAGCTGAGACGATGTCCAGAGTTCGTCTCTGAAACCTAGTTTATAGGATAGGAATCTGGTGACGAGCCGGGAAGGCGTGCTAGGTAGAGGAAGTCGTGTAAGCGTAGGGGCAGAGGGCTCATCAATCTGTATAGTGATGTGTTTTCACCAAGCCAAATTCTCTGCTTCCAGCCTATAGGGCAGAATAGAACTGCCTCAGTGAGTGTCAATTCTTACAGACATAGAAAGCCTCATCTTCCTCCCTCAGAGAGGCTGATGGTTTTGAACTGCTGACCTTGTGGTTAGCAGCCCAGTGTGTAAACCACTACTTCACCTGGGTGGTGTGTTAGGGGAATTGTAAATGACTCCCTGTGATTGGGGAATAGGGGTCAAGACAGGAATGGGAAGAGGGAGGCTGAGTGGGACAGAGGCCAGATTAAATGGGGCTAGGAGCCTTGGGTGCAATGGGTATGTGTTGGGCTGCAATCTGCATGGTCGGCACTTTGAAACCAGCTTCTCCTGGGGAGAAAGACTGGGCTTTCTACTCCTTAAACAGTTACTGTCTCAGAAACCCACTGGGGGTCGCAATGAATCCACAATGACGATGGCAGAGTTCGGTTTTGGGTTTTGGAGAAATGCTTTGCTAAGGCATTTTAAACTTCATCCTGCCAAAACTGTAAGCAGATTTGTCCACAGAAATGATTTGTATAGCTTTATATTGTTTGCCTGGCAGTATGTTAAAGTCTTGGGAACGTGATTATTTCTAAATGGGATATGTATTATTCAGTTCCTCACAATCCCCATGGCTCCCTGCTTTAGCTTTTAAGCCCTGGAAACATTTGAATGTGGAATCCCTGAACCTGGACAACTTTTGAAAGCTACTGCCCGAGGAAAAGTGAGGAATAGGGCCCCCTCCCACCTCACCCATCCCACCCCCAGTCTCTCTAAGCCCAAGACGTTCTTTTGTAGCTGAGAGAGTAGTGGTATTTCAGAGACCCAGTGAGGCGTTTGAAGAGTTAAATTGAGAACTAGAGCTATACTGTTGGTTTTGGCAGAGACCATTGGCAATGTTTGCCAGACGGGTTTCTGTGGGGTTGTAGGGATAAAAGGCAAATTACTGTGAGTGAAGCCGTCAGTGGGATGTGAGGAGGTAGAGACTTATGTTCTGAACACCCACCCACCCCATTACAAAACTAATATGCTTACGGTTAAAAATAAAAATGAAAACATAACACACATCACTCCCTAACGCCTTGGGACCTTCCCCTTCATGTTTTCTCTAAGTGCATACTGATACATATTTAAGTCACAATGAGATCATGTTACAGATTTTTTTCTCCCTTCTTTTTTTAAAACAGTTCCTCTTGGGTGTCACTATCGTCAGTACAGTTAGGTTTGCCTCACTCTTAGAGAAATGAGTATTCCCTGGTGTGAATGAACCATCATTTATTTAACCAGCCCTCAACCGATGGCCATTTGAGAAGCACCCCTTTTTTTTACTATTACAAACTATGATGAGGTATATTTATCCCTGCACACCCCTCTAGGAGAGATTCCTAGAAGTGGAATTACTGCCTCAGAGTATTTGACTATTTTACTAGTAACTTTCTTCTTTAAAACCTTATACAAACAATATATCCCTAAGTTTCTGCTGTAAAAGATTTAAAGGCATAAAGTATGTAAGTTTTCACATGTTGGCCTCTTGTTTGTTCTCCACCAACTTCCATGTACTCCCCAGAGATAACCATGATTTATGCTCACTTTTCTGCTTTTACATGTTCTTTCTCTCTCTCTCTCTCTCTCTCTCTCACACACACACACACACACACACACACGCACACGCACACGAGGGAGCTTCAAAAGTTCGTGGGAAACTGGAATTAGAGGTATGAAGCTCCTTCACATTTGGCTCTTAAAATAAATAAATAAATGGGATCATACTGTACACATTGTTGCAGGACTTGTTTTTTTTCATTGAATAGCGTAGCTTGGATCTCTCTCAGTTAGTGCTTGTGGGCAGTGAGATGGTTCCTGAGTTCTTGCAATTATCCAGAATGCTTCAGCAAACGTCCTCACACACCTACCTCTGTGCACCTGTGTTTACTTTTCATAAGAGAAATCCCCAAAGTAGAAAGACTGAATCGATGACATGTTTTGATAACATTGTAATAAAAATTGCCTTCCACAGAGTGAGGGACCGGTTATGCGCCAACTAACAGCATAGAGAATGCCACCTGAGTCCGATAGCCTCAGGGGAAAGCATCTGGCTTTCTCCGTGTCTTTAGGCGTTGTCCGACTGAGGGCAACAAAAAGTTAGCCGTTTTATTGTGCAGTTCTTTTAACTTTTAGTGCTGGTGAGATGTCTCATGTTTATTGAGCATTTGTATTTCTTCTGTGGTTGGCTTGTTTTTATTATTTGTCCATTTTAATATTGAGGTTTTAAAGAACATGATTTGTAAGCATTGTTATTTTTTTTTTAACGTTAGGGAAATTGGTCTGTTATATGTGTTGCTATTTTTGCTCTGCCCTGGGTTTGTATTTTTCTTTTCTTTTCTTTTTTAATTTTTTTAAGTGCTATTTATTTAACCATACAGAAGTTTTTAATGGTAATAAAGTTGTGTTTATCAGTCTTTCCCTTTGGGGTCTTAATTTTGTGTTACTCTTTAGAAAGGCCACTCAAAAGATTTATATATTTTTTTAAATCTTTTTTTTCCCTTAGAACAAATTCTGTTTCTCTTTTTACTTTTAAATTCTTTGACCCAACTTTAATTTGTTTCAGCGTAAGGAGTGACTATCATATCCAATACCATTTCTTAAATAATCTCTCATCTCCCCCACTTATTTGAAATGTTATCATACACTAAACTCCCATATACACTGGAATCTATGTATTGTCATCACTGTGACAGAATCACACTGGTCAGATACCGTCGTTCGATACTCTGTTCTGTCTGGTGGAATGTGGGGAGAAAGGGTCAGAGAACTCGATAGGGATTTTCGCATTCATTACTCATCTTTCTCTGCATTTTCCTGGTGATTCTGCCCAACCAATCCTGACAGGCTTTGGCATCATTCTTAGATGTGCATACACAGTGGGGACAGTCATCCTCTGTGACAGCTTGGAGAAATGGGTCCACTACGGGGTGACCTCAAGATTGGTCCGTGGGAGCCACGGCGAAGCCCCCTCTCTTTCACTGGCAGGGCCTGGGAGGTTCTGTAGAAGCAGAGCAGAGGATCTCTGGGACCGTGTGGAGCTGTGCTAGAAGGAGCTGGTGTGCTCTGAGCTAACCTGTCTTCTTCCCCAACCCTAGGCTATGAAGGACAGAATTTGGGGAAGATCCTCAAGGACTTAGAGATGAGTAAAACGGTACACATGGATCGATGGTCTGTGGAAGTGATACCGCAGCGAACTGCAGAGAAGAGCGACCCTGTACCTTTCCAGATCATCAATAACTACTTCTCCATCGGTGTGGTCAGTGGAATGGGACTTGGGGGTGGAAGGGAGGAAGGAGGGCCACAGCAGGCTGGTGCTGGAGGTGGGCAGCGTCACTGAGGTGTGACCCAGGGAAATCGGTGCAGGGAGAGTGTGAGTTGTAAGAAAAGAACTTAGGACACGCTGCTCCGAGACTGGGAAGTTACACAGAGTGCTGGGCTGAGAGAGGAGGCATGCCTCTGATCCCACATCCTCTGTTCGCCCCAGGATGCCTCAATTGCCCACCGATTCCATATCATGCGAGAGAAATATCCTGAGAAGTTCAACAGCCGGTAAGGGAGAGGAGAAGGGCGTGTGGGCATACACAGTAGCAGGAGCAAGGTTGTGGCCAGTTGGACTCAGACCACTTAGGTGGACAGTGGGTCCTCTGTCCTCAACCAAAGCCACTCTTGCTCCCCATGCTACTGTTGTTGGGAGGTTGAGGCCCTTCCCGGGCACCAAGCCACTCCTTCTGACACTGTGTCACCCGGCCCCTCCTTCCTGGACCATATGGTGGGACTGACAGAATGAAGAACAAACTATGGTACTTCGAATTTGCCACATCTGAATCCATCTTCTCCACCTGCAAAAAGCTGGAGGAGTCTTTGACAGTTGAGGTACATGTGACCCGCCCTACCATCCTTTTGAGCTTCCCTCGCCCCGTCTTCTTCAGTCTATACGTCTTTGACCTTCCCTCACTTTCTAACCCATGTTTCCCGAGCCCTCACGATTTCCCAGTCCCTATTTCCCTCCACTCATGGCAAATCCGCCCCCCTGTGTGTCATATGGTGAAGAGGCATCACACCCATGATTCTGCCATGGGTGAGACTTTGTGCCCTCCCCAACTGGGGCTGTGTCCTGCTCCTGTCAGATTTGTGGGAAACCCCTGGACCTGAGCCACCTGTCCCTGGAAGGCATTGCAGTGCTGAACATCCCGAGCATGCACGGTGGCTCCAACCTCTGGGGTGAGACCAAGAGGCCTCATGGGGAAGGCCAGATCAACCAGGCCCTGGGCACCATGGCCAAAGTCATCACCGACCCTGAGATCCTGAAAACCTGTGTACAAGGTGAGGAGGGGCGGGGCAGCCTCGAGAGTTGAGCGGATATGTGGGGCCAAAGGGAAGGCTTAAGTGCCTTTGGGGCCACCCTGCTTCTATAAAGCTTCTTTTCCTGCCATGCACCCTGCAGACCTAAGCGACAAGCGGCTGGAAGTGGTGGGGCTGGAGGGTGCCATTGAGATGGGCCAGATCTATACCAAGCTCAAGAGTGCTGGACATCGGTTGGCCAAATGCTCTGAGATCACCTTCCAGTAAGGCATTTTCTGGGCCCAGGGCGGCGTGCGGGGGGCAGGACGAGGGCAGAAAGGTTAAAGAAATGGTAGAGGGCATCCTAAGAGATCGTCCTCAGTCACAAAGGGCCCCAACGCCAACCTGAGGAAGCAGAGTTCTTGTGTTTAGTTGGAAAGAGTGCTCCACCAATCCGCCCTGTCCTCCCACAGCACCACAAAAACCCTCCCCATGCAAATTGATGGAGAACCCTGGATGCAGTCACCCTGTACAGTGAGTATGACCTCTGCCTGCCAAAAACCCAGCCCGCAGGTCCCACGACCCAAATGCACTTGCACTCAATAGCTCTGCTGCTTCCTGATGCCCCAAATGCTGAGTGGTAGTGAGTTGATGCAGACTCATCCTATAGAAGTGAGATGAGGGCCCCTGTGGGTTGCTGAGGCTGTAAGTCGTTACAGGAGCAGGAAACCTCCTCTTTCTCCTGCACAGTACTTGGTGGGCTCGAACTGTCGACCTTGTGGTTAGCAGCTCAACATATAACCTACTCTGCCATCAGGCCTGCTGATGTTCCAGGTTCACCCAAACACTGACTTCTTAGCCTCTCCAGAACCCTAGTAACCCACCCCAACGCCCAGCAGTCCCCCCACCCCACCCCAAATCCCTGCTGCTCCAGCCCCAAGGTCCAGCTTCTGAATGTGTTCCCTTCCCTTCCAGATCAAGATCTCCCACAAGAACCAGATGCCCATGCTCATGGGCCCTCCCCCTCGCTCTTCCCATTTCTTTGGCTTCTTGGGTTGAACCACCAGCCCCTCCCTGGACTCCACCCATAGGCTCTGTACATTGCTGCCACACCCTCCTGCCAGCTCAGGGGAGTGTTCCTTCACCCTCACAGTATTTATTACCCTGTATCACCTCTACTATGCACCACACACACGTGTGTACCATGCGCACACACACTCACACACCACAGACACATATTGAAAGTGCCTCATCTGAATAAAATGACTCTTTTTTTCCACTGGGCTATCTGTGATAAGTAAACGATCTACCTCCTTTCATACCCTCTTCTTAAATGACAGGTTCTTCCAAGAAACAAGGAAAACAAGAAGTATTTAATTCAGGTAATAGTAGTCTCCGAGGGGAGAATTCATTCTGAGTATTTAATTCAGGTAACAGTGTCCGAGGGGAGACTGGAAGAAGACAGGAGTTGCTGCCAATGCCAGGCCAGTCCTGGCATCACAAGAGAGTGCTCAGACCTGCTGCCCACTGAGAAGGGGGCTGCTCTCGCCAACGGGGCAAGAGCGGAGGACCCGGGGCAGGCGCAGCCTATGGATGGCGCCATGTGGCAGCTGAGGCAGCAGAGGGAGAACTGAGCCCTGGTTCCTAAGTCTTCGCCTGATATTAGGAGGAAAAAAAGGGGAAACTGGTTAACTGTGGGCAAGGGCAGCCAGTCTGTGCTTCTGCAAAGAAGGGGACACACCCTTATCCCAGGCCTAGTAGTCTTGACCTCCACTCCCTCCTCTTCTCACCTCTAGGGTCATGCCTCTCGTTGCTATGGTAACCTCTATATCCCCTAACACACACACACCCCAACTTCCTTACTTTGAGGACCTCTGAGATCCAACCCAAGCCTGTGGTTCTATCCTTGTAGTTGGAAAAACGGCCGTTTACCCTCCCTTGCCTGCTCTTCATACGATCAGTAACCACCACCATCAATACTGTCATGTATAGTACTCTGGCTTCACAGTCAGGTGCTTTCCCCACGTTGCCTCGTCCTTCCAACAGCTCTGCACAGCAGACTCTAGTTTTCCTGTTCTTCAGAACGGGAAACGTGCAAAGAAGTTTGGCTTCCTTGTCCAAGGTCCCACAGGCAGGACTGCACCCAGGGCTGTGTCAATTGCAAACCTGGGCTCTTTCCTGCTTCCTCAAAGGGAGTGGTAGGAATAAGCATTGAGGAAGAATGAGTCGTGGTAATGAGGAATTCAGGAGGTCTGAGATGAGTGGACAGGAGTGCTGGTGGCCTACTGGGTTGTGTCCGCAGTGGGCTGCTAACTGCAAGGTCAGCAGTTCAAACCCACCAGCCATTCTGCTGGAGAAAGATAAGGCTCATCTAAAGAGGTACAGACTCAAAAGCCCACTGGGGAAGTTCTGTTCCACCCTAGAGAGTAACTGTGAATCAGTGCGTGTTTTTGAGATGAGTGGTCGGGCCTCACCTGTAGATCAGAGATGCAAGCACCACAGCCATCAACACCAGCAAGACGCCCACAAACAGGGGAGCCTGCCCAAGGCCTGCTCCTTGACCTGGGGGCAGAATCCCAGGCATGGCTTGTTAGCCTCAGCTTCTGTCCCCTCCCCTTCTTCCTCCTTGCTCTTATCCATGAACCTACCAGGCATGACAAGCTGGGTGCTGACCATGGCTAGGCTGTTGGCATCAGCCAAAGACACATTAAGGCAGTAGGTTCCTGAGCCGCCCTTCAGTGCCGGGTGTAGAACCAGCTGGCAGACTGGGCTGGGTGGCACAGGCTGACACAGCCTCTGGGCAGGGGGCTGGCATCCCGGTGATGAGATGTCCATACAGGCTTCCTTGGGCAGCCTGGGAGAAGTGTCAAATCAGGGGTCTGGGAAGGATTACGGGGCCCCAAGGAGCAGAATAACAGTCAACCCACGCGTTCCCAGGACGCTCTGTGCCACTCACCCGCCTTGGCAGGACACAGTCAGCTCAAACGTGTCCCCCTCACTGGACGGCACGGCCTGCAGGATCTCTGCACGCTCAATAGCCTCTGCAGTCACAGGATGGAGCGCATGGACCCTCCGCACCAGCCCTCTCCAAGTGCCCAGACGGGAAGCCCTGGGGCTTCTCCCCCAGCCCCATCCCAACGCCTTGGAACAAGGAAAGGAGCAGGCATCCTGTCCCAGGCAAGCCTGTGGCCTCCTGAGGCAAGCCCCTCCCTCCCCCCAGCACGTGCCTCGTCCCTTCCCCACAATGTAGTCCAGACTCACGGACAATGTCCAGGGTGAGAGCAAAGGAGCCGTATCGATAGAGAACACAATCCAGCGGGGCTTGTCGCTTCACTAGGATTAAGGCGGCTGTACCTTCTGGCTGGGGGCTTAGGGAGCCTGGCAAGAGGATGTCCGGGAGGCTTGGTCAAAAGACCAGGAGACTCTCTTGGAGGCAGAATCTAAGCAAGCACTTCCCCCCTCCCCCACCCGCAAGGGCCAGAGTAACTCGAATTCCAGGAACACTTGGGAAATCTCGTTTTATAGATAAGAAAATTGAGGGTTAGGAAAAGAAGTTACTGCCCCAGAGCTGGACAGTGACAGAGCTGGAGTTGAATGTTTTTTTAATCCCCAGATATTTGTTAGCCACTACACACTGTGCCTGGTCCTGTGCTAGACACCAACACATGCTTAACATGCTTATCAGTGGTGGGATTAGCCACCGATTTGCTGCCCTAATGACCGTTTTAAGCATAAAAAACCCTAATAGACTGAAAGGCAGTTTATGATTTCAACTCGATGGGGGAACACCGCTGTTGCACACATGAAGGTTAAAAAACGAGTAAGGAATGTAAATTTGTTGACTGCCACGTTGAGGGGCTGCCCAACTGCCCACCTTAGAGAGAGCACCTTAGAGAATTGCAAGTGCCAGTTTAAGAACCGGTTTGCCGAACTCAACAGAAAATTCGGTCTTGGTTCTGCCAAGCCTGTGAGAACAGGCTGAACCCCACCCCCCCACCCCCCACCCCCCCACGGGTGTTAACTCAATCCAGAGTCAGGAAGGGTCCCATCCGCCTTCTTCAGGGCCGGGATGAGAATCCAGGGGTGGGAAGTGGAGGGAAGAGGCTATGTGAGTCGGGAAAGATATTTGTGTATGTGCATTTGAACAGGTGAGAGCGCAACACTATGTAAATGATCCCGATTATCCCTTGGCCTTCCCCACCACCTGCTCGGAGTATGGACAAAACAAGCTCTCTCCCTCTGACCTGGCGAAGAACCTGTTTTTCTGAATTCCAGATCCGCTCCTTGTCATTTAGAGCACCGGTTCCCACACTGAGTTGGCCTAGTGCCCCCTTCTCAGAGAGGAAAACAAAACCCCTCAAACCTGGCAATTAAACACTTTGGTGCTATAGCCCATAATCTAGAACCAAGCTAGGTTCCAAAACACTGATTCGGAAGAACTTGAGGGTGTCAGGAGAACACTCAGAATTGGTGGCGTGGCTGTGCTCTGGGCTGCTAACCTCAAGGTCCGCAGTTAGAAATGGCTAGCAGCTCACGGGGAGAAAAACGAGGCTTTCTACTCCTGTGAAATGTCAGTCTCAGAAACCCACAGGGGCAGTTCTGCTCTGTCCCATAGGGTGGCGCTGAGTCAGACTGGGCTGGATGGCAGTGTGTTTCTGAGTTTCGAGGGTCTCAGAGCCAACGAGGGCTCTGAGGGAAACCTGAGCACATGCCGGGTTCCAGACACTGTTCCGCAGAGGACTGGGTAACACCCAGGTCATGAGTAAGACTCGCAGTTCCTCTGAGGAGTGACAAATGCCCCACCTCAGGGAACCTCCTTCCCAGTGTCCCCTTACCTATAATGTCCTCTGAAGGCATAAATGGACTGGCATCTGGAGTCTCAGGCTCCACCAACTCTGTAGTCGTTACCTCTGCCGCTGTGGTTTCAGAGGGTCCTGCAGTAGTCATCACTTCTGCAGGTGTGGTACCTGTGACCTCTGCAGGTGTGGTAGCTGTGACCCCTGAGGTTGGCATTTGCCCAGGTGTAGTGCCAGTGACCTCAGTGGTTGGCGGTTGCACAGTTGTGACTCCAGAGGGCTCTGCAGTTGGCACCTGGCCAGGTGTAGTGGGTTCTTGTTCAGCTGTGGTGCCAGGCACCTCTGCAGTTGGCACCTGGCCAGGTGTAGTGGGTTCTTGCTCAGCTGTGGTGTCAGGCACCTCTGTAGTTGGCATGTACCCATCTGTGGTGCCCGGGACCGGGGAGGAACCACAGGAGGTAAGAGGAATGGCAGCCTGCAGTACCACCTGGACAGTGACCAGGCCAGCTTCCAGGTATGTATGGGTAACTACAAGAGTCCGGGAGATCAGGGTCCCACTATTGTCTCCAAAATCCCAGGTGTAAGAGAGGTCAGCCCCTGTCAAATAGCCACTGGGGTCGTGGAGCTGGAGGGCAAAGGTCAGAGGCTGATTCCTCAGGAACTGCTTGTTCCCTCCATCCAAGGCCGGCAGCTGGGACACGCTCACGGAGAAAGGCACCTGATCTGGGACGGGAATCAGGAAAGGTGAGCCCCAGACCTGGGCAGCAGCTCCGTTTATAGCCACGCCCTCCAACCAGCACAGCCCCCCTGGCCCTTCATTGACTCCAAGCCTGTCAGCCTCTGCCCAGGTCTTCCTGGTTCTGCCTCTTAAAAGTGGTAGAGCATTTCCCCATGGCAGCCCAGTCCAGCTTGCCCACCTTCTGCGGCCCTGCCACTGCCTTTGCCCCTTCCAGCTCCCTTACCAGTGATGGTAAAGGATGAACGGGAGTAGGCGAGAGGCACGTAGCTCCTGGGCCCACGGCGGTGGTAGACGGTCACTTCCATGGTATGTGCACCCAGCACTGCCCGGCTGGTGCCAATGCTTAGCCCAGACACGGGGCCCCCCAGAACTTGCCAGTATTGGCCTGAGGTTTTGGGAAATAAAAGCAAGGGGAGGGGAGGGTATTGGTCAGAGGAGAGGGAAGGGAAGACCCAGAGGGGACACTGGGAGGGAAGTCAGGAGGTGGGTTGAGGGTGGGGACTTGAGAGGATTTCTGGAAAGCTGTGACGTGGGGGGCAGGGAAGGGTCCTGATGAGGGGTTCTACAGGGTGCTATTACAACTGGGGAAAGGTTTATGAGAGAGAGAGAGTTGCGGGGACAGGCACTATGGAAGAGAAAGGTGCTAGGGAGGATAAGAAGGTTAAGGGGTGAGATCAGAGAGAAAGAAGATCAAATAGGAAGAGGTGAATTTGAACCCTGGTGAAAATTCAGAGAAGGGAGCCCCTCACCCCAGGTCTTCCAGACATAAACAAAGCTTCTCCTCTGAGACTGTGTGTCAGGTGGGCAGGGTCCACCATCAGGAAAGGTGCAGGCGTCTTCCGGGTCCTGGGGATACACTGGCTGTCCTTCCCGCACCTGGCTCCCTGAGAGGTGGATCCAGAAGTCACCCTCTGACACTGTTAGGCCTCTCCTAAAGTGGCTCCCCAGGGGTCAGCAGGAGCTCTGGGGAGAGTCCCTAGCTGGAGTGTAAATCCCTATGAGATACCATGTATACTCTAGTACTGTATAAGCCGAGTTTTTTTTAATGTATATATTTTAATATTAGAGATGAATTTCAAAAATAAAAGTGAAATTCACAGAGAAATAGCATTCCATTTATAGCAATTCACTATGAACAAAACATAAACAATAGCAAGCCCATTCCATTAGATAGGAGCATCAATCTCATGTGTTCAACAAAAGCATCTTCATCAAACTCATAAGTGACTATTCAGGTTTACATACCTTCCTTAATGTGTCTAAGCAGTCTTGCTTCTGTATTTTAATTGAGACCTATAAAGGAGCCTTGATAGCATAGTGGTTACGACATCAAGGTCAGCAATTCAAACCCACCAGTTGCTCCTCAGAAAGAGGAGGCTTTTTTACTCCCATCTGTTGTACCCTGTTCTATAGCGTCACTGTGAGTGGAAATAGATTCAATGGCCATAAGACTCAGTATTGGACAAAGCCGGGTTTTCCAGCACATTTTTAATACAGTTTTTGTGGTAAAATTAGGAGCCTGTGCTGATATTCGGGACAGCTTATACTCAAGTATATATGGTAGCCCATTTGAGAGGAGATTGGGAGTGCAGGGAAACAAATTAGATGTTTAGAGTGGCCTCCTCTAGCCAGCGGGATAAAAGTTAAAACCATCACACCAGCTAACATTGGCAAACACTAGGCCAAGTTTTGTAGACACTGCTGCATTTGAATCCCATTCCACAGAGAAGGAAATGGAGCTACAAATGGATTAAGGAGCTAGCCCAGGGTCACGTTCTGGTAACAGGTTTACATCTCCGTCTGTCCCACTTCTGTGTTCACCAGGTTCTAATGTACCCAGGACTAGAACTTTCTTTCCTGTCTAGTTTCTCTGTGTCTTCTCACTTTGTGACAATGCATCTGTGGTACACAGAGGATTTATAAACAATTAGGGGGGAGGGATACCAAGGGCAACAACATTCCCTGCCTGAACTCACTGGGGATTCAGGGAACATGGGGTACAGTGAGCCCTAGAAACACTAGGCCGAGGTAGAGAGGGACTCACCATTGAAGGTGGCATTGTGAGCCCAGACGACCTGCCCATCCTGCAGCACCTTTTGGCTTCCCGGGAAGCGCAGGGTAATGGAGAAGGAAGCATTTGCACCGAGCAGAGTGGGCCCATCATTACTGACCTTCAGGGCCACCTGGCCACCTGGGTAGGGAAACTGCATTAGCTGGGACTCTCAGCTGCCCCTCCCCATAGATATCACTTTCCCAAGCTTGAAAGGGGGCTTTACAAAGTTTGTGGGGGGATGAATGAAAAGATAATGACATTTCCCTGGGAGTTTTTGAGGCCCCCCCATATCTAGTCCACCCAGTTAGTTCTTCTGGCTTCTTTGCCCATTCCATTCCAGCAATGCCCTTGCTCCCTCCCAGCACCCCACTAATTGCCACATTCCTACCTCTCCAGCAGTCAGATGCCTGGGCTTCGGTCCACTCTGGATATAGATGCCTGTTCCAGGAATTGGTTCTGAGCTGCCTCGAGCCACCGGGCCAGTTCTGGTCTCTGAATCCTGAAAGGAATGTACCTCGGGATCACTAGGTCCTCACTCAGCCCTCTCTCAGATTAGATTCCACCCCCTGTCACTTCATTCATCCTCATTTACGAAGAACTACCGACCAGGTAGTAGACGGAACTTAAGACTTGATTAAGAATCACCCCTTTCTACTGAGTTGATTCTGACTCATGGTGACCCTATAGGACACAGTAGAACTGCTGCCTAGGGTTTCCAAGAGTTTACATCTTTCAAGGGAATAAATAAGTAAATAAATCTTTAACGGAACAGAGTGTGTCTAGAGGAGGAATAGCTGGTGCGTTCAAACTGTGGACTCCGCAGTTATCAACTAAGCCCCCAGGACCCCTTGGTTAAGGCTTGAGGTTGCAGCGTCAGTGGGAGAGCCCCAAAGGGATTCGAGGTGAAGTGCAGGAAGTAGACATGTAGATGAATAATTATGTAATTCAACCCACATACTGCCATCAAGCGGATTCTGACTCACAGTGACCCCATAGGACAGAGTAGAACGACCTCAGAAGGTTTCGAAGGCTGTCAGTCTAGAAAAAATAGACTGCAGTATCTTTCCCCTGTGGAGCAGCCGGCCGGTTTGAACTGCTGACCTGGTTAGCCACCAAGTACTTAACCAGTGTCACGATCATTCAAAGCACCATTCAATACGTGCCATAACAAACCTGCAGGAAATAAAAAGAAATTACAGACTCCATAGCTTAACTTTATTCTGGCAGAGTGGGAAAGGCTTGAGGGAGGGATTGGCAGAAGGACTAACATGAGCAGATGCCTGCAGCATGGAATCACGTGGCTGATAGAGGAACAGCAGGGTGGTAGGTAAATCCATACCATGAGAGATGAGGCTGAAAGACTGGCACAGGGGTTCAGTGCCAGGCTAAGGAATTTTTACCTTTATCCCGTAGGCAAAGTCATCTCAGATGGCATTTTTGTTTGGTTCTAACTGAGATCCAGTTCATTCACATATCTTAAGAAACTTATACCCTGCAGGAAGTTTTTGAACATGATTAGGTTTGACTTTTTACATTGGAAAACATTTGGACAAGCAATGAGGAGGGTAAATTGAAGCAGGGAGAGGTTAGGAGTGGGGAAGAGAGCAGACAGAAAATGATTGTAACTCACCGAGAGAGGTCTGCAAAAAAAAAAGATGTAGTGGCCTCCACTTGCTACATTTGATCTAGGTATTCTTTTTTTTTTTGCTTTTCCCCCTTTTTGATAAAGTGTTTAAAAGCAAACCCCAAACATCTTTTAGACCTATAGATTCACTATCTGTAAAATATGAATATTTTCTTGCCATAAGCATGATCTCTAAACAAAATGATCGAGCTTGGTTGATATGAAATGATCATAAATATTTTTAAATGGAAGGGCAGGATCCCAAAAGTAGGCACACTTTTTTAAGAGCCCTCAGGATGGGTGGGTATGTACAGAATGTCTCCAGAAGAGGCTGCATCGGGGAAGAAAGGGACTTGGAGACTGCAGCCTGCAGAGGTCGGATGAAAGAGAACTTGCTAGAAGTGTGGAGCATGGAAGAATTGGGGGCTAAAATATCTTTCAGCATGGCAGAAACCAGCCCCACCCATTTTCCACTGTGGACTGGAAACCTTGATTCTTCTGGGAGAGGCTGAGACCCTCCCATTGAGCATCCCACCCCTAGAACAAGAGAAGTCACGAGATGCCCCAACCTCTCTCTCTCCATTCCCAACCCTCCCTCCTTAGTATAGCACGGGACATTCCAGACCCTCTCACCAACTCCAACCCCACCCCTTACTCCTGTCACGAGGGAGGCTTCAACTCTCAAGAGCCCTTTCATGTGATGCTCAGCTGAGGCCCCTCTGCCTGTGTCTCCCAGCCCCAGAACAAAAGGCTACTCCCATCCCAAAGGGGAAGGTGGTGCCACCTTAGCCTTTTTTCACCCAACAACCCATCCTCTTACTCCCCAACTCGAACCCTCCCACTGTCACTGCCCGAGACATGACCTAGGAGAGTCTCCCCAGCTTTATACCCCTTTAGAGCGGTCAGCTTATGGCCCAGGGACCGTCAGAATAAGGACCATAGAGATCTACTACACTACCCTTGGCTCCGCCAAGCAGTTGGGGTGGTTTTCAAGCTCCATGTCCAATCTCCTCGTGAGGAAGGAGGTTTTCAAGCTCCATGCCCAAGAGCTCTTACTAAATCAAACAGCTGGAAGAAGCCCAAAGCATTGCCTGGCTGAGCTGATTTGGTTTTTTTGGGGGGTAAAACAAACAAACTGGTTGTGGTCAAGTTGGCCCTGGTGTAAGAGTAAGGAGCCCTGGTGGTATAGTGGTAAAGTAAAGACGCCCGAACCCGCCGGGCATCTTCACAGGAGACAGATGAGGCAGTCTGCTTTGGGAGATATCTGCAGCCGTGGAGATCTTGTGGGGGCAGTGCCACTCTGTCTTTTGGGATCACTGTGTGTCAGAATCGACCGTCGGGCAATGGGTCTGGGTTGTAGTTTTCATTAGCGTAAAAGTGGATTGTCTTGAATCTAATCTTTAAAACAGCATTTTGCCCGACCTTCCGTCCTTGGCATTGCGGGGTGGGTTCAAACTGCAACCTTTAGAGATTAGTGGCCAACTACCAGAAATAGAGTAGGTGGTCAACCCCAAATTTGCACCCGTCCACGTTGATGCACCCCACACTCACCTTCTGTGGCCCCCGTAGCCAGCAGAGCCCCCATTACCACCACACGGAGAAGGCACCCGGTCAGCATGCTGTCTTTCCCTCCAGCCAACAGAGGTCACAGGGGGCTGAGGCAAACCCTTATATAGGCAAAGGGGTGCTCATTTACATAGCCCTCCCTCCCCCTCCCCCGCCTGGTTCCTGGACACTCCCTTCCCATCCCCCCACCCTGATATTTCTCAAAGTTCATGATGCCCACTTTTCAATCTGGGCGGAGAGGGGTGAAGGGCCCTCGATCGATCTGAGGGGCCTGCAAAAGCAGGTATGTATACTTTATCCTGGGCTATGGGCTAGAGTACACATGTTTTTAATGCCAGGGGGATTCTGTGTAATTCTTTTTCTACAAAGGGGATGGTAGGGAACTTATACTCTCTGATAGTTTCTTCTTTCATTCGCTCTCTCTCATCTTGGCAGATTCGTGTATTGCCCCCAGCACGGTCCCCCACCCCCACCCCGAATTGTCTCTCAAAAAAGAGAGAAACAGAGACCCTGCATGGAAATGCAGAGACTAGGGGTAGACGCCTGCCCGGGAATTCCTTAGAGTCCCAGCTTCCTGATTGTCACAGGAGGCGCCCTGGGCCAGGTGGAATTTAAACTCTGTTGAATACACAGACTTTACCCCTAAGGGTATCTAAGGAATCGCCACAGACACCGAGGCGAACTCAGGTTCTTGGGAAAAGGTGGTGGGCGGCCCCTGGGTTGCAGGACCTCGGAGCGCCTGGGCCCAAGCTGGCGAGGGGCGGGATCCCTCGCGGGCGGGGCTCCGGGCGCTCCGCCGGGCTCCCGGGCTCTGACGTCGGCCAATAGGAAGGCCCGGGGGCGGGGTCAGGGAAACGCGGGAACGAGGGGCGGGGCGTCTGGTGGCGGTCGGGAGCTGGGGGAGACGGCAGGCAACATTGTTTCGAGTTGAACAAATTGACAAGAGCCAGAAGTACCCTGCATTCCATCCCGACCCGGGGCCGCGGTGCCCGGCGGAGTCCCTGTCCCCTGCGTCCCCCAGAACCGCGGCCCGCTTTCCGTGCGGCTCCCAGGCTCCCGCCCCAGGCCCCGGGTGACCCGAGTCGCTAGCGCTTCATGGAGAACTTCCAAAAGGTGGAAAAGATCGGCGAGGGCACGTACGGAGTCGTGTACAAAGCCAAAAACAAGCTGACGGGAGAAGTGGTGGCGCTGAAGAAAATCCGCTTGGACACGTGAGTGACTTCTGTACCCGGGACTCCGAACGAGGGAGCTCTTTGGAGGACCCTCCTCCGCTCTCGGGCAGCGTCCCTAAACCGGAAGGTAGTGGGAAGGGACTCATTTTTAAGTGAGGAAGTGAGTTGGAGGTGCAGACTAAAGGGTTTCTCCATGAAAAGTAAGAGTGTGGATTAGAAACCACGGAAAACTTTCTCCCCAAACTGAGCCGGGTGATGGCCCCCCAAATCAGACAGACTCAAGAAGAGGAAGGAGGCCGTGAGGGTGGGGTTCAGGACTCTTCCTTTCGGAGTGAAGAGCTCTGGTCTCTGACCAGCCCAACCCCACCCTCATCTTAGAATTCTCTCCCTCTTTCAGAAGAATGGCAGTTGGACCTCACTGGCCCCTCAGGGGCGGCTGGGTGCTACAGTCCCATTTTTCTCTTTTCCTCTGCTCCACCGTCACCCGGCGGCTTCACTGAATGCCTCCGGAAAGGAGGACATTATGTGTCCAGAAGCTACGCCCCTGCCCCGCTCTTCCTCACTTACTTTGGGGGGGGGACTTCCTTTGTGGGAAAGGTGTGAGTGGGCTGTGGAAAAAGGAATATTTGTAATCGGATTCCCGTCTCTGCTCCCCTAACCCCTCCAAGTGAGACAGAGGGTGTCCCCAGTACTGCCATCCGAGAGATCTCTCTGCTTAAGGAGCTTAACCATCCTAATATTGTCAAGTAAGTATATCTGGGAGGTGGACCATCCGTTCTTCGGCCTGTGTGGCCTGGGCTTTTCTCTCTTTCACTTCCACCTGGGACCTCCCTTCCCTAGGCTGCTCGATGTCATCCACACGGAAAACAAACTCTACCTGGTTTTCGAGTTTCTGCACCAGGATCTCAAGAAATTCATGGATGCCTCGGCCCTCACTGGCATTCCTCTACCCCTCATCAAGGTAACCTTTCTCAGCAACCCTTCCTCAGGATGATCATGTCTCGGGGAGACCAGACAGAGGTAGACAACCCAGATGTTGTGAGGATATGGAATCCGGGACCCCTTTCCAGCCATCATTCCACACGCTTAACGCACTCGCTCCTTCTTGTGGCTTTCTCTGCTTATTATGCTCATTAACCCTAGGGCTGGGCCGGAGAGTCAAAGAGGTTGAAACTAGTGATTCAATTTAGCAGCACAGGTGGGAGGTCAGATGAAAGTCATCTAAAGGAGGTTTGAGGGCCCTCTGTGGGCTCCTTCAGAAAGCCTTTCCATCGGATGTTTAGTGGATCTCTTTCCTGTTCTAAGTTTGGGGTCTTCACCTTTTGACCCCAAATTAACACGTGCACTAGCTCTTAAAAGAGCTTGGCTACTAACAAAAAGTTTGGCTGTTAAGAGTCCACCCAAGAGGTGCTGTGGAAGAAAGGCCTGGCGATCTACTTGCCAAAGGCCACAGCCACTGAAAACCTGATGTGCAGTTCTACTCTGAAACACGGGAAAGGATTGCTGCGAGTTGGAAGTGACTCCATGGTAACTGGTTCCGTTTGGGGTTTTATTCAGTGCACACTTACCGGGCACCTTTTCTGTGCTAGGCCCAAGATATGGAAAGGGGAGGCACAACTGGATAAAACCTGGTCCTTAGGTTCACTGGACTTAAAGCCCAAAGGGAGAAATCATTGCTAGCATGTAATTCTGAGCCAGAGGTGATCCAAATGGTTTGCAGTTGGCTGGTAACCAAAACATCGGTAGTTGGAACCTCCCCAGTGGCACAGGACAGACCTGATGATCTGCCCCCATAAAGATTGCAGCCAAGAAAACCCTACTGGAGCAGAGGAGGGGTGGGGGTAGGGGGATGTCTCTCCAATATCACAAACCAACAACACAAGAACATGTAACTCAAATCGAACGTACCAAAAGCTGTGTGGGCATAGAGCGTGCCCTAATCTCCTCACTTTTGGAGACATACAGCCATCTCTTTCTCTCCCTTGTCAGAGCTATCTGTTCCAGCTGCTCCAGGGCTTAGCCTTTTGCCATTCTCATCGGGTTTTGCACCGAGACCTCAAGCCCCAGAATCTACTTATCAATGCGGAGGGGGCCATCAAGCTCGCGGATTTCGGACTAGCCAGAGCCTTTGGAGTCCCTGTTCGGACGTACACTCACGAGGTGAGTCCCTCTTGGCTTTTCTTCTCTGCGTTTTGCAGAGGTGGCAACAAAGGGCATCGACAGGCTTACCAGCAATATCTGGCCCAGCAGTTGCTCTCTTGGTGAAAGGGAAGGCTCTCTGATACCCCATGGGATTTTCACTATAACTATCTATCTACCTCAGATTTTCCAGAAAAGTCGCAAATTGGGGGTTTAGGAGCTCGCTGTAGGCTAAGAAATTCTATGTTATTAGCTTTCTTAGGGAAAGTCGAAGGGAGAAGGGTGGCCGGAAAGAAGCTTCTTCTTAGGAGGCTGAGCATTTGGAGAGCGCTGAGATGAGGGACTTGCATGCCCGGCACACCACCCCCTCCCTTGCTGCTCTTGTCCCAACAGGTGGTGACCCTGTGGTACCGTGCACCTGAAATCCTTCTGGGATGCAAATACTACTCCACGGCTGTGGACATCTGGAGCCTGGGCTGTATCTTTGCAGAGATGGTAGGTGGGCATGCCCAAGTCCCATGCAGCCTACTCCTCCCCATGTCCAAGAGTGACAGAATTAACTATTGGTTGAGACCCATGACCCTTCTTTCTCCCTTGGAGATCTCTCTAGAGTAATACCAAGATAGGACTGTTGCCCCTGATTGTCAGCCAGAATGTTAGGCTATTCCTAAACAACCTTACCATCCAGTATGCCTCTCTAAGCCCTAAAATAAGCTAAATTATGTCTGCAGCTATTTTAGTGCCAGTCTGCATCTATTGGGGCCCTGGTGGGGCAGTGGTTCAGCTTTTGGCAGCTAACCAAAAGGTTGGTGGTTCAAACCCATCAGCTTCTCAAAGGCAGAAAGACCGACCATCTGTTTCCCTAAAGACTTGCAGCCTTGAAACTCCAGGGGACAGTTCTTCTCTGTCCTGTAGGGTTACAGAATTGACTTGGTTTTCTACACGTTTGGGAGAATGAGTTCCATTTAGTTCCATCTTCGTTTGGCCTGTAGTTAAACTGGAGCCTTAGCTCACGTGTCCCCTCCATCTCTGAGTTTTCAGATTGAAGAATCACTGAGGTCAAGCTCTATGTAGGTATGTCCACCCCCTTCGATGCACCAGTGAAGTGGGCTGAGTTTTCACATCCAATCGGCAATCTGCTTTTTGGTCTTTTATCTGGGTCGTAACTGGGGGCTTAAGAGACCATTAGCCAATATAAGTATTGTACATTTTCCCCTAGTGCATTTCCTTATGATTGCCCATATTCCTTTCTCAATTCATCGACAAATATTTGTTAAGCACCTAGTGTGTACCCAGCGCTATGGTGGGTGCTGTGGGGAACACAGAAGAAATGGAAGACACAGTCTGTGCCCGCTGTGCTCCTATCTAGAAGTGGCTGCATCACAAGGAGGGGGGATGACCGAAGTGTCTACCCCACACCCCGTGAGTGGCTTGGGATCCCTTTGTTACATGTCAGTGCCACCCCAGACATTCACCCCCTCCCAGCCCCATCCAGCCTTGGGGAAATCTGTAAAGCCAGAGTTGGGGGAAGGAAGGAGGGGGCAAGGAGCCAGATAAAGGGACTTCATTGTCTCAGGCGATCTATGACTGACCCCATTAAAGGCCCTGGGTGGGGGGAGAGTCATGGGGCCCTGCTGACCTTCCACTGCCTGTGGGAACCTCCTCTGGATAGGAGGCAGCGGTTTTGACTGACGTCACTGTGGGTCTTGGCCTTGCCTTTCCTCACTCTCAGGTGACCCGCCGGGCCCTTTTCCCTGGGGATTCTGAGATCGACCAACTCTTCCGGATCTTCCGAACTCTGGGGACCCCAGATGAAGCCGTTTGGCCAGGAGTTACTTCTATGCCTGATTATAAGGCGAGTTTCCCCAAGTGGGCCCGGCAAGATTTTAGCAAAGTTGTGCCACCCCTGGATGAAGATGGACGAAGCTTGTTATCGGTAAGAGTGGAGGGTGGGGAACCATTTCCTCTCCTTTCCTCCTCTGCCTTCCCCTCAGTGCACCCCTGTCCCACCACACATACATAGGGCAGAGTTTTGCTACAATGTAAAGGAAGAATGAAATTCTAGGCTCTGGATCTCAGCATTTCCTTAGCCCCTCTCAGTACCCTGAGAGAGTTTGGATGTGGGTGACAGGAAATGGGAACCCTGCCTTGGATAAATCAAATTCTGGTTTCTTAATTTCTCTGAATATCCACTGCTCACCTTGTCCACTGTTTTATCGACTGAAGTTGGTATACATCTCTCTCTCTCTCTCCAGCAAATGCTGCACTATGACCCCAACAAGCGCATTTCAGCAAAGGCAGCGCTGGCTCACCCATTCTTCCAGGATGTGACCAAGCCAGTACCCCACCTTCGACTCTGATGTCCTCCCCTCAACCCCTACCCTCAGGCTCGCCCTCTCCTCCATTGTGTGCCTGGTTTGGCCCTGGGCCATTTGGACTCAGGTGGGCCCTCTGACCTTGTCTAACTGCCTTAACACTTAACCTTACCCTCTTGGCCAGCCAGCTCTGGGAATACAGAGAGGGGCAAGGAGAGGAGGGGAGGGAGAGAAGGATGGAAGGAAATGAAAGAGAATTTCAGTATTTGATGCACTTAAGTCAGCCGGAGTCTCCTCCTCCTCCTCTCAGCATTGCTGAGGAGGGCCAGTTTCCAAAATTAGATCAGTTCTTCCCAGCTGACCCTACATAGAGCTTGCTAGCCCAAGCCATTTCTGAATGTCCCATAATGATTTTTTTTTCCCTGTGTTTAGGAGTATTAGCCCCACCCCACCCCCTTCCTGCTGTCAGTGCTTTTGTAAGGCCATCTGATAGTAGGGGGCAAAGGTGGGACTTTTGAAACCAAGGAAAAGACAAAGACAAAATAGAGGGGTCTGTTTTAAGGAATTAGGTGGGGGAAAAATAGATGCAACCAGTTTATACCCTCATTTTAATGTTGCACCTCACCTAACAGGCTGGGAGACTCAAGACCTAACTCCAATGGGGCTGTAAGTAGAAATGATTGCTCCCAACCCCCATGTCTGCTCTTCCTCCGGCCAAGAGGAGTCTGGGATTCTCTGGGATAGGGTTTGTATGGAATCACCTATGGCCCTTATGAGGCAGTTGAGAGAGGTTTGAATCCTAGTTTTTCAGTCGTCAGAGATTCCTGCTCTCATCTTCCTCAGGAAGCCACTCCTCTGCCCAGGAATGGAACTTTAGAGGTCATTGGGTTAGCCATCATTTTGAGGATGCTGACACTTTTTCAGGGCTGTAACTGAGCGACAGCCCTGGGATAAATATTTCTTTAAAAGAAGGATGAACAATTATATTTATATTTCAAGTTATAATCGTTTTTAAAGTCAGTGGGGGTAGGGTGAGGGGGATTTGTTGCCATGCGCACCTTGGGGTTTTGTAATGGGAATGTTTAAAAAAATATTTCTTTTTATGATTTTCTTGCTTCCCTCCCCCCCTTATTCTTGAGTGTTCTTGCTATTAACATTATTTTGTAATTTAGTTTGTAATTCATTAAAAAAAAAAAGAAAGAAGAATGACTAGTTTTGTATAGTTCATTTTCTTTCCTCCTCTGCTCTTGTTTATTTTTACTGGAAGCGTGTATGTGACAGAAAATGTGAATGTGTCCGTGTGATAACTGGATTCAGACCCAAATCTCTCTCTGCAGGATTGCCCACACCGCGCTCCATTTTGTCTCCTATGTTAAGAGAGCAGTGAGAGTGGACAAAGTATTAATGTTCCCGTTTTACAGATGGGGTAACTGAAACTCAGAGACGTTAAGTAATTGCCCATGTCTCATAGCTATTAAGTAGCATAACCCCATGGTAGGGAGAACTTTCAAAACCTATGTATTTCCCACATCACTTTCTCCATCTTCCCCACTCACTCACTTCAAAAGTGTGGAAGTCTGCATCTCTCAGAGTGCTGGCTGCGTTTGCTTTTTCTTCTATATCACTAACAACTTTTATTCATATGTAATACATTTCAGAAAATATCAATTGTCAATATTATTTTGAAGGGGGCTAAGCTTACTTCTCCAAGCTACCTTTTGTCCTCATTGCCTTTTGTCTCACCCTAGCAGAAAACAGCTCGGACTGCCTCTGGCAAAAACTGTCCTCTGTCTTAGGCGGGGCAGCACTGACTTGAGGATCACTTTAATCCCCAGCCTCTAGGTCCCAGGGAGAAGTATTTCCCTTTCCGCACCAGCATCTACTCCCCTCCCACCCCCTCCCAAATCAGTGGAGGGGGCGAAGGTCATTAGCGGCCTTCCGTGGGCTTCTCTGAGCCCCGCCTCCCTTGCTTGTCAAGTCTAGCATTGTCACAGTACTGGTTAAAGTTTCACTCGGACCCGCCTCCATCACTCACCTGATTAGATGTTTATGAGTCAAAAGGCGGGGTCATGGGGTGTCGGGAGTTTATTGGTTACTGCGCACGCTTGTCTCCGGGGTGCCGCCCCCTGTGTCATGGAGCTTGCTCTTGAATGGCTCCTCAACTTGCCGATCTTCAGGGCTTCTCGCCATCTATTGGCTCGTTCAATCCCCTGTTCGTACCCATTGGTGGCGGCGCCGAAAGAGCCCGCCCTTTCTCCAGGGGATTGGCGGGTGAGTGCACATATTGCCCACCCTCGGCGGTAGGCGGGTAATCGTGCTATTGGCTGGGGGCCCCCGCCCCAAGGCGAGGAGGAGGAGGGGTAGGAGGGTTTGGTTGAGCTGCAGCTGTTTGTCTGTTCGACACAGGCTTGGGCCCGACGGGGGAGACGGAGCCCCAGGTACAAGGCTGGTGGAGCCCACAAGGGCAGGGGCGGAGGCGCCGCGCCGGGGAGATAAGGGCGGCCGGGCCCGCGAGAGGAGGCGGGTCTGGGACTCAGCGAGAGGGTGGAGTGTCCCACTGGAGACGGGAGAAGGGGGCCGGGCCCCCGCAGGCCTAGTGGGGGCGCTGAGGAGGGGGCCGGGCGGGCGGGGAGCCCCAAGTTGGCGAGCGGGGAGGCGGCCGGGTGCGGGGGCAGCGGGCGCGGGGCCGGGGCGCGGAGGCCCAGGGCTGGTGGGAGGGCAGCGCCGGAGAGGGAGGAGCTGAGGGGAAGGGACGGGGCAGGGGTGAGCTAAGCCCATTTACCGGGAGGTGAGGGGTCATCCTGATGCCCCAGGCCCCGGGGGGAACCCCGGCAGGCACGGGCTCTCTCTCGAGATGTCTATTTCGAAGGGCCAGCGGAGGGGTTCTTAGGTGGGTAGGAGACATTGTTTTTAGGAAAGTGGCCACTGTGAACATAATCGGAAGGAGCCCCTGAGTTGAGCCGAGAGGGATTGGGGTTCAGGGGGGCAGAACTGAGGCCGGGGCAGGAGACTTTAGTTTTTAGACGAGTAAAGGGCAGGGCCCGAGAGCCACCGGGAATGCTGGAGCTGTGCAGGCAGCTGTGGCTTTGGGGAATAGCCACTCTTTTGTAACGATTATTGCTGGGATGTAATGATTTGAAGTTTTTCGTTACTCCCAGGATGGGGAATGCACACTCAAGTACTCTTGTCTTTGTGATTGCTGGCTCCTCCAACTCGGCACTTGGCCCTTTGGCTGGTTTGAACTGCCCGATTTCTGTTTTTTTCTTAACCTTCTGTGTCACGTTGTGAAAAAGCTAAGCTGCCCGGGAGAATACTGTACCTTGAGGAAGTGGGGAATCTAATAATTCCATGATCTGCACTGGAAACGAGCCATCAAGAGCCCATCTGACCACCGTTAGTGAAACTTTTGTTGAACTTAGATTTGGGGATTGCCCAGGCAGGTAATGGAGTTAATGGAGCCACGCCTGAAAATAGGAGCTGTTAACACTGAGGACAGCATTTGGGAGAGAAATGCCATTCCAGGAGGTTGGCATCACCCCTTGTTTTTTGTCTACTTCTTCAGGGCCCCAGGTTTCTGTGCTACTAGACCGTTGGCTCTTTGGGGAAAAGAATGAGTAGTGAAAAGGAATGTGGGTTAAACTTCCTAAAGGCAGAGAAAAGTCCCCACCTCCTCCTAAACTTAGTGGCCTGCTGACCTCCTTACCCCACCCCCACCCCCACCCCCACCCCTCCAATTGGAGATTGGAGCCAGTTGGATTTTTCCTATTGGACATCCGTCTTTTCCCCTTCGATTCCAGTGTGTCCTACCATGACATTTCATTTTAATTACAAATGTGCATTTAAAAAAATACTCAAGCTATAAGTCTTCACAATTACCCTACTCTGTTTTTCATTCAGGAATATCAGAGATGAGACAGCAAGTGCTTGGTTTGGGGAGGTGTGCCTCCAAAGGCCATTGTGTTTTTTGTGTTCCCACCATTCTCTTGTCTCTCATTCCATCCGGTGTCCCTTCTGGGCTCACACACTGTTGTGCTGTTTGTTGTCTTCTATGAGACGCAAAGATAATGCGCTCTTTGTCATCATTCACCTTCCTACACACGCACTCACACCACTTTTACTCTGGGTATCCTAGGAAATGGCCAAATAGACAAAACCAAACCTTTTCCCCTCTGTGGGCAGGAAAGAACTTTTAATGGTGAATCATTTGGCTTGGCACAGTTACTGGTATTCGTGCTTATGTGAGGAATTGAGACCTGTCTTCTGTCTGGTTCATGGTTTGCCTGTTCAGATTATGTGACGGTTCCTTATCCCTGAAGATGATGGCTCTCCCGAGGAACCCTGTACCTGCTTTTCAATGGTGACTTTCGAAGCCCCTAAGATTCTCAAAATTTGATAAAGACTTTAACCCTCAGAGTGCAGCTTGAGCATTTCATAAACCACTTGTGGTCAAATCATGGTGATCCCCATGTGTGTCAGTAGAAAGAACCACTGTGCTTCATGGGATTTTTCAGTGGCTGGTTTTTGGCAGTAGGGTGCCGGGCCTTTCTTCAGAGGCAGTTTGGATGGTCTCAGACCGCCAACCTTTCAGTTAGCAGCCTGCACAGTAACAGTTTGTACTACCCAGGGACCTTTCATACTACCACTTTATTGACTGTGTTCTTACTGACTTTATCTAGCCTCTAGTATATCCAGCCATTGGGCAGTGCCCATCAGAAACCTCGATTCTTGTCCCCCAGCAACTACTTTCCTATTTACAAAGCCAGTCCTAGAGAAAGTGGTATAAAAGTAGGGTTTGGGTCATTTTTAACAAATGGTCATTATTCATTGCCATTTTCTACATCTTTGCGGTATTCTGTCTCTCTCTGTTCTGGATGTTCCTTTGATTTCTTTTTCTTGCTCGTTCCTTAACAAAACCCTGTTTTTGAGGACCTAATGTCGGGGGTTTAAGTGGAGAGAAAATGTTTTCAGAATGATGTACAAATGCGCTTTACACAATTGATGTATGTATGGATTGCGATAACAGTTGTATGAGCCCCTAATAAAATGTTTAAAAAAAAACCCTGTTTTTAAGGAAGGATCTGGACTTGCCCTATAAGGTATAAATTACCCTAAAACGTTAATTCTTCTGAGGGATTTTATATTTCAGGAGGGAGCTCAGGAATGGAATATACTAATATGGAATTTCAAAGACATCGAGTCCCAAAAATATGTTTGGAGAAGAGGGCACTTGAAGTCATATTTCATATATTCCAGCACATACTTTGCCAGTGCAAGGATAACCCTTTCATAGTTTGCTTGGCTGTGTGCTGATATGAATTTGAAGGAAGGGTGGGGGGAGATGAGAAAATCCCACCTCAATAGCTTGCTCCTTAAGTTCCCTGATAAGGGAAATTCCCTGATTAGATTGGATAGTAATCAAAGTGTGTGACACTGAACTAAAATAAGGAAATGCAGCAGCCCTCTAGGAGGAAAGCTGCTACAAAATCCTGCTTACAATCCCATTCTCCAAAAGTGTTTTAGGAACGATTTAGTCATTAAACAGGAAGGGAGCAGATCCAGAGTCACCCAGATAAGCAGAAGGGTTTCTAGGCAGGCTGTAGCTCTGTTCAGGAAGAAGCAGGGACTGCTGTTTTAGAGTATAGTACTGGTCGATCGCCTGGTTCTGTGAAAGTAAGGTTTTGGGTTTTTTTTTTAAACTCACCGTTTCTCCAGTTCAGGAATTAACAAAAAGATGACGACCTAGGGCTTTGTGACCACTCACCATCAACTGTAAATTCAGGGAACTTTGTTTTTAGTCACAGTTGCTTCAGGGTTAGAGTGGGAGGGCCACATAGCGGGTGTGATGAAGCCATCCAGGCATAGTACCGGGTGACAGGAAAAGCAGTTAGCCCATGTGGATTGCAACAGTACCTTGTGGGTGAGGTTCCTAGGGGCCCTCCATCCAAGGGAGAGAATTGGGTCTCTGAGGCCTATTAAAAACATTCCCAAATGGAATTGCGCATGAATCTGCCCAGATGGCATGGATAAAAGAGAGGGAAGCAGGATTGTTTTGGCTTTAATTATTATAAACATTTAATGAGCATCTACGAGGGGCCTTGCTCTGCTCTGGAGATTCAAGATTACATTAAAAATAGTCCCACTTTTGAAAGAGCTGTTGTGTGTGGGGACATTGGTGGTAGAATACTTTGGAAAAGGATATCAATAGTGGCTGTACAGTATGGAGAGTATAATCAGTGATACTGAATTATGCAAGTAGAAGTTGTGGAAATGATGTTTTGTTGTGTATAGTTTTGCCACAATTGGAGAAGTTACACGAATAACCATCACTACAAGGAAGACGAAAATGTTCGAGAATTGAATATGATGACAATTTTACAACTTTTCTTGATATAATGGAATTTTATGGTATGTGGATAAAGTGCTAATAAAACTGTTAAAAAGTAGTTGGGCTTTTTGTGACATTTGAAAAGCTTAGCAAAACAGATATACAACTTATTATAATGTGATAAATACTATCATAGAGATATATTTTTTATAAACCATTTTATGGGCACATAATCTATGTATCATGCAATCCAATAGTTCAGTCATACCAAGAAGAGTTGTACAATCATCACTACAATCGATTTTAGAACATTTTCTTCTTTCCTGTACACATTGTTATTAGCCCCTCGTTTCCCCCACAAATACATTGTTTTTATTTTACTGTTGAAAATATACACCTCAGAACATACACCAATTCAATAATTTCAATATGTACAACTCGGGGACATTCATTACATTCTTCACGTGCAACCATTCTCCTTTTCTGAATTATTCCTTCCCCATTAATATAAACTTACTGCTCCAAAGTTTCCTATTCAATCTTTCAAGTTGCTGCTGTTAATTTGGTCCCATATAAAACTCATTGCCATTGAATCAATTCTGACTCATAGTGACCCTGTAGGACAGGATAGAACTATACCCCTGTGGGTTTCCAAAGCTGTAATTCTTTACAGGAGCAGAAAGCCTTTTTTTCTTCGATGGAGTAGCTGATGACTTTGAATTGTTGACTTTTTGGTTAACAACCCAGAATGGAACCCCCCAAGCCACCAGAGTTCTTCTTGATCCATATAGATCAGCGGTTCTCAACCTGTGGGTCGCCTAAGACCACTGGAAAACACTTATTTCCCATGGTCTTACGAACCAAGACACTGCTCCTCTATCCGTCTCCAGGTGGGTTTGCCCACATGCAGGTATGCCCACATACAAGTACCCAGTGTGAAAACTGTGACCCATGCTACACCATGGTTCAAGACAAAATTTCATTTATTTGTCACTAGAAATAAATATTTCACAATATATAATTACATAGTTTGTGTGTTGAATCACTGTGCTTTAATTGTTCAATTTGTAACAATGAAAATACATCCTGCATATCAGATATTTACATTACGATTCATAACAGCAAAATTACAGTCATTAAGTAGCAAAGAAAATAATTTTATGGTTGGGGGTCACCACAACATGAGAAACTGTATTAAAGGGTCGCAGCATTAGGAAGGTTGAGAACCACTGATATAGATAGTTCTTAAAAGACCATAGTGATGAAGGAATACATTCTGTATTAGTTAGGCTAAACTGTTGTTTGGTTTAAAGAAAACTTCAGGGTATATTTTCTGGTTTAAAGATGATCTCAGTGCAGTTGTGTAGGCAGGTGGGTTCTTCCAGCCTCCAGGAATTCTGGATTCAATGAGGATTTTATATCCTTTCTGCATTTACCCCCTTTTATATCAGGTCTCTTACAGAAGTAGTTTTAAAACTGTGGGATCCCAGAGGAAGCAATGATGAGTTCTCCTGAAGTGAAAGGGTAATTAAGCACGCTTTCACGAAGAAGGTGACATTTGAGTGTGGTCTTTAAAAACAACCAGAACACAAACACCCCAACAAAGAAACAAAGAGAAACTTCTCTCAGGCCAATTCTAACTTATAGAGTGACCCTATAGTACAGGGTAGGAGCCCTGGTGGCAACATGCTCCTATGCTTTGGGTTGCAGTCCACAGGGGGTTTGAAATTCGAAACCACCCCCCCACCCCCAAAGAAGGGCTTTCTACTCCTATAGAGTTCTAGTCTTGGGAACCCCCAGGGGTAATTGTACCCTGTCTTAAAGGTTTGCCTTAAGTCAGAATTAACTGGATGGCAATAAGTTTGGTTTATAGATCAGCATAAAACTGCCTATGGGTTTCTGAGTCTAACTCTTTACAGGAGTAAAAAGCCTCCTCTTTCTCCTATGAAGTGTGGCTGGTTACCTTCAAACTGCTTGCCTTGGAGTTAGCAACCCAGCACATAACTACTATACCAGCAGGACGCCTTGGCCTTTAAAGATACTAATTAGGCAGATACTGTGGGGAAAGACATTCCAATCTTTTGTAGGTCAGTAGTAGGGAGTTTGTACTACCATGATGACAAGAGACTAGTACGCTTTTTGCCCTCTTGGAGAACTATTGTAAGGGAGAGGGTGGGAAAGAGAAGGGCTCTCATTTAAACCAGTGACTCACTAGGTGACACTGGACCACCACAGTGAAAGCCAAGTCAAGGAACTCTCGGTTCAAGATTTGAGGGCCTAAGGAAAATTGGAGAGGAATTGAAGGTATTTACTGGCCATTTCCCTGCCTTCCTTACTTAGCAAGGCTCTCCTGTTAATCCCTAAACCCACTGAGTCCTACAAAGGTAGTCTCTTCACACTCTTCCATTGAATTGCCAGTATCCTTACTCAGAGGGCACCCTAAAAAAAAAAAAAATTTGCCAGTATCCCAACTGTTGGCAAGGTTGGTCAAGATGCCCTAGAGAGGTATTATAGTGGTTGAATCCTTCTGTCAGAACAATTCCCTGGGCAAGCCTGAGTCTTTGTAATGTGTTGATAGTCCCAAAGCAAGTACTGATATAAGGTGAAGAGTCAAACTGCCTAGTCCTTGTTCCTGTCCTGGTCCCCTCTTTGGTGATCAGCACCTCCTACTTCTTCTTTTAAGATAAATTAGCAGCCTTTGAATTAACTTCTATTAAACTTAAGGTTAGATTTTTTTTAAATCATTTTATTGGGGGCTCTTACAGCTCTTAAAACAATCCATACATCAATTATATCATTCTCATTTGTGCATATGTTGCCATGGTCATTTTCAAAGCATTTTCTTGCTGCTTGAACCCTTGGTATCAGCTCCCCCCCCCCTTTTGAGCCCTTGATAAATTATAAATTATTGTTATTTTCATACCTTACACCATCCGCTGTCTCCCTTCACCCACATTTCTGTTGTTCGTCCCTCTTGGGATAGGGTGGGGTGTTGATCATTGCAATCAGTTGCCCCTCCTGTTAGTTGCTGTTGAGGTAATTCCAACTTACTGTGGCCCTATGGGCGTCAGTCCTGTAAGCCACGGTAGTTTTGAAGGCTGCGACCTTTTGGAAGGAGATTGCCAGGCCCGTCTATTGGTGCCTCTGGGTGGGTTCAAATAGTGATAATAATCAAGAGCTTAGGATTGCTACTAGGCAGCTGTATATATGGTAATACTTGATAACATTGATTAATTTTATGTACCTCAGTTTCCTTAACTACAAAATAAGGAGTCTGGACTAAATGCCCTTTCATCTGGCTAGCTAACCTTATAGGGCTGACATTGGGAACTTAGCTGGATTCCAGGGCTACGTCTAGGGTATTGTGTCTTATGGATAGAGGATAGACTTCTGGAGGCTTACCCGTAGGTGGTGTAGCTAACGGACAGAGGATTGCTCAGAAGGCTAAGAAACGCTTAAGAGAGGTGCCCCTTCAGCCAGCCTCCACTTTCCTGCTCCTCAAATGGGCTGATTCAGTGGTTGAGCCTCAGCCCTCCTTAGTTAATGCATCATCTGACAGGGAGCAGCACGTCTTTTTCCAAAGTTAAATCTGATCTCTTCTCTTTGAGGGAAGAGTACTCTGCTCATTCTCCTCGTTTTAAAGGTGTAGTCATCATACTGCTTGACTGGTTGGTTATGATTTATTTTTGCCCATTGCCACCTCTTAACACGTGACACGTGTGGATAGGAGAGAAAGCAATTGAATCCTGCACATAGTACTTCATTTCTTTCAGAGTCTGGCTACATAACGAATATGATAGCCTTTATAATAAATGTTGGGACTAAAGGTCAAATCTATTAAGATAGCCCATTAGTTACTGTGAACAAGAAAGGTAGGCAGTATGATTGAGGTTGCACGTTGGGGTGGGAGGTAGATTTTTCTAACCGATTATTTACTAATCTCTGGCAATTCAAGGTTGCTTAGCCACAAAAAAGTGTGTTGATTGGGTCGGGGTCTGGCTTGACTCCCCAACTGTGGGGGTTAGCAGCATGGTCTCTGCAGCCACAGTACATCTGTGACTGTTTCCTGGCTTCTCACTGTCACAGCCGTGGACTGATTTCTCAGGCTGAGAGTGATGTATCTGGCCAGGAGGATCTAATCCCCATACTGTAGAGGGATAATACTGAGGGTTAGTATTCTCCTTGGATTACATGCTTTGAACTGGATAAAAATGTGAGGGAATAAGTTGAAGGAACCAGTTAGTACCTTTTCCTCTTGTTTCTTGAGAGTATGGTATTTGTATGGCCCCTGAAGGAAACTTGACCAGCTTATTTGTCATTTTTTTATTATGTCTTTTTCCTGTTTTTAAGTTTAGAGTTATGACTAAAGTCTGTCTTTTCCTATGAGACACAGTATATGAAATGACACAAATAAATTTTTAAAAACAATTCATCCTCCTAAAGAAGCCTAAGAATCTCAGAACATTGGCAATGAATTAAAATTAAAATTCTACTCTTGGCCACTTTCATTCCTCAACACCCCCTCCCACCCCACTCTCTAAATCCTTAGAGATAGGAAGCTGGGACTCAGAAAGAGAAATGGAGTGAGTATCTTAAGATCACAACGGACTGCGTGGCAAACCCAAACCCTTATCACTCCGTTAAGTTTGGTCTTTCTTACTTTCCTAATTGCTATATAGAACTTTAGCAGCATGGTTAGGAAATCCTGGTCCCTGGAGAGCTATTTTCTGTTTCATCTTAATTTCGTCTGTATGTGCTCTATCAGTGACCGTAGTAATACTCGTAAATTGGCAAGTGAACTAAACTTCCCTCCCATCTTGACTAGTTTAACTTTCAATATCAGGCTTCTTCAAAGCAGTGTTTTGTAAACTTTTTCAACCATGACTCAGTTAAAAAAAAAAAGTTATATTGTAACTCAGTGTATATACAGTTACATACACACACAAGTAAAACATTTTCACAAATCATTCTCTTACTGCTTGTCATGTCCTTGGTATAGTTTTTGTTCTCTCTCCCTCCGCCCCCCACCCCTTACTCTTTCTTTCATAATGATCATGATCCACTAAGTAATTTCAAGGTTATTATTGCCTTACAACGGGGGCCCTGGTGGCCTAGTGGTGGAGTTACACTGCTAACCACAAGGCCAGCAGTGTGTCACCACCAGCTGCTCCTCTGGAGAGAGATGAGACTCTCTCCTCTGTCCTGTAGGGTTGCTTTGAGTCGGAATGACTTGGTAACAGAGTTTGGTTTGGTTTGGTGTAATTTACAAAGGATCACTGGTAGCACAGTGGTTACTAAACAAAGCGAGGGGGGGGGGGAGTCTGTGGTTCAAATAACCCACTAGGGACTCTGTGGGAGTTAGATGTGGTTTTGGAAACTGCTCTATCAGGTCAGAGCCCACTTAATAGATCTCATCCTTTTTTTGGTTTTTGTATTGCCTTATAACCTATAGTTTGAGAAACGCTGCTCTAAAATTTTGAGGGTAAAGAGCTAACGAACTCAAAGTAGATAGAAGGATAATTAATACTGATTTCTGTAGTACTGATTTCCTAGAATTTTGGATTTCAGAGACTAATTTTTAATTTGGTGATTAAAACAAATTTTTTTCCAAGAGTATTAGAAAATAACATCTAAAAAAAAAGAGAGAGAGAATAACATCTACCATCCAACACCATTTTTAAAAAAACAAATGCAAAAAGAAGAAAACAACTTGGAAAAATTTTTTTTTTCTTTCTTACTCTTTATTTTTTATCTTTATATTATGTTTTTCTTGCTATTTTGTTTTTGTTTTGTTTTTTTAAATCATTTTATTAGGGGCTCATACAACTCTTAGCACAATCCATACTTACATCAATTGTGTAAAGCACATTTGTACATTCATTGCCTTCATCATTCTCAAAACATTTTCTCTCCACTTAAGCCCCCGGCATTAGGTCCTCATTTTTCCCCT
>NW_022103898.1:77498748-77511305 GCF_000313985.2 Echinops telfairi | reverse complement strand
AAAGAAAAGCTTGTAGTTAGTTCAAGCACTGTAGGAGTGTTTCCCAGTCCAGTCTGTTGGGGCACCGAGCCTTGGCCCCAAAGTCCACCGTCAGCATTCCCTGGGGACCTCACCGCTCTGTTCCCTTGCTGTTCTGATGCACCCCCTTAGTGTTTTGCTTCAGTGTGGCGGGATCAGATCGGGTGCAATTTTTACACTGTGTTTCCGGTGTTGTCCCCTGTAGGGCCATGGGTCAGAGAGGGACGTCATGTCTCATATTGGGCCGGCCATGTGGTCCTCTCTGTGGACTGGCTGCTTTAATCTGGAACATCGTCCTTAAGGCCTGGTGGGCCAGGATGTGCTTCACTCTCTCTTCCTTCCCCTTCATCTGCTCGCGTGTGCTCCAATCAGATATGTCCCTCTCCCGGAGCTGCAGATTCAATGCTGTCCTTTGAAATTCTTCTGGGGGTAGGGGGAGGTATCCATGTAGTAGTTGGGATTGGGGCTGGCCCCTCAGACCTCTCCACTGGTTCCCTACTCCCAATAAAATGATTTTAAAAAGAAAAAATTAAATTAAAATTAAAAAATAAAGAGAATTGGTGTCAAGAGCAAAAAGTTAGAAATCTCATAAGGGATACTTTTAAGATGAATAAATTATGGGAAACTTGATAGACTGTTTTTATGATTTCATCATAGTCAAGTAAAAACTTCATCACAAAATGGTACATTTATCTGTGGATTCTTAAGGCTTGGTGGCTTAGGGAGCTATAGAATAACCAGTTGCAACAGAATGATTTGTGACAATCTTCTGTCTTAACCTGGTCTACTTTGGGACTGAGTTCTCACTCCATCTTTATTTTATTTTTTGCTCTCTGTCCACACACTCTTTTTTTCTCCATAACTCATTCAGATTCTTGCTGCCTTAGGAATATATTGATAACAACTAATATTGGAATATTACTTTACGATATTAAAGATTTAAATTGATATTTTCTGTGAACCAGTACCACAAAAATAATAAGACCTATTTATATATGCACACCATATTAAATCTTTCACCTTAATCCTCCTGGCTACTTAATGAGGTGGTCATTTTCTCCATAGTACAAAGGTGGAAGATAATGGTCAGCCAGAGAAAAGTTTTAGCTATCCTATTAAAAATTAGTAGCTTAATGCTTATTGAGCACTTGATGTTAACTACTATTTTAAGTTCTTTCCACATTACTTCATTCAATCCACATAGGTACTCACAAGGTTATTATCCCTATTTTACCAATGAAGGAAACACACACACACACACACACACACACACACACACACACACACACAGGTCTGGGCACTTTCCCCAAGATTACATAGCAAGTATGTAGAACTAGAATGTAAATCCAGAGAATTGGACCCTCCTCAGGGCATATCTTTTTGGAGGTTTTTGTTTCGTATGTTTAAGTCTTTACTCGTAGTAAGTAGAACTGCTGAGATTTTTAACCTTGAATCATCTCCAAAGCCACTCCAGAAACTGGAAAAATGTTTCCTCACACCCACAGTGTCTGTCGTACACGGAGCACCTAAGCTCAACCTTAGAGAAGAGAAAGATGAATTTGAACAAGTAAAAGCCAAGCAATGCTTAGGTTTTGCACATAGCGCTTTATTGATTCTCCTTAGAGCCAGCAGGATGAGAAGCATTCTGGTCCAGATGATTATAAAGGTCCCAACTTCTCTCTCCTCTACCTTCCACTTCTCCATGCCCTCTTGGAAAGTCCAAAAAGGAAAAACAGTCTCACTGCCACTGAGTCATTTCGGACTACTAACGACCCCTTATGCCAGAGCAGCACTGTCCCTGTGGGTTCCTAACACTAACTCTTTACAGTAGAAAGCCTCGCCTTCTGAGGAGCGGTTGTGGTCTATTTAGTCATTCACCAAAAACTTATCACTTGAAGATTGATTCCATATACTATGTACTGGAAACTCCTGCATGTGTTAGGGAGATACATCTTTCCCTGCCTCCAATCTGGAGGGCTACATCTGTCAGGCCCGTGTGGTGCAGTGGGTGATCTAATCCCTGAGCACCAGTTAGACAGCTGCAGGTCAAGACTAGATCAAGCCTACTGTCTCTCAGACTTGGAAGAGGTGGTAGAAGCTAAGTGAAAAAGTCGATCCCAATGTGGCTTTTGGTTCTCTCCTTCCTACTTTGTGCTTCAGGAGTTCAGCCAGAAATGCGAATGGTTAGGTTTTCTTGTAATAGGGCCCTGGAAAGATCATCAGAATGTTTTCAGGACTTGTCGTGTTTGACGGGCTCACAAACAGACGCGACCCCTCTGCCTTTAGGGGAGTGTGTCTTTTACCCAGCATCCCAAAAGTAAGTCTCTCATTTTAATAGCTGAGGGGCCAGGGGAAAGGAGATACTGGGGATTCAGAGTATTTGAGGGTAGATCGGGGTTTTCTTTAGGCCAACTAAAGTTTGATCACTTTACTGTGACTAAAAACAAAATCCATCTACTTTGAACACTTCACAGGAATTAATGACAGTTAAAAAGCCTCCCTCTGGAGACGTCAGACAGTGTAAGACATGAAAAGATAATATTAATTCATAAATTATCAAGGGTTCATGAGGGAGGGGAGGGAGAGGAAAAAATTAGAAGCAGACACCAAGGGCTCAAGTAGAAAGAAAATGTTTTGAAAATGATGGCATCAAATGTACAAATGTGCTTGACACAATGGATGGATGGATGGGTTATAATAAGAGCCCCCAGCAAAATAATTTTTAAAAGAAAAAGAAAAACAAGTTTCCCTATCAGTTTTGAGTCTCTCCATCCATTTGCATTCCCTTGGTCACTGGAGATAATATGCTAGGGTAGATGACTTCCGCTTTGTTAAATGTCCCTAGTTTTTCCACTGAGACCCTCTCAGAGGTGTAGCCTTCTCGTGGTGGGAACTGTGAGAGCCAAATTCTCTAAGGAGTAAGGAAATGAAGAGATTCTGTACTTTTTCTGTAATGGCCCTGTGTCTAATTTTTCTTTTTTTATTCCTTGTAGGACTATTGAGACCTGGAAGCTCCCTCCCCTCCCCCCTCCCCCTTTTGCCGCTTTGTGGCATCCCCCTCCCTCTCCCCTTTCCCTCTCTAATAACCTGGCCATGACTAGCAGAAGCACAGCCAGGCCCAATGGGCAGCCCCAGGCCAGCAAAATATGCCAGTTCAAATTGGTCCTGCTGGGCGAATCTGCAGTGGGCAAGTCTAGCCTGGTGTTACGTTTTGTCAAAGGGCAGTTCCACGAGTACCAGGAGAGTACCATTGGAGGTGAGTCCTGGAAAGAAGGGGTTCAGTGCTCAGCAAGGCTTCTGAAGGGAAACCTAGGGACCTGATTGTTGAGCTGGCCCTGAGTCCCACTCTCTTCCCCCAGGAATGGAAACTGATTTACAAAGTTGCTACAGTGACAGAAACAGGTGTGTGTGCATACACACACAAATATACATACAACATATATGTGAGTGTGTTTGTTATACGAGGGGTACCCCCCAAAAATAAAAAATAAAAAAAAGCTTGGCTTGGTGGAGCTTTCGTAGTAGGACTTTTTCCTGGTAGGCGAGCATCAGGCAACACACTCCGAGTTAGTGCACCCAGTGGCATTGCCTGGGAAGGTTCTCTCTGGTCACAGTGAGTTTTTTCATAAAACGAGTTGCTTGAACCTTGTTTTTTGTGATGACCGATTTAAAAGAACAGTGTGCGGCTGTGAAATTTTGTTTCCTGCTTGGGAAAACTGCCACAAAAACTGTTGTGATGTTGAACATAGCTTACAAGGATAGCACTATGGGAAAAACTCAAGTGTACAAGTGGTTTTCTCATTTCGAAAAGGTGAAATGTTGATTGATGACAAACCTCATTCTGGACACCGTCAATTTCCCGAACAGATGAAAATAAATGTTGACAAAATTCATGCACTTGTGCTCAAAGACCAATGATGGACCGTTGAAGAGATGGGGAAGTTATCTGAACTATCTTGGAGCTCGGTTTATTGAATTTAACAGAAGATGTGGGAATGAGAAGGGTCGCTGTGAAATTTGTGCCTCAGGTTCTGAGTGAACAGGAAAACAAGCATTGAGTGGAAACATGCCCTGCTTTGAAGCGACCCAGACTTTTCCCCCCGACGTCTTTACTGATGTTGAGAGACATGGTGCTATTCTTACAAATGAAAGCAAACATTGATGTAAGGGAGATAGTGTATTTGGAGTTCATTCCACCAGGTCAGCCTGTTAATCAAACTTTCCATTTTGAGGTTCTGAAAAGATTGCGTGACAGTGTGTGACCAAAAACAGGCCTGGTTTGTGGCAGACTGGGGACTGGTTTTGCCACCACAACAATGCACCACTCATGCAGCCATCTCAGTATGCCAGTTTTTGGCAAAAAGCAGCATGCCTCTCTTGCCCCATGCACCTTACTCACTTGACCTCACTCTGTGCAACTTCTTTTTGTTTCTGTGAATGAAGAGGGACATGGAAGAACAGTGATTTGACGGCTGAAAGAGGTGAAGAAAAAAACGAGGGCGGTACTGTCAGTCTTCCAAAGAGATACGTTTAAAATGTTTCCAAGAATGGAATCACAGGCTTGACAAATGTACAAGTGTAATGGAGGGTACTTTGAAGGTGGTAAGGTTGTTTTCTTAAAAAATTTAAATACTTAGCTGGAAAAAAATTCCGGTTTTTAGTATATATATATTCCTCTTGCTTCTTAGAAAAAAGAGAAGTTAAGTTTTGCTTTCGAACAACAAGAAAAGCACTTTTTATCTCCGTCTGTCTTCCTCCTCCTATTTGGTCATCTCAGCCCCAGGGAAGTTCAGTTGAGCAGGGTTGGTGTAAAACTGAGTCAAAGACAAACATCAGTACCACCTGGGGAGCATTTCTAAAAGATGCATGCTGGGTCCCTAGCCTAGTTGAATGGCTTAGAGTGGAGGGGTAGGCTGTTAGGTTGTGGCTGCAGCAGCACAAGTAGGCAGGCGTGCATGCGTGTGCGTGCGTGTAAATGTTTCTAGGGTGTTCCCAATGCATATCTCTGGTAAAATAGAAGCTGGGACTAAATAGAAAATATAAATGACATCTGCCTTTCTTACTCTTCCTGACTTCTCTCTGCCACTACCCCCAAATTGCTACTTCAATAAAGACTCTTTTCTTACATGATAGGCTAATTCAATAAAGGCTCCTCCCATGATACTCCTACCCCTTCCCTCCCAGGCCCCCTTTTGACTAGTCACATTTTAATGTGTTCCTGGGCCAGCAGAAGATAATTTAAAAAAGGAGCAACCACTTCCTTTACGCTTTAATATTTTCTAATTATTTATTGATGTCACTTTCTTCTGAAATTCAAAGCTCTGCCATTCTTCAGTCTGGCTGGAAGTGCCAGTTCTCTCTGTCCCTCCCTCATAGTTTATGATGTGACCCCAATCTTTGGCCAGACATTTGAGGCAGGAAGGACTTGGCTAAGGGTGGTCCTAATCTGGCTCCAGGACCAATATATAAGGAGGAGCATGCTAAGTCTGTTCCTGTATTTCAGTGGCTTGAGTGGTGACTGTCTCATGCTCCCACTTACAAACTGCTTTCCCTCCATCCTCTCATCCACAGCCGCCTTCCTCACCCAGTCCGTTTGTCTAGATGACACAACAGTCAAGTTTGAAATCTGGGACACGGCCGGGCAGGAGCGATACCATAGCTTGGCCCCCATGTACTATAGGGGTGCCCAAGCTGCAATTGTGGTTTATGACATAACTAATCAGGTAAGTAGGCTGAGTCCTTCCCCTTGTAGGAATTAAATTTGTTGTTGGGGTAGGGAGAAAACAAGATTTTTGACATGGCAAAATAAGAGTACAAATTGTGCTTCTAAGCGCTGAGAAAAGAGAGTTTGTAAATGATCACAGACAGGTGGTTTCAGAGACGGAAGGACTCCTGGAAGAGATGAGTGCTTAGTGGGTTTTGACGGTGGATGTGGATTGGTGGTCATTTCAGCCCCACCTTGCCCTTCCTCGTGTTTTCCTAGGAAACCTTTGCCCGCGCAAAGACATGGGTGAAAGAATTACAACGACAAGCCAGCCCTAGCATCGTTATTGCCCTGGCAGGAAACAAAGCTGACCTGGCCAACAAACGCATGGTGGAGTATGAAGTAAGATAGCCCACAGAGCCCCCTTGGTAACACACTCCCTTTGAGCCTAGGACCTCTTCCTTCCAAACTGCCCTCTCCGAAAGCCTCACCTGAGACATTCTCATTCCCCAGCTCAAAACCAACCTAAATACAACCACATTGTGACCCTAATGACAGCTGGGAGATTTTAGAGAAGTAAGAAGAAAATTCCAGAGCACTTGGGGTTATTAAAGTGCCGTTTATAGGGGCATCCATTTGAAAGAGGAAGGAAGAAAAATTGAGTTTGAGGTCAGGGACTATTCAAAGGTCAGAACCCAATAACCCCCAGCTAATTTACACTCTCCCATCCATAAATTAGATTACTGGCATCTGTGTATGCGACTTGGGAGTGGTGAATGGATCTGGCTTCTTGCAAGAGTCACCAAACTAGGGCACAGGGCCATCTGGTTCAGAAGGGTGATGAAGGGGAAGAACCTAGGGGCTCACGTGCTCCTAGGGCAGTTCTTGTTCTCCCCTACATGCCGAGTACCAGTTCACCTTGCTCCTTACAGGAGGCCCAGGCGTATGCAGATGACAACAGCTTATTGTTCATGGAGACTTCAGCCAAGACAGCTATGAACGTGAACGATCTCTTCCTGGCAATAGGTAAGGTCAGCAGCCAGAGGTCCTCTGCCTTTTTTCCTGCTTCTAGGCAGGATCATAGATAATGCAAGTCGTGGATAGGTGGGAGTGTTTCCGCGTGTAAAAACGTCTGTCTTTTGGCTGCAGTTTCAGCCTCCTAGTCTTGTTATTTGCAAATTTGAGTTGTGAGCCCCTTCTCCCTTCAGAACATTCTTTCAGCCCCTCAGATTTCCCGTCCCCTCATCCAGTAGCGTTTTGTCTTTTGGAGAGAGAATGAGTAAATGTGTCATACTGTGTTTCCTTCTCTTTTTATCCCTAGCTAAGAAGTTGCCAAAGAGTGAACCCCAGAATCTAGGGGGTGCAGCAGGCCGAAGCCGAGGTGTGGATCTCCATGAGCAGTCCCAGCAGAACAAAAGCCAGTGTTGTAGCAACTGAGGGGGTGGCTAGCAGCAAAACAAGTACGGAGCTAGCACGAGAGCTAAGAAATCACCTCCATCCCTGCCCCCAGCACACAGCCCCTTCAGTAACAGCACACTGAGCCCTGGCTCCCAAGGGCTGCCTCCTGACAGCTCCGTCTTGGCACTTTTTAATGCTTCAGCAACCAACACCAGGCAGCTGTTGCCACTGGCCCCCTACCCCCTACTCGGGGGCTTGGAGTTCAGATCCCCCTGGGACTTATCTTCCAAAACAAACTCTTCACTTTGTATTATAGGTGCAAGACAGTGACCTCCTCTTTCCTCCTCTTCCCCAGTGTTCTGTATTTTTCCCCCCCCAGAAAACACCACTTTCATCTCCTGCCCTTTCCCCTTCTGCTTTTGGTCAATCTCTGTTCTTGATCCCCCTTTTCTCCTTCCCAGGATGGAGAGGAGGGAGATTTCCAGTTCAGTCACATTAAGGGCCCTGGGGGAGAGGAAGGCTCATAGCAAGAAGGAAACTTTTTTTTTTTTTTTTGCTTTTATTCGTTTGGAGTTTATCATATTTGAAAACACTGCAGTACCCGTGAGTTGGCCTTGTGGAGGGTGTTTCCAGCAAGAGAGGAGACTGGGCAGGCACGCTCTCTGATCCCAGGCAGGAGTTGGGCTGAGTTAGCTAACTGGCTGAAGTCGGAGAGCATGCAGATGCAACGTCTCTGGTGGCTCTGAACTCTTCCGAGGCCCGTTTCCCTTCATTCCCTTCACCCAGGCTCTTGGGTAGCTTCTGCCCCAGAGAGGGGCTCGAACCCCCGAGTCCTCCAAAGAACGTTCTCTGGTTGCCTGCATCGTTAGCTCTTTTGTGGTCTGATTGGAGGAGGGACCAGTTTGTGATAGCCATCCTCTGATTATACAGATGCATTTTTCCCCCCTCTGGCTTTTAAATGGGCCCTAGTCATCATACCCATTGCAGTTTGCACTTTAATTGATGGTATTTCAGTTGGGATACTTGTTTTATGGGGGGGTTGATCGATTTACCACCTTCCCACTTTACTTTTTAATGAAATGAAATCCAAGTGTGTAATGTTTTGAGAGGCTGTAAAGAACGATATTCATGCTCAGTCTTCACTGCTAGCGTTCTCCAACTCTGATCCTTAACCTGTGTTCTAGCCAACCTAGCTCGTAATGGGAGTTTGCCTTTCCTGGAGAATTACCTGAGCAAGTCAGGCGCAGTCTCAGCATATTCCTCATAACATAGGCCAATGGAGGAGGGGGAGGCAGGGCCAGGTAAGAGGGAGGGGCTTTCTCTTTTTCCAGGGTTCACATTCAATTTGATATGCATTACCATGTCTTTTCTACTTCCCTGTAAATAGGTGTGGTCTTCGTTCCCACTGTACAGTCTGTTCTGTCTCCCAATTCCCCTCAGCCCTATTTTCTCCTTCGCTCATGTCTTCAGTTTGGTTCTTCCAGCCCTACCCCTATGCATCCTTGTACCACAGAGGCCTACTTGTGTGGCCCCTTTGTATCACACCTGTTTCTGTGGACAGGGAATAACTAGCACTGAAAGGTACCTCACACCTGTCTCCTTTCTAGGTCTCTTCATCTCTCATCAGGTGTTTTAAGGATATTTGGGGGAAGCCAGCAAGGCAAGAGAGAACTCTAGAGCCCTTGTTTTTCTGGCCTAGAGTTTTTTGGGAAAGATTGGAGAAGAAAGATAGGAATGCCATAGTGACCTAGGATTGGAACCTCTGTTCTTTTGGCTGGCATACTGCCTTCTGTCCCAAAGCAGCTGAGAATCCCATGAAGTTGAGTTTGGAGGACCCAACTTAGGTTCTTATACTTAGGCCACAATTCCCTTCCTTTTCCAGGGGCAGCCTTAGTTCCCATGGCCCTGAAACACATTTTCCTCTTTTGTCCCCAGCACCCACTAGTTCCCCAAAGCACTCGGTGCATCCTTTTTATAAGTCGAGGAACTGGGATGGCTCTTGAGTTTCTTAGAAGTGAAGTTCATTCTCCGTGCAGCTTTCTCCATGGAACTGAAGGGAAGATGCTTCATTGCCTTGGGGCTGGGGAACCATTTCCCTGGCTTCGTCTCCATCTCCTCTCTGTCCCCACTACCGACTACCGTTAGGAACAGGATTGGCCTTAGCTTCTGGGCCTCCCTGCTGCCTTCCCTTTAACTTTACAAGGTCTTCTGCTTTCCTTTGAGCTCTGCTGGGCTTGGGGATCTTATATTTTTAATTCCCAGCTCTCCCATTTTTCCGATCTGTTGGGTGTTTTTGTTTTTAAAGTGGGGTCTTTCTTTTCTTTACTTTTTTTCTTTTGCTTCTAAGAAAGCATTTGCCCTGCCCCCCCCCTCTCTCTCCCAACATAACAATCGTGGTAACAGAATGCAACTGCTGATTTACCGATGTATTTAATGTAAGTAAAAAAGGAGAAAAAAAGTGTACCGAAGTGTTGCTTCATTTTTTTCCCCCTCCATCTTGATACCTCCTCCTGTTTCTATTAATCTTTACTTCATAGTGAAAGAATCTAATTTGGAAAATAGCTCTTTTATTTGCTGTGCAATCCTCCCTATTGAAAGCCCACTTGAGCTCATCCAAAACATTTATGTGTATTTTTCTAGGGAACGAGTCTATGACCTTGTTAAATCACTGAATTAAGTCTTAACATGTCGTTTCCACCCCAACAGAAAAATGTCCCCTAGGTCTGCTCTTGTCTCCTACTGTATTGAAGTCCTTCTGCTCATCACAGTCTTAGTGGGAGAAGAAAAAACATGAAACAGAGAAAAGATGGACATAGACGCAGAGGAATTTTTTTTTTTTTTTAATTCTAAATCCCCAAGAATCTTCAGGAAAATAGGGAAGGGGACTGTGCTAGACAGACCTGGCATTCCAGGCCTGTTGCTGCCAACTTAACAGCCATGGCCTTGATCAAGTTGCATAGCTACTGTCTGCCTCAGCGGCTACAAAAGACAGAAAGGCTACAATTTAAAGGCTAATTCTATAAAGAACAGGACACATTGTAGATAACACTAGGGAGAGGGCTCATGCTGTGCCTTTTTAAGACTGAAACGATAAAAAGACAAATGAGTAAACCATGCCATGTTCCATTTCCAAAACCTTTCCAGCCAAAGTAAACTACCTTCAATTCCCTAATGGATTGCTGGTCAGAGTTCTAGCTCATTGTAAAAGAACGGAAAAACCAAGCCTGTTTGCACATTTTGCAGTTTCTCACCTGTCATGACAACGCATCTGAAGCCCTGGTTTGAATAGATGACCTTTCAGTTAGCAGCTGAGTACTTTACCACCTCACCTCCAGGGCACCTTTGCTGTGCCACCAAAACCAAATCCATTGCCCCTGAGTTGGTCCTAACCCAAAGACCAAGGGACAGGGGAAACTACCCCGCAGGGTTTCCAGTGCTGTCCGTCTTTACAGAAACCCAGGCCCATAGCCCCCCTCAGAGTGACTGGTAGGTTCGAATTACAGAACTGAGGTAGCAGCCCACCAAAGTCCCTTAGGAATGAGCAGATATGGGAAATGAGCTTCCAAATTTTAAGGTGAGGATTTTTACTTACGGTTGTAGTTTGACCTGTGTGTCGCTAGAGGGCACGGTGGGCACGTTTGCCCTAGTTTCCTCCTTACTGCCAGCCAAAGGCAGTAAATTATGGACCTACGCCAAGAAATCAAAAGGGTAATTGCAAATATATCCTACTCTTGTCCTTCACACCGAAACTATAAAAGATGTGGGAACTCTGAGGGTTTAAAATGGCACTGTTGTTCAAAGACGATGCTTTTTGTATTTGGGGGTATTTTTTGCTTTATGAAGCCAAGTTTAAAAGACGGCTATTGGGCACTGTTGATTCCAATCCTGGAGATGGATTTCAGTTAATCCATGGGAGCTTAACGTTTTAGACCCTAGGATTTCATTTCTGCCCTCATCCTGGATATAAGAATTGAGCGCCGAGCCTAGTTTTTTCCTGAGACAAACGGCTACAGCAACTGTCACACGTCCAAACTGGGCCGAGGCGGCGGCGCTCAGCGCGCAGAAAGCCAGCTCGTGGCCCAGGCCTCGCCCCGTCGGCTCCCAGTGCAGGGACGGGCTGGGACTCCCGCCTCTCCTCTGGGGAGGCTGTTACCTCCCACTCCGGACATCGGTGGGGTCCCACTCCTCGCCCGCCCCGGCTGTCCGACTGGAATGGTAAGGAGAGCCCGGCCAGCCCGGGCGCGTGCCCCGGAGGGCCGCCGGGCCGGCGTCCCGGAGGCGGGCTGGCATCGGACGGCGCCAATGGCTGAGGGCGCGCCGCAGCGCCGAGCTGTCAGTCCTGGAGTCCTGCGCGCGTCACGACGCTGGCCCCGCCCCCCGCGAGCGACCGCCCCGCGCCTGGGGGCGAGAACAGTCTGCGCGCGGACGCCGAGCCTGGTAAGAGCCCTGGGACCGACCGGAGGAAGGGTTGCTTGGTAATCGGGGCAGCGGCAGTGGGCTCCATCAGTGGTAGCACCCAGGGGTGCTCCGATCTCTAAAGACAATAAATTGCCAGTACCTACCTCCTCTACCGCTGCTGCTGGTGGTCGGGGACAGGAGGGGGGCGTGGGGGATGGCCGGCCGCGGTGTTGCTACAAGACCCTTGTGTGACAGCTAGTGGGCAGGGGCGTGGGGACGAGTGTTTGTACTCTGATGCTGACCCAAGAGGGTGGCTCCTTTGTTTTGCAACAAAAGGTTACTCTCCGGCGGGCACTCTGTTGACTGAGTTCACCTGGCGGGTCAGCCTTCCCGGCACAGCTCCAGTTACTTTGAACTGTTGAGGTTGGGGGCTGATGAGAGCCCCGTGGTTCCAGGGTGAAGGGTGGGCTTGGCTCCCACTTGCATCTCTTCAGCAGTTCCCGTCGCATCCCATGCTGTCTTCCCCACCCCCAATCGGTTCACAGCATCTTGCTGAGGTTAACCATTAGGACACTCCCCACCCCTCCCCACTTTGGCATTGGCCTTCTGGGTTCAGTGATCTGCTATGGCTCTGAATCAGAAATTGCCTTCATCCTACCCCAGCCCATCCCCTGCCACCCTGGCCATTAACCCCAGTTTGCTGAGCTCACTAGCATGGCATCTGCAGCGGAGGGTGGAGACCTTGGATTGTGACCCACTTCCCAGCTAGGGACTCTTTAATTTTTTTCATTGGGGTGGTGGGGGCGGCTGAAAAACCTTCAAAGGCAATTGTTGTAATCCTTGTTCAGTCTTAACTCATTAGGTCTATCTCACGCTTCTCTTGTCAGAGTTGACGGTTCAGAGAGTTTTCAGAGGCTAGTGGTGCCCATGTCACAAACCCAAAGTAGCCTGGACCCTTTTCCACCACTTTTGGGTACCTATTTATGTCAAAGTACCCCCTCGGTTGTCCTCTTCTGACTTCAGAAATAATGAACTGACA
>NW_022103898.1:77494162-77498648 GCF_000313985.2 Echinops telfairi | reverse complement strand
ACTGTTCTATAGTGGATAAAGAGTGAGGATAGGTGATAGTGATTCTGGAAGACTCAGCACAGCCTTTGTCTCTGAACTGCTCCAAGTTTCCTCTTAGCACCCATGTTTGCCTGCTCACCAAGTCTCCTCGTTTCTCAAGGAGCTCCTAACTTACCTTCTCTGTCTTTGCCAGTTCCCTCAAGTCTCCCTAACACTCCCAGCGCTCTCCCTGTACCTACCTCCTACAGGTAGGCCTCCCACAATGCTGCTGTTGCTGCTTCGAAGAGCTGGGATCTCTGGACTCCAGCAGGCCTCCAGGTAAGCCATCTCATAGCCCATCCCTGGTATCTTTATGATGTCTTATCTTATCTACGAGGGGAAAGTTTATTGCCTTTAATAGATTTGAGGGTGGCAAGAGAGGAAAAGGAGGACACTTGTTCCGTTCATCTCTGGAGAAAAGTTCCAGCCCAGAGAAACGCTAGCCGGGAGAGGTCGACCTCAGGTCTTCTCTGGGCCTTTCATATGGTCAGGGGACGTGTACTATGAAGAATCCCTCTTTCTCTCTCCTAGACTCAGATCAACCGCAAGGCTCTGCATTCGGGCCTGCTCTACAAATGATTCCTTTCACTCCCAACACCCCAGCCTCACCTCCTCTGAAAGTAACTCTGGCAGCAAGAGCTGGAGGGTCATGGGGACTCTGCTGGGCCTCGGTGCAGTGTTAGCCTATCAAGAACATCGTTGCAGGGTAAGTGGAGAAGGGGTCCTAACTGCCCAGGTAACTCAGTCTGTGATGGAATCAGTTCCTGGTGATCAAAACTTGTGAGTTGGGTTGGGGTGAGCTAGGATAATTTCTTAATACTCTGTTCTCCTCTGCCTCACCTTTCCGGCCTGCAGGCTGCTCAGGAGTCACCACCCCTGTACACGAGGGAGGAAGTAAGTTCCCACAACAGCCCAAAGACTGGAATCTGGGTGACTTTGGGTCATGAAGTCTTTGATGTTACAGAATTTTTAGACCTACACCCAGGGGGACCATCAAAACTGATGCTGGCAGCTGGGGGTCCCTTAGAGCCTTTCTGGGCCCTCTATGCTGTTCACAACCAGCCTCATATACGTGAGGTTCTGGCTCAGTACAAGATCGGGGAATTGAACCCCAAAGAAAAGGCACCTCCCACCTTGGATACCTCTGACCCTTATGCTGGTGATCCTCTGCGTCACCCTGCACTGAAAGTCAATAGCCAGCGCCCTTTTAATGCAGAGACACCCCCTGAACTGCTGACGGAAAGCTATATCACACCCAATCCTCTCTTCTTTACTCGGAATCATCTCCCTGTACCTCACCTGGATCCAGACACCTATCGCCTGCACATAGTCGGGCCACCTGGGTGTGAGTCACTGTCCCTGTCCTTGGATGACTTGTACCAGTTCCCCAAGCATGAGGTCACAGTCACTGTGCAATGTGCTGGCAACCGGCGCGCTGAGATGACTAAGGTCAAAAAAGTAAAAGGTCTGGAGTGGACGACAGGGGCCATCAGTACAGCACGCTGGACTGGGGCACGGCTCTGTGATGTGTTAGCTCAGGCTGGTCACCGCCTCTCTGAAAGTGAGGCCCACGTTTGCTTTGTGGGGCTAGACTCAGACCCCACTGGAACTGCCTATGGAGCCTCTATCCCTCTGGCTCATGCCTTGGATCCTGAAGCGGAAGTTCTGCTAGCATATGAGATGAACGGGCAGCCTCTGCCTCGGGACCATGGCTTTCCTGTGCGGGTGGTGGTTCCTGGAGTGGTAGGTGCCCGCCATGTGAAGTGGCTGGGCAAAGTGAGTGTGGAGCCAGAGGAGAGTTACAGCCACTGGCAGCGGCGGGATTACAAAGGCTTCTCTCCATCTGTGGACTGGGACACTGTAGATTTTGACTCTGCTCCATCTATTCAGGAACTCCCTATTCAATCAGCCATCACAGAGCCCCAGGATGGGGAGACGATAGAGGCTGGGGAGGTGACTGTGAAGGGCTACGCTTGGAGCGGTGGTGGGAGGGCTGTGATCCGGGTGGATGTTTCTCTGGATGGAGGCCTAACCTGGCAGGTGGCTGAGCTGGATGGAGAGAAACAGCGCCCCCGGAAAGCCTGGGCCTGGCGGTTATGGCAGCTGCAAGCCCCTGTGCCCGCTGGGCAAAAAGAATTGAACATTGTTTGTAAGGCGGTGGATGATAGCTACAATGTGCAGCCAGACACTGTGGCTCCAATCTGGAACCTGAGAGGTGTGCTCAGCACTGCCTGGCATCGGGTCCATGTTCGTGTCACTCCATGAGAACCTGGAATGGAATCATCTGCACCTCGAGAGCCAGCTTCTCCGCCCCTTTCCACACCCACCCACCCCCTGGCCCTCATCGCCACAGGAAAACCTTTCTTTCTCACTCTTGGAGTACAATCTCGTACCAAGCCTCCCTGAGCTATTCACAGGTACACATGTTGCACGTTTCCACCCAAGCACACTCCCTCCATTGACACTGTGACATATACTTCCTTGTTTCTGACTTGGTGCCTGTATAGAATTTCTGTTGGAGCCAAGGGTTAGAAGTGAGAAATTAAGTGGGGAAAAGCTCTGTTCTCTCTTTCTGCCCAACTTTAAAGCCTTTCACCAGTAGGCCTTATTTTGATGTATTTCTTGGATACATAAGAATGTATATGGGTATGTATAAGAAAAATGTATGTTCTATGCTCTGTGCCACTCTGTGTGGCCAGGGGCTGGCTGTAAGCTGAGGGGTGCAACCCGCTTCCATTTATAGTTCTGCATCAATAAAGTGCCCTTTTAAGATGGTGACTCTGGAGCCTCTTGGGGCTGGGGAGTGAGTGTGTTACAGGTGGGAGGTTGTTAATGGTCCTGGGATGTCCAGGGAAACTCATTTAAAAAGAAACGAGGGCAGAAGGAGGCAGGTGCTGGGAAGTCAAGGAGCAGGGGCTCTTTCTCTGCAGTCTTGTCAGCATCTGAGTGCCTCCTGGGTGACTGACCTCAATAAGTCCCTGAAGAAGAGAGTAAAATATCTGGTACCCTCAATTACCTCGCCCGCCCCGCACCCCTCCAATCCTTGCACACTTTAAGACCGTGGTTCTCAACCTTCCTAATGCCACCACCCTTTAATACAGTTCCTCATGTTGTGGTGACCCCCCCCAACCATAAAGTTATTTTCGTTGCTACTTCTTAACTCTAATTTTGCTACTGTTATGAATCGGGCGACCCCCGTGAAAGGGTCATTCCACCCCCAAAGGGGTCGCAACCGACAGGTTGAAAAACGGCTGCTTTAAGAAAAGGCAAAGAAGTTTAGAGATTAAAATCAATATTGTTGTAAAAGGCGCAGGGGCATGTCAAGGCAGATTGGATATCCGCCAGACATGTCAAGACAGGGCGGGTATCCAATGTGCACCTAGTTCTCAAATTAGACGGAATTGAAGGAGTCTTTGCGGTACCTGCCACCCAAGACGCCGCCTTTCGAACTTTTTCGGCGCTCGGTTACTCTCCCCTGGCTCCTCTCCTTTCCCCAGCAGTCTCTCTGGCTTGGGGGCGCTCGGTGTTCAGCCTCGCCGCCTGTCGCTCGGTAGTGGGACCGGAAGTTGTTCGGGGGTGGGGGGGACGACTGTGATGGGGGGGGCTCGTGAGGGGGGGTTGCTCCTTCCTCAGGTGAAGTCGCTGATGGAGATGGAGCCGCCGCCACTGAGCGCCCGGGTCCTGGCTCCGGCCCGGCTGCCGCCGCCTCAGTGACCTCACTCCCCCCGCACTGGGCCGCCCGGGCCAGAGTGGGGGACCCCCGCCGCCCTCCCCCCGTTTTCCCCAACACCAGCCCCTTGCCCCCACCCACTTAGCCTGCGCGCGCGCGGAGCGGCCTCAGGTGAGTGAGGGGCGGGGCTTGAGCGTAGCGCGAGGGGCGTGGCATCGGCAGCTGGGGGCGGGGCCTGCCGATCTAGGACGCGAAGCCGGGGGAGATGTGGGGCTGGGTGGGCGGGAGCTGGAGGGAAGGAATCTGGCCTGATAGGAGTTGGTGTGAGGCCTCAGCACTGAGGGAGAAGTAGCAAGAAGCAGGAGATAGGTCAGGGCTGAGCACTGAGTACGTGCCGGGGCACCTTTGTGAGGGAGAGCTGGAGAACAGTGACAGGGGTAGAGGGGGATTCCTGAGCGGATAGCAAGGGACTGCAAGTGTCATTAGAAAGATTGGAGAGAAAGACAGAGGCCTTGGTAGGAAGATCAGAAGGAAAATCAGGTCGTAGAGAAGAAACTTAGGATGGAGTGAAAAGTGCACTCAGGGTCCTATGGTGAGAAATCTAGGGAACCTGGGAAACAACCCAAAGCAAGCGATTCCCTGGATAGGAGGCCTGAGAAAGAAATGTAACGGAGAAGTCCTGGGGCTGAGAGACTTGGAAGCCAGCTGAATACTCCTCACCCAGCCCATGGGCTCCGTTATTTCTTCCCCTCTTAACTGCGAGTCATTAGCTTCTCAATGTCTCGGTTTTCTTTTGAT